>NC_028644.1:61361326-61460966 GCF_001406875.1 Solanum pennellii
CCACTACCCCCACCCCCACCCCAAAAATAATAATTTTAATTTTAAAAAAGTATTTTTAATTTCATAAATTATTTTTTACTTTGATAAAAATAAAAAATGTCTCGCAAAAATATTTTTTATTCATAAATCAAACAATAAAAATAATTTCCGAAAAATATTTTTTACTACAACCAAACATGAATACATGTTAACTGTACAGGAATTATACATTAACTATAACATGAAATATACATTAACTATTCAATTTCGGTTAACTCAAAATCACCTTTAAACAATCTCATTTTTTACATATGAAATTTTCTTAATGTCTTGTGTGTTTTAATATATCATTCACTCAAAATAATTCACATTTTGCGGTATACCAAATTTTAAAAAATAAGAGAAAAGAAAAAAAAAGGGAATAAGCAAACGCATTACACATAGGACAAAAAGAAAGAAGAAGAGGAGGAGGAACACAAATGGCTAAAACAAGAACAAGAACCCAAATGGGATAAAGAAGAAAGAGTTCTTTTTGTAAATTTAACAAAATGGGCTAAAAATATGATAAAGTAAAATTTATATTATGTAAATAATTTTACATTGTAATTATGTTGATTTCCTTGATCACTTTTATTTGTTAGTATACGCTTTTTGAAAGTTAATTTGATTAATTTTTAAAGTTTAATTAGATTACGTTAATATAATATTTTTTTTTTAAAAAAATTACATATTCAAAAAATATACAAAAAGTATTATAAATTGTAATTTTATTGCATATCAATATAATCAAATTATACATCGTAAAATATTGATCAAAGTTCTTATAATTTGACGCTAAAAAAGAAAATCATGACAATTAATTGAAAACAAAAGGAGTTAATTTTTATAATTACTTCTACCGTATAATTTCAAACTATATACTCCCTTCGTTCTATTTTATGTGGCAACATTTGATCAGACACGAAATTTAAGAAATGATGAAAACTTTGAAATGTTTACCAAATTGTTCTTCAAAAAAGTAAACTCATTTTTCTCTCTCCTCATAAATGTATTAGAGTACTATCATTAAAGTTAAGTGGGATCAACAAGAGTAAAAAATGAATGGTACCTTTAAATAATTACCATATAAGGAAACGTGATATTTTTTTTGAATTAACCAAAAAAAAACGATGCCACATAAAATGAAAAGGAAGGAGTAATTACTATGCTAATAATTATATTAAATGGGGTGCATTTTTAATGAGCCTTTGAGAAACTATAATAAGGAGATGAATATTATTTAATATTTCCTCCGTTTAAAAAAGAATGACCTTATTTCCTTTTTAACCTGTTTTAAAAAGAATGACCCATTTTCTTTTTTGGCAACACTTTAACTTTAACTTTCCATGTGATATGTTTAAGACCACAAAATTTAAGGATATTTTGATACATTTAACATAACTTTAATTTATAACCACAAGATTAAATTTTTTTTTCTTTTTATAAACTCTATTACAAATCAAGCTAGATTATTTTTTTTAAAACGAAAGGAGTAACAAAATACTTTTGATAAAAATTCAAATTTAGAAAGTTCCACCAAATGAGCTTTTTAGTAGGAACGCGCCGGTTCAGCACCTGTGTCCGAAATTGGACCCGAACAAGGATCCGGCCCGTTTGTAAATTACTTACCCTAAGGTAAGGCAATTAGGCGGGAAAGTTAAATCCCTTAAAGAAAATTTTTCACACTGCAATACCATTTTTCTCTCAAAATCCGATTTTTTCTCATCAACATAGCGGTTTCCGACGAAAGAGATATACGTCGGAGACATGGAAATGGTAGACACAGCGCCGGAGCCGACGTCGGCGATAGAACTCGAACGTCGTAAGCTTCGTGAACGGTGGGAGTTGGCCTCCGTTCTAAATTTTCTCACCGTAAGATTTTAGCGTTTCGCAAAATGTTCAACCTTTTCTTCAGAAATCGCATGTCCTGTGTACACTTTTTTTGCTTGCTTGTATACATATAACATATCTTTTAGAGAATATCTCAAAAATTCTACAAGTTATCTATCAACGGTCTGAGATACGCTAAGATATCTAACTACGGATCGTACATTCGTTCTTCATGCTTGTTTATGTACGTGTTTGAGGGTTTTATGAAATCTGAATATGATTTTGTGGTTAATACATTTGAGTTTCTGGTTGGTATGTGCTTCCAAATGTGTGTGTATGTACTGATTCATACGCATCATACCAATATGGTTCTGACAATTGTGATGGATTGTAGCATTGGTTATATTAGCTTTGTGCCTGCTAGAATGAGTAGTGTTATGGTTTTTGTTCTTTTTTGTTGTGCATATTATTGGGTTTAATGCAATATTTATTGTATACTTATGGATTAAAAAACAACAACATATCTAGTGTAATCCTACACAAGGGGTTTACAGACATTAATGTGTATGTAGACCTTATCCCCACTTTGGGAGTTTGAATGATTTTTTCCAGCAGACCCTCGGCTAAAAAAGAACAGTTAAGAAATTATTGTATCTTATAGATAAAAATTGAAGTAGGTATTTGATGGTTTTGCCTGGCAACTAGCAATAACAAAATTATTTTATTAAATGTAAGATTACAAATGTACTTTGGAGGTTTTGCCCTGTAGCTTACAATCAAGAAAGTATTTTAATAAATGTAAGATTACGATGACTATGAAATGTTGACCGGAAAGTGGACCTAGTTTTCCATTGAGTGGAAACTTGAATAGATGTACTTGAAATATGTTTAAATGGGTTACGCAAGCTTGCCTTTTCTTTCTGATACTTGTTCATGTACTCTAACGGGCATTCTGCTATTTGTACATCATATAAATGTGTTGGATGTAGTTTGAAGGTACTTGAAATTCTTTTAAAATGTTTATAGGTTTTTGAGCCAGTGCTTGAAATCAAATTGAAAATTTCAGCTGAGGAGATAGAAACAGCCCTCATTGAGTCAAATGATAATCTTGCGCAGCTGCATATAGTGCTTCTGAAGGTTTGGCTTCCACTTTACTGTTATATTTGTTACTCTTTGTGTGTATACAACTATGTGTTTGCGTTGTGATTTCCAACATCTTTTTGATCTAGCAGTAGCCTTAAGTTCTCTAATACTACTGCAAAGTGACTTAGAAGAGAGAATGCACTTACAGGATATCAACCATCTTTTCTTACACTGATTTCACCCAGCAGATCTAGTTACTTGTCCTCAGTATTTTGATTATCCAGCCAAAACCAAATATCGTAATTGATGAGCAGCCGCCACAGAAAGAAAATAAACAAGGTTACTTCCCATATCTGGTTCACCATTCCGGCAGGCATTTGGTGGACTATTTCAAGGGAAAGGAACCATAGAAGTTTTTAAAGCAAAAATGGAAATGTGATTAGACTTTATCAGAAGTTGTTACTTTGTCATCCTCTTGCTGCATGATGGCTTTTGTACCTGATGTAGACACTATTCTTGATTGCGTCAGCTTTGTTGTTCTTGTGAGGTAAATCCTATGACGTAAATACACCACCTTTACCTTCTTAATGCACACAGCAATAAAAGTTTATCCTTTATCCAAAAATCATTGAGTGCTTGATAGAGACCTTAACACTAAGAATAAAGAGTTTGCTTGGATTGACTTTTGACTTATAAGCCAAAAGTCATAAGTTAGTTACTTATGGTTTTGGACTTATTTCTATGACTTGCTGAAAACTAAGTGCTTATAAGCACTTTTTAAATTTATCCAAACACTCCAAAAGGGCTTAAAATTATTTTGGCTTAAAAGCACTTAAATTAAGTCAATCCACTGGCTCAGAGTCTTTCTTTCATCACCAAATGAAACTGTTTAAGGTGAGGATCCAAGATTGATGGGTACAGAATCAGGTGGTACTTTTTTATTGATCACAAATCGCTTGTTATCACGTTGTATTCTTTTGCAAGATCAGCTTTTAGATGGAAAAAATCAAATGATGAAGGGGGAAATGGAATGTCGGATTTAATCGCCCTGTAAAAAAACCTAAGACAAAGAGAACTAGAAAGCTACGAATCCAACTGGTATAGTACTGAATAGTTATAGAATTTAAAGTTGTCCCTGCACGCTAAAAGAAAGTATTGGTGCTGGAACTGAAGGTTCAGCTATAGTTCATTAACTTGGATGGTGCTATACTCTTTCTTTTTGTTCAGATTTTTGCCATGTTGACTAATTATCATTCTTAGTTAAGTTCGTTGCTTTCTGTAAATTTTAGCTTCAATTAACAACCAAAAAACCTGTTCAATTTTTTAAATGTTACTTATGCTAAAGTTTTATAGCCATGAAATCCTGGGATGTATCAGACTGAGTTATGATGGTGATTATATTTGAGGGATCTTTATGCTATTTGTGTTTGCATACATTTGTGTATTTTCTTCTTCATGCATACTTTTAAGATCTATTTGACAGTTTCTGTTATAAATATAATATCGGACAAAACAATGTAGCAATCATCCTGTTCCAGGAGATACGATAAAGATAAAAATTGGTTTCCTTGATTTGTCGTTGTCGCCTTTGGGCCAACTTGATATTTTTCTTGTAATGGGATTGAAAAGAGTAGCAAAAAATGGTGCAAATAATCTTGTTCCTTGAGATATTGCAAATGCAAACATGCATTTTCTCTCTTCACCGGATGGGGTTGTATAAAATGTCATGCATGTGTGGTGCAAATATTTGATTACTAGGCTGACAATTTTCTTCTTACATGCAAAGTGAGCTCTGTATTTTTGAGGCTAAGATACATGGAAGTAATATTTTGTACTCCAAGATGTTAATTTGATTTATGCGATCAACACTGCTTGATTCCAGTGTTGTCATAGGTGCCCTTTAAGCACACTTAATCCCTGAAGAGAGATGCAAAACATGTTGAGCTCTTCTAGTCGCTTAGTGGGTCCTTCACTATTGTTATTAAAACTCTAAGGGACTTTGTTGTTATCAAGACTCTTCAAGGCTTACATTCCTCTCTGATGAGCATAATCCTGAAGAGGCAACACTTTGATATTTAACTTTATTATAATTTTTCAAACTTTCTTTGCCTATATATTTGTCATTTATGCTTGTAATTATTAGTCTTGGACTACACACATATTTGTATTTTTTTCTCAATTTGTACATTTGTTCATTAAAACCCACATTTTTTTTGTGCTTTGTACTTGAAGAAACCAATGTACCTTAGAGCATTTTTTGCTCTTTTTGCCTTTGATAACAGTACCTGATTCTTACAGACACTGTCTTTGCTGACTCAGTATGACATGTATCAATAACATGACCTGAGAATATCATATGGCAGCTTAGATCATCAAAAAAGGCAGTTTGCTATTGATACTGCCTATTTCATGACTTTGCATAGTCTGCTGGCATAAAATTTTCGTAGACAATGGACTGACACATGAAAGATAATTGATAAATGGGTGCTCTTAGTGGTGATAGTCGACATCATTTTTGCATTCTCAGAGGATAAGATCACTTAGTGAAATTACACATATGCTGATCGGCAGTGAAAACTGGCTAGTAATATTTTCATTTTGTGGGAAATAAGTTCTATCTTTGTCAAAAAATAAAAGAAGATAAATAATAACCAGAGCCTTTGGAAAGAAATAGCACAAGCAAATTTTTTTGAACTTCCTTAAAAGGGAATGTATACTAATAACTTGTATGAAATTTACAAGCTGTCTTAAGAAGGTGAGCAGTGCATTTAGTGTGAGTAACCATACAAGAAGCTCTTGGCTAATTTTTCTGTCAAAAATATTTGTCATACTTCTGTTTTTGTCCCAAATTGTTGTCCACTTTCCTTGAACTGAACTATATATGAATAACAGAGAAATTTTACTGGGCCCAATTTTATACCTTCAACTTTATCCTCTGTTATGCTCTTTTCCAATGCAAAAGTCAAACAACGACTCCACATTTTTCTCACTAATGCTACATTTGTGACAAGTTAAAAATGGAGTAGAAAAATGGCTTGGAGGGGAGTACTCGAAAGTTTTATGTCCAAACTTATTTTCATGTCTCAATTTTTTCTTTGAAAATTCCCGTTCTACTTTCAAGTTCAAAAAAAAATTGCATTCCTTTCCTGTTGTAAGATGCACTGTGATTTTGTAAACTTGCTAATTCTTTTTTTTACTTTCTTCTACTAACATGGTTATTTCTCAGGGGATACCTCCTGTGAATAAACTACTGAAGGATTCTGATGGATGGGTGATAGCACTTAGCAAGAAACTTGAAATGTGGTGGCCATGGGTAGGTGATTCTAGTTGTGACTGATATGTGCTTTGATTCAAGAGTGAAGATTTCATTCCACTCCTTTTGGCATTTCATTGCAGGTTGCAGAAGGGAATTTCCCTTTGACTGCGAAAAAAGGGTACCAAATTTCTGTCTCCCTCCCTCCCAAAGAAATGAAACTACTCTGATAAGTTTACTTTGATGAAAGATATCTCTTCAACTTCTGTTTTTCGTTTTTCAGAGAGGAAATGTCCACATACAAGGCACTCAACCCGACAACTCGCCTGCTTGTCCTTAAAGCACTCTGTGAAATACGAGCTGATGTATTGCATTTGTGTTTCCCATTCCTTCTTGATTTACTGTGATTTTCTCTAGTCCTCACTCTTCTGCATCAACTACAGCAATAACAATCAAAAGTTGGATGAAACAATACATGCTGTTGATCTCTCTTAACATATTAATAAATGCTGCTTTTAGTGCTGTTCACAAACATTGTTTTATCTTTTCAGCAAAGTGACACCATATCTTACATTAATGATGAAACGAAAAATAGAACCGATTCTACTGCTTTCCGCAAAGAGAAGCTTGGGGGCAATGGAAATGAAGTTTCATACTGGTAAGTTCTGAATGCATACCATTAGTCATTAAGTATATGCAAGTATGGTTTTGACAGCTCAGGATTTCATGACAGGTATGACGGGAATGAAACTCTTGGTCATAGATTATACAAGGAAGTTTATCAAGTTGAGTCCATGTCAAAAGTAAAGGACAAGAAAAGGATATCAGCGATAACTTCTCAGTGGGAGACGCTTGCAACCACTTTTGAAGAATTCCAGAATTTTGTGGTAAGGCCACAGTTCTCTTTAATTTAACTGTATTTAGTGGTTAGGCCACAGTTCTTTCTAATGTAACTGTTCAATAGTCTTCACATTCTTTTGCTCTCAATGATAGGAGAAGTTCTCATCAAGTCAAGTTAAATGGGAAGCTGATGTGGGCAAGGCTGTTGAAGCTCATGCTATTCCTGCTCTTCAGAAACTTCAGAGGGTTAGTAGTATCATTCAGACTGTTTATATGAGTTGTCTTATTTCTTTTGGTTCTATTAGCTGAGGATTCTGAGATAATTTATGCATATTCTGCTTTCGTCATAAGTTCTTGATGCATATAGATGTTTTCCTTTTACAGAAGAAAGATAAGGCACAGAAGCGACAACAAAGAGAACAAAGGCTAGAAAGCTTAAGAAGCCTTGCCGTTCATCGTTCTAGCCGGATTCGTAGGCCAGTCAATTACACATGTGGTATATATGAATTTGTTTGGTTAATCAATGTTTTCTGATTCTGATCATTGTGAGTTGTGGCATTTGCGATTTCAGGTATCTTTGAGAAAGAAATAAAATTCCCTAGAATTGTAAATGTCTGTTTCCAGTTTAAAGCATGATTTTAATAAATGGGGCTGCCTTAGTATGAGTTTGATATGATATAAACTTCGAATAATGTTGGAGGATATCAGTGAGAATTCTATATGAGCATGGCACATAAGGAGGGCATGGAGACCTTCAGAAATATTTGCAGCATAATCAGATAGTATATAGTTTCTGAATGATTTTCTTTTTATGTTCCAAACGTTGGATGCTTACACAAGTGTAAATTCATCTGCAGACGATTTTGACAGAGCAATCAAGGAGGCTATATCAGTAACAAAGTAAGTCTTGCTAGTATGTCGTTGTCATGTCTGAGTTACTTCATATGGGTAAAGAATTTCTCTGCATGTCACTCAATCAACTGGGTCGTCCAACATAAAGGAAAATTTTACAATAATAGTTGGCTAGCTTTTAAATGCTGTCAAACTGAGTTTCTGGTGAATGATTGGACCATTTGAGGTAGCCTGATGACTAGGTTGGGAACTCCCAAAAGTTACTGGGATTCGTTGCTGAATCTGCAAGCCCATCACACTTGCAATGTGAATCTAATCACTTTGCCTTACACCACATGATGCTCTGTCATTTGTGGAACTTATTTGACACTAATTATGACTTTATCATCAATCATTTATTATTGTCCATTGCATCCAATGAAATGAGTGACGTAGATTGCCTAAAATTGAATGAACCCATACTGGAACTTATCCAGACCTACTGAACTGTTTGACCCCCCTTAACTACATGTATCTTAATCCACCTGGTACATAAAGTCTTGTCAACAACAAAAAGAAAGTTGTGAGCATAAACTATCAACTCAAGCATATGTAAAATACTGTGCAACCACCTACAGTTGCAGTAATGGCAGTTTCCATTTTTTCTTCTCTTTTTTTTTTTTTTTAAAAATCCTTGCAATTGTTTTCATGTCAAAGCTTGTTGTGACTTTAAAATCATTTCATATCCAAGCTCTCTTCCATTTGTGGCACAATGAATTTTGTCCATTACTGATAACCTTGGTTTATGGGCAAATAATTTCTGGTTTAGCAAAAGGAAGGCAACTGAAGACTCAACAAGTGAAACTAGACTGAATGAGCATGGCCCTAGGAATGAAACCAATTTGCTGGACTCCTCTCCTGCATCTAACTCAATAAGCAGTGATGCAGCAGACAGTGAATCTGAGAGTGACAGACCTCAAGAAAGCAATGAAGCTGTCGATGATACCAGTGATGAGGTTGATGAAGCTGATCTTGATGAAGATGGTACTGTCTCAATGAAGGGAAATGGTCAGTTATACCATAGGCCAAGCAGTTGTCGTTACAGTAAGAGACTTGCTGGAGTGACTGGCTATGCTGTTCCAGAAAGCACTCATATTGGTGCAAAATATAGGTTGAGGCAGAGACCTAGCATTAATACAGCTGCTAAGTCTGTTGTCATTCTTGATTCTGAAGATGAAAATTGATCAAGATAACAGGAGGGCCTGCCGTGAGAACTGATCTCTGTTTTGGTGCAGTTTCATCCAAGCCAAATGAATATAGGTTGGCAAAAGCAAATTAGTTGCTACCACCTTAATCATAATTTTGTCCCTGTAGTAATAGCTAGCAACATGACTTCAGAAGATTGTCTGTAAACTTGTGTAAGGCAGTAAGTTCACTTAATGCTTCATTAGTTTTTTGTGCTATTATGCATTCATTATGTTCTCTGCTTGACAGCACTTGTTGAATCTCAAGAAAAATGTAAGATTACCTTGAGGTATTAAGAGTCCATTTGGATCGATTTTAAAAAAAGTAATTTCAAGTTAAAAATTTTAAAGTCAAAACTTATATGTTTTTAAAGAACAATATAAAGTAGGTTAAGATTTTCTTTTTCTTTAACCTTAGTGTTGTTGCAAATATAAATGCATTCTTGTAAAAGAGAAAGGTATCTAGTTAAAACAAATTGCACGGCACTTGCTAAGTTTCAATTAAAATCTAGGGTAAATAATAATTTATAACCACGTCTACAAATTAGCTAAAATCAATTGAAGTGAATACTTCTTGTATCAATTCAGATTCACATATTGTGCTTAACAAAACCTTGTTTGCACAATTCAAATGTGATTGGACATTACTATTGAAAAAAACTCAATATGCCCTCTCAATAGTACTGATAAGCTCGTTGAAAGTTTTAGGTGCTTTTTCATGTTGTAACTCGTAAGGATTGAATAACACTAATCTTTGAACTACAAAATATTCAAGTTCGGAGAACTTTAAGATTTAAGCATGTCAAATTGTTTTTCTTTTATGGAACTTTAGTTGAGAAATATTATATTTCATATAAGATTCAAGTAATTTCATAAGTGGAACTTAAGGTGAGAAATATTATATTTCAAATCAGATTCAAGTAGTTTTCTTAAATGGAACTTTAGGTGATAACTATTATATTTCATATCAGATTCAAGTAATTTCCATGTAGAAACTTTTGGCTCCAAAAAATATTTCACGATTAGTTTCTTTTTTCCTAAACTATTAGTTTAGAAAGATTTTGGATAAAAGAAGTTAAGTGCAAGGAAAACTTAAATTAGAATATACGGTATGTTACTGATCAATTATACTCTGTTAATCATGAGTTTATTACTTTATGACATATTTAGTGATTTTTTTGTAATTTGTAAAACACATAAATAAATAGAATGTATTTTTTTTTATTTAAAAGACTTTAAAGGCAAATTAGTAAAAAAGAAGTATACTCTCTTATTTCTTATGGGGATCTGTAATGGAGTTATTATATAAACAAAAATAAAATAAAATTAACCAACAAGTCAGGATGGCCGAGTGGTCTAAGGCGCCAGACTCAAGTTCTGGTTCTCGTAAGAGAGCGTGGGTTCAAATCCCACTTCTGACATTTTTTTTAAAGGTATTTTCCTTGTTCACGTTAAAAGTTGGTTAGGTTAGATTTGAAAATTTATATCATTTGATTTAATTTTACTACTAAAACAATTAAATCAAATCGAGAAATTATATATATAAATTTTATAATTAATTTATATGTTATTTAAAAATAAAATATTTTGTTAAATTTTTGTCAACTTAAGTGTTTAATATTATCATTTTCTCTAGCTCAATATTTAAATTTTAATCCAACTACTAAAATCTCAAAACCAAGTCTATCAAAATTCATTATTTTATCTTTACCTACGGTACCTTACATCACATAGTCACACTTTCTCTTGATTGAATCGGATTATTCGTGTAATAATAACTTTAATATTGCTTAATTGAATCCACAGTTGGATTATTTATGTATTAGGTGTGTGTTTCTATTGAGATGTTTATGTTCTCAACAAATTTATTACGTACTTTCAAACCAAAAAAATTAAATAAAATCGAACCAAACCAATAATACTTTTTTCTTCGTTTGGTTTGATTTGGTTATAGAAATTTAAAAACAGATTATATCGGTTTGGTTCTAATTTTGATTAATAACCGATCCAAACTGATCCATGTTCTAGCTGAACTCAATTGTCAAATAATGTTGAGTTAATTTTTTAATCATAAAAAAATAAATGTTAGATTCTCAGATAATAACTATTATCATATATAATAACTACTAGTTGAATGGTTATCTAAGAGATTTGTACGAAAAATATTCTTCCGTCCTCAAAATCTATTAACATAATACATAAACGTGTCATTTAACTTTATCCTCTTTTCATATTTATGTCCTTCAACTTTGAATGTGAATAAATAAATATTTAAACTTGTATAAAGTTTAAAAAATAGACGCATAAATTTTACATGACGTAATACATATAAATTATCATGTAAAATTCTTATGTATATATATATATATTTAAATTTTAAAAACATAAATATGAGTTGAATCTAAAATATATTTATGTGTTAATGCTAAATTTATTTATTCGCTCGTGTGATACGTAAGACAAAAATAGTAAATATGCAATTCCCGCAAGTATTGGGGATATAAGTGTAGTAATACAGAAAAATGAAGATTATAAATTTATATTTATTTGTTGTATTATAGTAATATATATAGTTATTATTATAAGAAAAGAAATGCAAGCACAACTCGAATACGAAGGGAACAGCTCTTGTCACAGATACGAAAAGGATAATAATGGCGACGAGCGGCAGAGATACCCGACGACGTCGTATTGTTGAACGGGGAAATGACAGATTAGCTCTAATTACCGGCCGGATCCCAACTCTACCATCGGAAACTGGATCGGAAACGGAATCGGGATCGGAAACTCGTCATTTGCACACCGCCTCTTGCCCTACTTGGATTTCTGAAAATCATCTTCCTTCTAACCAATCCTCTCCTGGTACTCTCCTCCTTACACATCACAATCTGAATTGTTTGCCCCCGTTGGTTAATATTTCTATTTAAATAATTTGCATTATTTGCTTTTCCAATTAGAATTTTGTAGACTTGTAAACTAGCAATAGATGTATCTGTATATATATTGGCTTCACTTTTTGACTGGCTAATTGTCCTACATATGATTCAAGTCAATAGAGTTAATTTTTAATTAATTAAAATATGTGTATTGAACTGTTTAAAGAAGTATATTACCTTTAAATATGATTTAATGATACAAGTTTAATATAATATATGTGTAATCAAATAGTGGAAATTGTAAATTGTGAATATTCACGAGTAGAGAAATTAAATTGCATATTTAAGTAATACAAGTGCCTCGATAGATATCACAAGGATAATAATAATAATAATAAAAGTTAAATTAAGATGGGAAGTTTTTACAAGCTTTTTAAAATTTTAAAAATGAAATAAAAATTGTTATACCATGTTCCATCATTNCCTCACAATCTGAATTGTTTGCCGCCGTTGGTTAATATTTCTATTTAAATATTTTGCATTATTTGCTTTTCCAATTAGAATTTTGTAGACTTGAAACTAGCAATTGATGTTTCTGTATATATATTGGCTCCACTTTTTGACTGGCTAATTGTCCAATTGATTGTTGGGTCAGGTCAAGGTGGCGATGGTAAGGGTCTCTAGTTCAAATCGTTGAAGTATAGTGTTTTGTTATGTGTACTTTTTCTTAGAACACATCTTGTGAAATGGTGTTAGCATTACCTAGTTTGTGTCCAATGGAATAGGTCAGTGTTATTAAAAGCTCTTGCTTTGTTGCTTAAAGCGATGAAGCAACATGAAGCAAGTGGGGAGTCATTGGGTAATGAGAAAGCATGGCGCTTTGAAACAATGACTTGCAAAATGGTTCCACCGTGAAGTTATTGGTTCTTTAAATTTCAATTTGAAGAGTTGGATTGTTATCTGAATTGTTCTTTATTGGGTGGTGAAATTAGTTATTTTAATTACAATTATTGTAGGACTACATTCACAGATGTTCAATATTTTTTATGTTCTGTAAATGGAACCTTTCATCTTAAAGAAGTGTGCTTTTACTTGCTTTATTGCTTCAAGCCCCATGAATCCTACTCTTTTCTTTTTGCTGTTTTAGCTTTAGAAAGAAGTGGTTTTCATCATATACTCCTGCCACTTGACATAAAAAAATCCCAGTATTTACTCTAGTATTCTACAGGATAGTGCTAAATTGATGACTTTCACAAGAGGAAGGGATTTTTTTAAATAAGGTTTACATATACAGAATATTGCACAAATCTTGTTAGTTTTGCTCAATCTTCCCAGATGACTTGATTTGTAAAAGGTTCAATTTGAAAATTGATTCGAAGCGCAGAGGAGGTTAAAACAGTTGGTGATTTATTTCCATAAGCTCAAGCCTTGATGAATAGAGTTATCTTGGTACCTGAATTGGTTAGAGGGAGCAGGTACCCCATGAAATTAATCGAGGTGCACACAAGCTAGTATAGTTTCTTTCGCAGCAGAAATACTAAGAAATGTATAAAAAACTATGGTCCAAAGATATATAAGTTTAATAATTGAGACGCTATCAAAGACATACAATTAGGGTTGGAGGAGTATTTATCTTTCAGTTTGATATTAATAAAGATAAATGATGGTGAGGTTTCCTTTTAAGGCTGTATAAATGAAGGAGTTCTGAAAATGCATTTAGAGTTGTATCCTTGGTTCACAGCTTGACTTGGAAACAATTATAAACCATTGCATATTTGGTGGCTATGATAGTTAGTATCCACTATTCAGGCTTATAAATCAGAAATTGTGATACTGATAAACCAATTGAGACTTCCATGTTGGAGGTCTCAAGTTCGAAACCCTTTTCCAGTGAAAGCAAGGGGTTTGCTTTCTGGGTCGAGCTCGTCACATCGGGCTTGCCTAGGAGCTATTGCATAGGAACGGGGTTTTACCCTGTGCTCACCCAAAAGGGTAGCAGCTACGAGTTTCCCTTGTCATCCAAAAAAAAAAAAAACGAGAGGGGGAGAGAGAGATCATGACAATTAGACCAGTCTCTTTAGTGATTTCACCTTGTTGATTTGTTTGAGTTTTTCCTGATGGCTTACATTGATCATAGGGGAAGGCTTTTCGATTCTTGCTTTAAAGAGTCAAAATCAAGGGCTAGCCTCAGGCAATCAGTGTCTGCTGTATCTCCACCCTCACAACAATACAATATGTCCTGTAGATAATCCTGCTCCCAATCATTGAGGAGAAATACCATCATATCATATCTGTGAACTCTTTTACCACAAAAATTTTGCATTGATCTGGTTATAATGATTTTCAGATCTACATTAGAGAAGATCAAAAAGAGAATCTAAATACACTTCCCAACCCCATCAGTGCTTAGCAGTTGCTTCCTCACATTCCTACAGCTTCTTTTTTTAGCTTGGAGCCGTGGACTATAAACCTGTCAATGAGTCTGCTAGAGGCCTGCTTAGTCTGAAATAAAATGTTGCAAGTCGAAGATCTTGGTCCCCAACTCATTCTATAATTGACAATTATAAGCGACTAAGATACCACCTTCCCCCATCTCTGGGGACAGAAAATCTTGCTATAACCTTTTGTTAGAAAATTCAATTTTGTTCAATGTGAAGGAAAGAATATCGAAGGTTGGGGTAAGGCCTGCGTACATCCTACCCTCCCCAGGCCCCACTTGTGGGTTTGCACTGGTATGTTGTTGTTGGAAGGAAAGAATATGTGAGTTTGTTGAGAGTTAAATGTCATGGCGATGTGATTTATAGTGCTTGTGTTATTAGCGTTACATTGTTTGCTGTTGTTTTTAATGCCTATATTGTAAGAGTTAGATTGTATTATTTATAGATCCTAGACTTGCTAACAGATATATATTCTCTTAACTCTGGTTTAAAAAGTAGGCATGTGAAGCATGACATCGGTGCTTTCACATTCTTGTGTCTTTCCCTTCTTGAGAGTTCTTGTACTGTTTCAATTCAGGAGAGTCCTTATTAGAGTGGTTAATCATTTATTGCTACTTGACAGTTTCTATTAAGGAGAGTGCTTATTGTACTTGTCACTCACTTATTGCTACTTCACAGTTTCTATTAGTGGGAGCGAGGCCTCTAGACCATTGTTGTTTGTTGGTGATCATGGAATTCAGCCTGGTGAGCATGAAGAATCTGATGGCAAAAGCACAACAACTCCATTTATGCGAAAATGTGAGTCAAACATTGAAACAACAAGTGAACCTGCCTTGTATCTTGATGACAAAGAGCATTTATATTCGGATTCATCTACTGTAAATCCTCCAAGCCTTTCTGCTTCTGATGGGGGTCAATTTTCAAAACTGAAGAGCAACTATCACAACATTTTCGCCCCAAATAAAATTAGTTCTGCAATTGCAGCTTCTGAGAGTATCCGCCTCAACTTTTCCCTCGTGGCTGCCATTTTGGTTCTTGTGTCCTATAACAGCCACTTCTTCAAGTTGGTCATATTTTTCAGACCTCTTCTGCTACTGATGTTGACCAACATATCGATTGTTATTGCACGCCTTCTCGCAGAAGAAGCTGGGACACAGAGGAATCAAAAAGCAGCAGCAAACGGTATCCCTGGTGCTGGTATGGTTGATCAAATTGGAAAGGCTCTGGAGCTGGGATTGTTATTGCAAAACGTTATGGGTGCAGTGTTTATGGATTGTAGTATCTACTCAATAACAGTCGTATGTGGCCTTTCAATAGCACAAAAGCTTGGCTGGTAAAGTTTTTCCTGGCTGGAGGATGATCTTAATAATAGCTGTATCATCTTTGATGAAATTGTTGTCTGTTTTTTTCCCTTGTGTTGAGAAACATTTTGCTTCTTTTCCTTCTTAATATGCCTCCCCCCCAACCCCCCACCCCAAAAAAAAGAAAAAGAAAAAAACACAGAAAGATATCCAATTTTTTGTAGCTTCACCAGATCTGAGAAATGGACTTGTGTAGATGTTCTCAAGTTTCTAAAGCATTTTTGTGAGATTGTGCTACCCTACAGTTGTGTTCAAAATCATAATGCAATTATCACAAGGCAGAATGCATGCCCTTCGCACGTATGTGACACTTATTTTGAGTCTACTCTATATAAAGAAATAGTAACTTAATTTCAATTTCTGTATTTACAGTTACAGGTTCATCTTTAGACCATAAATATAAAAGAAATTACTTTTTCTTTAAATGATTTTTGTTCGAATTCAAATGATGACATATACACTATGATGAGTAATTAACTTTTTAATGTCTATTTTATTCTAATATAAAATATATATATATATATATATATATATCATCTTAAATTATTTTTTTTAAGTAGACGTTTGATCATGCGATAACATATCACGATATGATATCGTGAGATGGAATCAGCGTTTGGACATGCGATTTTACGCTGATTTCATCTCATGATATGAGATATTTTAATATAAAAATTAATTCATGAGTTTATATTTTATTAAAACAACTCCACATTTGTATCTACTAACCATTTATTTCATATGTAACTAAAATTTATAATCACGTCATTATTTTTTAAAATTTATTATTCTCACCGATATAAATTTTATTATTCTCACCAATATATAGTCACTTTAACTCACACTTCACGATTGTTGAGTAATAAAATCTTGAAGAACCCGTCAAAAGTTTTTCATTTTTTACTCAATTATATTGAAGAGAAGTGAACGTTAGATTGAATCAAGTATTTAAGTGAAGAACAACTAGTTTTACAATAATTTATTATGTGATTTTATAATTTTTTTTATTTATCTGATAAAATTGAATAAATAATTGGAACTATTTTAATAATTTTAAAACTTATAAAATTTTTATGTTTATGAAAAAATATACAACACAAAAATTTGATATCGCAACGTCTAAACGAACCCTAATAGTATATTTTCAGAACTGACATTGTTACCTCACAATGTCTACACCTAGAAAGCCAAAAACTATGGGAATCATCTGGCCCACAGTTTATCAGGCACCCAACCCCCCTCTTTGCCTTGTGGTTATCAGAAAATATAAAAATGAAAACAGATAAAGAACTTTTAATTTAAGATGCCTTCGTATCACATTTCTTGAATAAAAGATTGTGTTTTATTAAATTTAAGTGTTCAAAATGTAGAAAAATTCAATTAATAATTTGAATCAAGTACAAAGTCAATCAGGTCATTCTGTCTAGAGTCGTTAATATGAGCTAGATTTGTTGGATCAGCTTGGCCTAATTCGAGATTTAATAGTTTGAGTTAAGATTTTTGCAGTTCATTTAAGAAAATGACTTTTCATTTCGATATCTGAATAAACCTATTGATCTGTGGGGTTTGAGAAATATCAGTAGAGTCGGCTCGTGAACCAATAAAAATTAATTAAAAAATCTAATATAATATTAAGATTTAAAATTAAAGAGAGTTCAAATAATTAGATAATATTTCTATTTAGATATTTATATTTTTACTTGAAAAAAAACTTAATAAATATTATAAAGATAATTTTATTTCTTGATTTGATTAACAAGTAGTAATATTAACATAATATAATATTGTTTTGTCGATATTTATTATAATATTTTAAAATATTTAATAATTATAAAAAATATAATTTTTTAAGAAGTGGACTGACTCGATAAGCCTGTAGCCCGCGTAGTTGTGGGTTGGACCGATCGTTTTCTAGCTCACACAAAAATGGGTTAGCTCGCCCCGTAAAATCAAAATCTATATAAATTAAATCAGATGGAGAGTGCTAGTCCATATTGACAATTCTAATTCTCTAAAACTTGTTATTTTTTTAGCGTATTCAAACATTATATTCCATATATTATTATTTTTTCGTGAAAATTATTTCTGGTTAAAGAAAAGATCTTTTTGCGTATCTAAAAATGAATTTAGCAAAACTGGAATCAGATTCTTCCAATTTTTTATTTTTTTTTAAAATTGGAGAACCATCCATTCATATTTCTTCAATTTGCCATGTCACTATTTAATATGGCCCTACAAAGTCCCACTTTCAGACGAAAAGGCGTGTAATCCACGCGACCGCCATAAGCTCGTATATAAAGGCGCCCTCCACCTTCAACTGTCTCAGCACTCAGCAGCCATTGCCAACAAAGAGTGAAGCAAAGCAAAAGAAGAAAAAAAAATGCAATCTTTGCAGCAGAAGGCGTCGGAATGGAGTGAGGTTGACCCGAATGATGCATTCGCCATTGATGAAGCCAATCTCTTTGAAAAACTTGGTCTTCAGGCTTTCATCAATCTCTCTACCAATTTCTACAACAGGTACATCCTTCTGATGATTATGTTCAAAAAGAAATGTTCTTTATTGATGAGTCTTCAGTTTTCTTTAATTGGTATTTAACATTTTTTTGGTTGAATTGAATTACTGTTTGTGTTTTGGGTTGGGCTTTCTGTTTTGTGAGTCAATCTGAAGGTAAATGTGTTTTATTAATTTTGTTTGTGGTGGGTGGGATTAGTAAGGACTTCTGAATCATTGATTATATTAACAATTTGGTTCTCTTTTCTTTTATTTCCTTTTTACTGTTTGGTAAGGAAGTTCTCTATGTGTGATTGCTCACTTAACAATTTGTTCTTCTCGAGTGAAGTATCGTACTCTTGTTCTCTGTGCTAAGGAGTCAGACTATGCTTAATTCTCATTTATGATGTTTGAGCTGTGTGAGTTCTAGCTAGGAAGCAAGCGCCGCAAAGGGTTGACTTGGCAGCTCAGCTGGTAAAAAAGAGATGGTACCGAAGTGGGAGGGTTGTAGGAGCTGCTAGTACAATGACCAATCTAATCTTTCTTCTCTACTGGTGCAATGACTAGTTATTATAATCACTTTGTAGAAGCACTGAACTGTATTTGTCCTGTTACATTTGCAAAAGAGGTGTTACAGGGATCCTTGATTTGTTGAATCTTTTGTTGTGTTAGTACATCCTTAGACGTTAAGGAAACCGATTAGTGATAGAAGTTACTGTGAATAATATAAGCAGGATTCTGAAATTCTGGATTTTGTATTTAGTTTACTGTTTGGAATGAAGTTAGTGATTATTGTAATTGTTGGATTTGCTTACTTTTTTTCCCAGATGCCTTACCCTCATGAGGGAAGACATCTTGTTTTTGTTTCAGAAAATTGAGATTAGACTTTATATTTCTTTCATACTTGTTCGAAGCGCTCCTTTGGGTGGTTCAAAAATAAGGTTATTGTGTCCTTTTTTCTGAGTGTGTGTGGTTGTTTTTTTTGGGGTGGGAGGGTGGGCAAGGTCTCTCGAATCATTGTTTTCAAGGAATCAATTGGCGGTTTAAACATACTGTGGATTAGTTGGCAAAGTTGTCTTCATATTACTTATTTGAAATGGAGGTTGACTGATAGAGTGGTTGCACTTTTCTCTTCTATGATAGGAGGTACGAAGGTTGCGAATTATGATAGAAGGTTAGTAGATAGTTGAGCATTGTCTTATTTTTCGACGGGATATGGCTTGATGGTAGTCTAGAGCATCGTGTCTATCGTAGTATTAGCCTTATTTGTGTAGTTTCTGGCTTTTGGTATATGTTGTCATCTATTATTTACTATGTTTAGGTGATCCCACTATGTTGTTGTCACTGTTCCTTGCATGTACTATTAGTTGTCATGTTTTCTTAAGTGCTGTTCTTCTTTTACATCATTACTTTGATTTGCTTTATTTGGGAAACAACCTCTCTACATCCACGAGGTAGGGGTAAGGTCTGCATTCAGTCTACCCTCCACGAGGTAGGGGTAAGGTCTGCATTCTCTCTACCCTCCATGAGGTAGGGGTAAGGTCTGCATACACTATCATCCACAGACCCCATTTTGAGATTTTTCACTTTGTATGTTGTTGTTGTAATGGTTTACCTTTCTTGAGGGAAGATATTTGACTCTTGTTTCTGAAATTGAAATTAGGGTGTATGATGATGAGGAAGAGTGGTTTCGATCAATTTTCTCTAATTCAAGTAAAGAAGATGCCATTAGGAATCAATATGAATTCTTTGTACAGAGAATGGGAGGGCCTCCTTTGTACTCAGAGCGAAAAGGTAAGCAAGTGTTACCTTGATTTTTTATTTTAACCAAGTCTTCTACATCCCCAGTTTCAATTTGCCGAAGGTAGTTACCTGATATATCCGTCTATTGTGGTGCTATTTTATGGCGACCTCAATTCTTGAGATTGAATCTTTTTTCTCTCATAAACTTCTAACTGAATTTTCAAATTTTTTATTGAGATTGGAAAGCACAAAATTAACTGCTTTGATATCGGCTATAAAGATTATTTGTGATCGAAATAAACCTTTGTTTTTTCAAAATGGTTCCCTTTTTATAATATTCTTCAAGGTTTATTTGTCCAGAGCATGTGATGTTAGTAACATTCCACTTGTAGGCTAAGTTTTTCTTCCTTTTGAGTGTCCACAACATTGTCTTGATTAAGCAATCTGAATAAACACTACAGTCCATGTGAAAAGAAAAGTAACAAAGTTGTGGGGGTGATTTGAACTAAGCCCTTCACCATCCTCTTATAAACTTGGCCAACTAGCAATACGACATAGACCGAAATTGCAAATGAAATAAGAAGGATTCTTTGTATTACTGGATGCTACAACCTTTCGAGAATGAAAATTTCTTGGCATTTTAATTAGTTTAGTAGTGGAGAGAGAAACTGTCAGCAAGCTTGCTTTGTAAAATCCCATTTGGGGAGTTTAGAGTGCCTTTGTCCTGTTTCCTAAATTTTTGGTGTACTACAGATGTTCAGGATTTATTAGTGCTGGTCACTTTTTTGGAGTCTTTGACCATAAAACACTATTTTGATGACTATTGTCATGCCATCTTAGTGCGTTTATGTTACTTCTGAATTCTCAACAGCAAAGTATCACTAAAGGGAAGGGAAATAGTTATAGGATAAGAAAGTTCAAATAAGTATCAGTGTGGAAACAGATTGTAATGACTCTTTTCTTTCAGAGAATGGAACAGCTTAAGTGTTCCGTAATTATACCATGAAAACTCCTGTTTAAGGATGACATGACAGGAGATTTTCAGTCTGTTAATAAATGTCCACTTCTTGATTCATTGATCAAGTCGTTAAACATATAAGGCTTAATACATAAACAAGCACTCAAACTTTGCCTTAGTTGACAAGTAAATGCTTCAACTTTGAATATGCACATCTAGACACCTCAACTGCTTTATCTTCACTGTTCAGTTGAACCCTCCAACTCATACTTACAAACTGGTCATCTAGGCACCTTCAAAATTTATGAGCCACGTCAGCGTCGGGTATCCACAAGACACAGTTGGGACGAGTTTGGAGTGTATAGTTGCCAGTTGAGATCAAGTTGAAGAGTCTAGATGTGCACTCTCAAAGTTAAAGTGATTACTTGCCAGCTGAGGCCAATTTTAAGTGTTTGTTTACCTATAATGTCAACATAAAAGGTAGTTTTTGATGCTATATTTCTCTTCTCTTTTTCCAGGGCCATTTTCGCTATTGGGAAGGTTAGGCAGTGTTTTGGAAGATAAAATATCCAATTTCTTTTATTTTTGATTTTTTTGTAGAAAAGAAAGGAACAGATGAGAACTTTTTTGTTGGATTAATAAGGGAAATATCTTAGTAGGATTGGGCTAGGTAGATCTAAAGTAGGCCTTCGCCTTTGCTTAGAGAGCCTTTCAGGGAAGGCACCAAAACACTAAGAGATGCAGCTTAGCCATCCTGTGCTGTTTTGAAGAAGATGGAAGTAAATAATAAAAATAGTTTGCGAAACTATTATTGCTTGTCCTTTTCTAATATGTTATAGATGAATTTTTTAGTGAGTTGGACAGGAAATGAGAAAACATGAAAACTTCACATTTTCATCTTTGCATCCAAAGCAACAATTTGTAGTGGTTTTGAAACTTGATTGATATGGTTTCTTTTAATATTTCTTTCTCCATAGTTAGTGATAAAGTTATTCTCTCTAACATTAGACATATTTTCATATTTTCTTCATCTGCGTCCTTCACCAAAATAAGAATTTTAATTGACCGTTGCTCTTAAAACTCCAAAAGAGTGTGTTCCTACATGTTCACCTTTGACACTGTAGAATTAATGAGGTCAGATAATCGAATCATATTACAACACGACTAATTTCCAGCAATGTTTTCCTAAGCTTTCCTCAAGTGCAGAAATAATTAGGTCAGGACATCGAATCAATATTTACACTCTACTAGTTTGTCCCTCTTTTAGCTCGTGTCACCACTGTTGTTGCTATTTACTAACCAGGAGCACTCATGTCCCTATCATCTTTCTTAGCTAGAAGATAGTAAATAGATTTGCTTGGATCCATCCTCATCCCTACTAGTTTTCTTGTTCTTGTATTAGATCATAAAAAGAATTAGTTATTACCCAATCAACCAAGTTATCAGTTAACACATATCTATTGCAAATCAACTACTTCTTCAATCAGCCATTACTACACTGCGTTTTTATCTGCACGATGGTGGCTTTGAAGACTTTTGCTAGATCGTAATGATTGATCTTTTGTGTCTAATGAAATCTCCTCTGCCACTGTGATAGGCTTGTTAATTGCTTGAAGGTTTTGGTCAGCAGTTTGTGCTATTTGTGCACTAGATTATTCCATTTTTCTTCTGTATCTGCCAAAACCAGAAAACTTTCCCCATTCTGCTTAACAAATGCTTTCGTCCACTTGTGAATCCAGAAAAGAAAAACAAACAAAGAAAGAGCAGTACTTTAAAATATTGATAAAATAAGCTTCTTGGGGCTGAGTTGGACTCCTATGGTGAGGACCGTTTGGAAGGCCATCAGCAAATCAACGTCCAACTGCTCAGTGTTTGATATGGTTGAGCTGTAGATATTTGAGGTTTAAAAGCTAATCGAAACTCCCAACTCAAGTTCTCTTCCTGCCATGTCATGAGATGATCTGGAAATGTGATGTTAATAATACTTTCTTGGAATGATTGGTGACAAGTTAGTTGGATGTAGAATTTCAAGTTTCTCCTCTGCATTATATCTTAAGTAGTCTCATTTCTCTTACTTGATGCTTTTTGTAGTTTGAAAAGCTGTAGGACCTTACTTGAACCTTATGCAGGTCATCCAGCATTAATTGGACGCCATCGCCCATTTCCAGTCACTCATAAGGCTGCTGATAGATGGCTACAACATATGCAACAAGCACTAGACAGCGTTACAGACATTGATGAAGACTCCAAAACTAAAATGATGAACTTTTTCAGGTACAAGCTAGATCTTATTTGAACTTACCTCAAGTAAATGCACTTGTGCAGACTGAAAGAACCGCGTACATTTTTTTTTGGTTTGCTTTTCAGGCACACTGCATTCTTTCTGGTAGCTGGAGATGAGTTAAAGAATCAAAATCAGAGTGTTGCACTTGCATGTAAACATGCTGCCAATAAGCCAGCTGCAGAATAAGCTTTTACAGAATAATTGATCATAGAAATAACACATGTACTATGACTATTGGCTTATGATTATCTCATCAATCAAATTTGAGAATGTACCTTCTCAATCATTGAGTCCTACCTTTGGTTAATTATCATTACCCCACAGTGAAAGCTCATAAACATAAATGTAGCAGGAAGACATTATCATGTGTGTATTTCGCGTAGTCTCGAAGGGAGAGAGAGAGAGTCTTTTGCCCGAGTCAGAACTTACTCTATCATGAACTTCGTTATCTTAGGACAGTTATAGTTATGGTCGTTATTCATCGGGCTCCTGTGGTTGGTTCTTAATCCAAACATATTGCAAAAAAAAAAAGGTTGTAAAAAAAATTGCCATCTCCAAGTTGACATTTCTAGTCTTTGATTCTCTCTCTTTCTCCTGGGGAAGAGATGATTGAGTTTACTGAACTGAAATATTGGTTATATATGAGAAGCCAAATTTTAATGAACAAAGATCAATTGGATCAAACCAAGCAAAAAAAAAAAAACACCAAAAACATAAACTCTTTATTTACAACCACAAAAGCTTAAAAGGGGTATCAAATATCCAATCACATTAATCAACATACCTAGTAATACTATTAAATCGACCAAATTTTCACTAAAGAAAAAGACCTGAGATAAGAAACCCCGTATTTCACTAAGACTTTGAATAGGCATAGTCCTAACTCCTGAATTCAAGTTGATTCTATTTCGTCTCTTCCTCGTATTATAAGCTCAAAAATTCCTTCGTACGAGAGGATCTAGCATATCTAGCTGAAAAAGACCTATAAAGATTATCAGGCTCTACTCTTCCAACTTCTCCTCCATCAAAATTCTTCATATATGTTTCTTCATCATATACACAAGAAAAATTATTATTATTATTGAAACTTTTCTTCTTGTGCATTTTTATTCTCCTCCAAAAAGCTAGCCACCTTGGTGATGATGATGATAATAAACAAGAAGAAGAAGCATGATCACATGATGATAATTCTCTTTGCATGTAATTTTTCCCAAGCCTTACACTTTTGCTTCTTGTTTTGTTCCAATTCACTTTCCCAATTATTTGCATTATTTTCCCTCTTTCTCCAATAATCTTCAATTATATTTGAGAATATATATATGTATTTGCCTACCATTCAAAAAAAAATCTTGGCCTTTTATAGTTGGAGAGTACTCTCATGGGATGTTCCCTTCTTTGCCCTTTGATTAGATATAATTAAGCAAATTATAAACTAGTGGTGTGGACACATTCTTTAAAGATAATTAACAAAAAAAATATTACCTAAAATTCTAAACAATATAACTCAATACCATTCAAAAAGGGTACATAACTAACATCCAATTTTATTTTATTTTTTTGCAATATTACCTAAAATTTTAGTTGTGTTTATAATTCATCCAATAATGTGGATGGTTAATTAAATGTAACAAATGAATATAAATTATTAGTCCTTCCATTCACGTTTACTAGTCCATTGTGATTTTTTTTAAAAAAAACTTTAACTTGTTCACTTCAATATATCAAGAAGAAAAAAAAGATTAATTTTAATTTATCCTTTAACATAAGCTGTTCATTTCATATTTTTCAAATCTATTAAAACCATATATTAATTAATATAGAGAAATGTAAAAGCAAAAAAAAAAAGGTAAAAGTAATGTTGGAAAAAAGAAAAAGAGTAACATTGCTTTTCACTTTTGTTACTCTCAATTTTTTTGTGTGTTTTAAGGAAGTGGCAACATAGAAGTTTTTGCAAGTGATGTGAATATTTGAACCACTAAAACAAATGAATAAATTATTATTAATAACAATAATAATAAGTGATATATTTAAATTTGAAGAAAAAAAGGATAATAAATTACTTCACTTTTATTTTATACAAAAAAAAAACTCAAAAATTAAATTTTAAAATAATTTTAGTTCCCATGATATCCTATGAATAAGATGTACAAATATTAGTCTCATTGGTAGTCCACCTAGGTATTTTTAAACTATTTGTTAGGTAAGATGTCTTTTATAATAATAATAATAATAATAATAATAATAATAATAATAATAATAATTTTATCTAACTAGGACAATGATTACCACATGAGCCTTGTATCTTAGACAAAAAGAATCATAAGGAAAAAGTGACCTTTGAATTTATATTTAGTTTGTACCACAAAAGTAGGATGATGAAGATAAGGGTTTCATGTGATTATGTCTTTTGGTTAATAAAATGGATAGTATTTTTTTAATTTAGTGTATTATATAATATTTAAATTTAATTAATTTAGATTCACGCTATGTAGAATCGTCTTATTTAGGAGAAGTATTTTCTATTAAAAAGAATTTTATACTTAAAATTCAAATTCAAAATCTTTAATTAAAAGAGAAATAATTTCATTCGTATTATTTCCATTGAAACAAACTTACTACCATAAACCATTGTTGGGTCATTCTATTTCTTTACCTTAAAAAGAGTTGTTAGCTTTGTCACATTAAACCATAACAATCAAGTTTTTTCCTTAAAATCGAATACTCATGTTCAGGGGTAGAGTTATATGGACACCCTTCGTCAAAAAATTATAGCATATATTTATGTAAAATCATGTTGAAAATAGTTAAATTTAATACGTTCGACACCCTTCGTACAATAAGATATTGTGGAGTTCGCTTGTTAAAGCCAAAAGGTGCAGATTCGAATCCCTGCATGACTCCTTTTTATAGTCATTTTTTAAAGAGCTCGTATTTTATTATTTCTTTAATTATCTAAGGTAATAGTTAGTAAGCTTAGATTAATTGAATTTTTTTAATGAGTTTAACTTTTTATTTCTTTTCATCGAAGTTTGAAATAAAATTCTAATAACAAAATAAGACCTCGTTTGTTTCTATTTCAATTTTTTATGTGTCGATATTGTTGTCGTCACTAGAGATCAATGCAAGCTTGAAACTTGAAAATATGTTTATTCAAAAAAGAAATATTAATATCACGTAGTTCGATTTTAAATTTTCCCAGTGCACCCATTCATCAACTATTTTTTTTGCTTATATATATTTTTGGACATCCTTCGTGAAATTTCTAGCTACGCCACTGCTCATGTTATGTTATATTATATATAATCTAAGCCAATATCTAACTATAAAAATAAAACAATATTCAAAAAATTAATTTTAACTTTGATGAAGCAAGATTTAAAGGATGCTATAAAATAAGTTATGTCATGATTAGTAGCACTATTAGCCGAAAGACTTTCTTCTTAGTTCAATTTTTAACTCATCTTATTTAATTTCTTTTAGGTTAATTAGGATTAATCATTGCTAATCTTTTGCTTGAAACACTCAATATTCTTCTTCCTCCGAGTCACTTCCTTCTTTTTACCTTTGCTTCTTTTCTTTTTTTTTTCAAAAAAAAAAAATATAATATATGATATGATTAATTTGCTTATATGTGTATAAATATAAAATTTTGAATCCCATTAATTAAAATAAAGTTCATCTAGGGCTCGAAGGGCTTAATATTTGGCTTGTGAGAGATTCTTTTTTTTACTCTTTTTAAATTTTCCAGTCAAAAGTTTTGACTCCGTCTTTGCTGCAATGGTTATTTTAAAATTTTTACAGCGTAACATCACTTATTATCATGATTTAACATTGAAGTGAGTTTCAATCTCAAAATTTCTTAGTTTTTAAGATGAATACTTTTTTTTCCTCGAAAATAAACTTTATTTTGTACTATTCTCAAAAATATTTTTTTAGTAAGTTTTGTTCTATCTTGAAAGTAGTCAAAATAAAATTATGGGAGTTGCATTGTTTTCATGAATCAACTCAAAAATAGTTGAAATATAAAGTTCCAAAGCCAAACTACAACATCATTAAGACAAGGAATATAAGTATAGCCAAAAGGTAGATACCAAAAAAGAAAAAGATACCCACGACACCACATCTTTAGCGGATTTTGTCCAAGAATAATTGTGTGTCGCTGTTAATATAATTTTTTTTAAAAAAAACTAATTTATGCTATAAAGGGTTCGAACTCAAAACTTCTTAATTCAAATTGATACATTATCACTATATAAAAAACATAGCTTTTATAAAAAGAAAATGTCCAACTTTAAATATATATTCTTTAAATACAAAATTTAACATATATATATATATATAATATAATTTTCTGATAAAAGGGATGAACACCTGAATGGCTATAGATCCCATCTTGATTTTCCTCAAAACCCGTCTAAGTAATGTGCGCAGTACAAAGTTCATGATGCAGAACTCATTTGGTTCATCCTATTGGTGTGATCATTTATTGGTCACATTCAGACAATCTAAGAATGAATCATTGAGAATTTGCCAGATCATTGATACAAAAAATATCCAAATACCAAATCCGACTTCTATATACTCCCCACAACTTAAATTAAATACAAAAAATAACTCTTAACAACTTAAATTATCCTCTTTCTATTCCTTCACATGTCATACCATCGACTCCAATTATAATAAATTGATCAAAAAACTACAATTTTTTCAATGGCCAATAATACTTCAATTCTTTCGTTTTCACATCTTAACAAACCCTTTTTCCTATCAGATATTTTAGTATTAACAAATGTGTATTTATTAACATTCATGTAAAGAAGAGATAATGAGGAGGGTACGAAAGGTTAGCTATATCGTATCAGAGAAGGGGGAGGGATAGGTTAAAAAAGTGTTGAAAAGAGCTAATAAGATAAAATATAATTTAATTTTAAATTATCGAGGATATAACTTTAAATTAGTATAATATTGATACACATCACATGCACATTACCCCCACCACTATCATCACTGCCTGAACGTACTCTGAAAAGGAAAATTCATTTTTCCTTTTCTAGTTTTACTAAAATAGGCTTAAAAGTAGTATTTTGATTCATTTATTTTGAAAGAAAAATATTAAAAACTCTCATTGACTTGATGCAAATTATCAATTTTATTTATGAATCATTGATATTCTAAAGTATATTTCTCTAATTAACTAACTAAACCCCTTGATCGTGAAATATCGATTGCTTGGTGAACCCTGTGAATTGCGTGAAAGTAGGATACTCCAAATTCGGGGGTCAAAGAGTTTTAGAAAACGTTCTTGGTGGAAAAAAATGTGAATGAAGGATCCCACTGAATTGAATTGGGTCCATGAATCTAAGAAATGGTGAAAAACTAACTAAACTTAAATACACCTCCATATATACAACATGACTTAATTATTAGTCTCAAACTGTAGTAGAAACATATGACTTTTAATAAAAAACCAAAAGAAAATATTCTAAATTTAACAAGAATCTAGGAACTGTATTTCACTCATATTGCAAAACCGAGAGAGTATTCAAGTTCAGTTAACTAAATAAAGAGATACTTAAAATAACTATTAAATAGTTTGAAAATGAAATTAATAATTCACCTGCTGAAATGTCACTCTCCAATTAGTATCCAAGAAAAAATTGGAGCATCAGAGAAGAAAAATGGCATCTTTAGAGCAAAAGGCATCAGATTGGAGTGGAGTTGATCCAAAGGATGCAGTTGCCATTGATGAGATTAATCTCTTTCAAAAACTTGGTCTTCAAACTTTCATCAATCTATCTACCAATTTCTACAACAGGTTCATTCCCAATCCCCAAATATATAGATGTCTCTACAATTTCTTCAAATTGGTATTCTACAAAACACATTAAAGTTTGAGGCTTTTGTTGAATTGAGATTTTTGTTTTTTTATTGGTTTATTTGGGGAAGGGAAAGGGAGGTTTATATTAATTTCTGTGTTTTTTCATCGAGAAAGTTTGGGTGGAGTGATAAGTATTTCTTCATCTTTGACCAGAGTAATCTTGCGTTTTAGTCTCCTTAGTTATGGAGTCGGTCTTATTAAGAAAAAAACATTACCCCCAAATGTATGATTTTCCGGTTGCAAATTCAGACTTAGTCGGGCTTCAATGGAAATACTAATACCACCGAGAGGGAAATCTAAAAAAAGTTCGATCTTGCAAATGAAATCTAGAGAGATTAATAGTTGTATGCTTATCTTACTACTTCTAACTTTTGTGGACATAGAGAGCTTGTTTTTTATAGACTCTCTGCTCGAAAGATCTCGAGTAAGTGTTTACATAATCTTTTTCTATCCGAAAAAATGATTCATCGAAATAATGAGTCACCAATGATATCAACACATCTGAGATCGACAAATGCTCGGGAGTTCCTCTATTCAATCCTTTTCCTTCTTCTTGTTGCTGGATATCTCGTTCGTACACATCTTCTTAATAGAGTTAGGGCCCGTTTGGATGGGCTTAATAAAAGCAGCTTTAAAAAAGTACTTTTGAAAGTGCTGAAACTTATTTTTAAAATAAGCAGTTATGCGTTTGGATAAAAGTGCTGAAGTTGTTATGCCAAACGTGAAAAGGGAAAAATAGAAGAAAGAGATGTTAGGGTTATATGGGTAATTTGGAGATTGTATAAAAATATTAAGGGAAAAAGCACAAAAATGTGGTCAACTTAAAACAGCTTATAAGCTAAAAAAAAAGAAGCACCCCTACCCCAGCTTTTAACTTTTGGCTTAAAATAAGTTTTTTTTAACTTAAAATAAGCTATTTTGAGTATTGCCAAACAGTTAAATAAGTCAAAAACCAGCTTTTAAGTCAGTTTGACCAGCTTTTAAGCTGAGCCAAACAGGCTCTTAATCTATTTGCTACATTATATTACTATCTATTTTTTGTTATCCTTGATGAGGGTAGAAATCTGACTCTTGTTTTTGGAATTGAAATTAGGGTGTATGATGATGAGGAAGAGTGGTTTCGATCAATTTTTTCGAATTCAAATAAAGAAGAAGCCATTAGGAATCAGTATGAGTTCTTTGTGCAAAGAATGGGAGGCCCTAATTTGTACTCACAGAGGAAAGGTAATGAAGAGTTCTCTTTAGACCTTGTTTGTATACTTCTCATGTTCTAGGTTATATATATATCAGTGTCAATTGTAAACTTATCCTTTTATAATCGAGAAATCTTCGAGGGTTAGTACTGTATTATTCGAAAATGGACTCACCCCTCTATCCTTATTCAGTTAAATAAGTATCTGGTTTTTGTCGATGGCTGACTCTGAGCCGGTGACGTGTGACTAATCTACACATTATACGTTGTGCTCTTATCACTCGACCAAAGCCCTGGCCCCTGGGGCTATGATAAAAGATTATTTACAAAGGAAATGAAGCGTTTTCTCCAAATGGTTCCCTTTTTTTAGTATCCTCAAGGTTTATGTTGAACAGAACTAGTGCTATTAGCACCACACTGTCTGTTGAACAACACTAAGGGCCGGGATCATTTGATTGTTGGTTAGCAAGTGCATTATATTCATGTATTAATTCAGCAAATCAAGTACGACGTGTTGTTATCAGTTTACATTCCCGCATAGCTATTACATGTATAAGTAACAAGGGAACTTACGTATTATTTTACTAAATCTTGCATAACTAATACCTGCATAAGTCTAACCAACAACGAAACTAAACCTAAGTACTGAATCCCTTCTTTTAATGGCTGGAACATTTCAAGAATGAAAATCAGTTACCTTTTGAATTAGCTGTGCAAGAGAGTATGAAACTTTCAGCAAGATAGCTTTGAGAAACTTTCATTTGTAGTGTTTATTTTGAGCTTTGTGCAGGCCATACAGCATTGATTGGACGCCACCGCACGTTTCCAGTAACTCATAAAGCAGCAGAGAGATGGTTACACCATATGCAACAAGCATTAGACAGTACTGCAGCTATTGATGAAGATTCCAAAACTAAAATGATCAACTTTTTTAGGTATATATATGATAAGCTAATGTCATCTAAACTATATATGTACATCGTTGATTCGCCTTTGCAATGTTACATTTTGTTTGATTTTCAGACACACTGCATTCTTTTTGGTAGCTGGAGTTGAGTTGAAGAATCAAAACAAAGGAACAGGATGTAAGAATTGCAGCAACCACCACTAAGCAAGTTGATGGGTTTAATTGACTACATTGACAAAAGAATTGTGCCTCAATCGCAAACTAGTTGGAATTGACTGTATGAATCCTGACCGTCTATGTTACCGCTCCATGTGAGTACATGATATGTAATAATGCATAAATTCCTTTTGTCAATGGAACACCTTATAGTAATGCCTTGCATCCATTTAAATTGTTTAATGTGAAAACAAATACACTATTGGAAGGGGTCTTTGGTAAAGAGGCTAACTTATTCATATAATTAATTTTTGTATAAGTTATACAAGATTTGATAGATAGTTAAGAAGTATCGAACAAAACTTTAGTTCTGAGATCACAAAATTTATTGTGTGTTACTAAGAAATTTAAAATCGATAAATAAATTTTTCGAAAAAAAAAGACACTGGAAGCCACTCTAGATATATATCAGAGCCAGGTTTCGATCCTGGGACCTGTGGGTTATGGGCCCACCACGCTTCCGCTGCGCCACTCTGATTTGTTGTTATGATTTTATCAATAATATTAAATGACTAGTTAATATTAAATTATCTTCGAAGCCATCCGAAAACTTTTAGGTGAAAATTTACAGAGAATCTCTTTTTTCTCGATCGGTGTCTGATATCCGCATCGGAGCTTTACTAGCATGGATTACTGCGAAGAGATTCATGAAATACGACTTATATTTATATTGAAGGCCGACTAATCCACATTTTTGTACGTCGTACCAACTACCCAGCATCATAAATATATATCATAAATATCACTTGATATCAACATTTGAAACTGGACTAATTCGAATTCACACGCATCGTAATTTATTGGTAAAACCAACAATATGACTGCTGGTTCGGGCACAGATACGAGTTTTTATAAGATAGGACCCAATTAGCTAAGGTGAACACACATTTGTAATGTATGTATGTACACACCAGCCCCCTTCCACCAATCTCAAACTAGTTTAATGTATATATCAATATAATAAACTTTTTACACTATCAGGTCACTAAGAAAAATATCTACAAAAAATGTAAAATTTGTAATGTTCAAAACATAAATTTATAAGTAAACCTCATTAAAACTTAAAAATAAGACTCATTACCTGCTTCAATAGGTAAAGATGACTTGATAATGTAACTGATTGTGCATATAACTTAAACTCAAATAACTAAATTTCAAATATTATGCACAAAAATATTGCAAAGTGCTCAAATGGGACTTTCCCATATGTTTTGAGACTCCAAGAAACATCAGTACAATCAAATATATGCTGCTGTTCATGAGGTCGATAAACAAATCAAGATGCCGCTTTTCATACAAATACATGGCAAAACATCAGCAATACATAAAACATTATCCAGGAATAACTTACACTTCACATTTACTAGTTACTACAAAAGATCACAACAACATCAAAAAGGGGCAAAGAGAGGAGAGCCTAAGACCCTTATGAACTCCCGTTTGAGTGCTGCGACTGTACGATCAATCTTAATCGACCATAAGCCTCTAGACATGCATAAGAATATTCTGACATGACTCGGAATAGTTCAGGCAACCGGATCTTGAGACTCCCTAATGACTTCTCCCTAACCTGAATGCAGAGCCTCTGGTGAGCTTCTGTCTCCTCGTCCAACCTCTTCTTCAATGTGTCCACAAGCAACTGCTTTTCCACAACAGGATCTTTTGGGTTGGAGTCTGCAGCTCTATCGGGATCTGTCATATCGGGTGGAGTTCTACGTTGCATATACTTTTGGTACCAATCTTCAAATGCTTGCCTTTTGCGTATGTACTCTTTTTTTGTTTCCTCACACTTATCCTTCAGCTTCATCTCTTCCTCCTGATGAATAATGATGGTCCTTATCACTGCTTCAAAGGAAGCAATGGCACTTCTGGCGAGCTCATCAGGCAGCTTCTCAAGAAGTTCCTGCCAGGAGTGAAGAAGGGCTTGAATTGGGGGACTCTGTGCTCGAGGAGGCGACGAGATCTTTTCTTTTAGGCTGCTTTCAATGGGTATGAGATTTAGCTTCAACCAGCTGTGGAGTGTTTGGATATACAGCTTTTGATTTTTCACAAGGTTGTCAAAATGATCATGCCATTCCTTGATAACATTACCAAGCTGGATCGTACGTTCATGATGATGTTTGCTTGTTTCTAAGGGGAACCCGGAGATTTCAATGGCTTTGAGATCAGTAGCCAACTGCAGCTGGTTCTTGTGATGACTAAACATGAATTCCCACATGCTAACCATCCTGCAAAGGAAAAGCAAAAGCTGATACTCGGCACGTTTGACTTGATAAACTTTAGATATTTGTAGGATTATAAATCATTATAAATCATTATTTCATAAGCATAAAAGAAGTATTTTAAAGTTAAATTATTTCTAATTATAGAAAGTGATATTCCTTTAGAGACTAAATAATCACATAAATTGGCACAAAGGGAGTGTTATGATTAATTAACAATTACAATGTAACAATTATATTGTTTAATATATGTTTTAATAAATTATTAAATTGTTTTTTACTTTTCACGTTATTTATAATAGTATCTACTTTTTTTTAATTGCAACTATGTCATATGGTGGCGTGACCCTTTATATCATTACCAAATATTATGTACTACTAGGCAGAATTTATACAAATCCATAGTCCCAGCAAAGCAGCAGCACAGAAGAAGAAATAACATTCAAAACCAAGTGACCCTTCGGGGAATATATATAACAAAAAGGTACATGGATATATATAGAGGGGCAACCAAGAAACTACTAATTCAAAAAAATTGGTACTTCTTGTGCTTGTGTCTAGGGTGTGTTTGGTAGGAAGGAAAATGTTTTCTAGGAAAATAAGTTGGTTTCTAACTTATTTTTTCATGTTTGGTTGATGAATGAAAATACAATATGATTGGAGAATGAAACTAAGTTGCTCGGACTTAGGTGCGGGTGTCCGATACGGGTGCGGATCTAGAGGCCGAATCATTCGTGATATAGTTTTTGAGATTCGGGGATATGGATCCATATATGGATACGGGTGTGGGGATTTACCTAAAAATAATTAAAATATCTATAAATAAAGCTATAAAACCTAGATTATGAGATATTATGAGGAGAACTTGAGAAGAATCATGGAAGGAGATTAAAGGAAAAGGAGTGATATAGAAATTTCTAGATAAAAGGTATTCCACTTTCTTCAATTTCACCTTAGCTTTTGTATTTATTATATGAATCATTAAAATTGTCCAGACTTTCCCCATCGATTTTGGTCAAAGTACCCAAATTACGTTGACCGATTCGGACACAGATCCCACACCCATGTCGTGTCGACAAGGGAGCGGCATCAAAAGTGAAGAGTCCGAGCAACTTAGGAATGAAAAACTTTTTTAGAAAATATCTTATATTATTTGGCAAGACAGTAAAAACACCTTTTAGGATAATAGTTTTTAAACTAAAAACCAACCCCCATTACCTAGCCGATCCAAGACCTGACCCCCTACTCCGAACACGACATTTGAACTGGGACATGACTTGACCATGACCCGAATGAAGAAACGATCCCAAGACCTAATCTTGACTCCCAGCCCGAGACTCAAGACCTAGTCCGACCCCTGACAACCTGATACCCAACTCGAAACCTCTTCTCGACCCCGACACTTGACCTGGAATTCGACCTTCAATCCTAACTCGAGATTTGACCCCATCTCAATCTGAAACTAAGGAGTTGGGTCTCAAATTGAGGTCGAGAGTCGTGCCTCGAATTGAGAATCAAGAGTCGAATCTTGAATTAGCATTGAAGGAAAGTCATTTTCCTTAAATTGGAGGAAAATTAGTTGATTTGGGAAACATTTTCCATAACATTTAATTCAACCAAACATGAGAAAATTGGAAAACATTTTCCTTGATATCAACCCACCCAAAATTTGGAACATACAGATGATAGGAAATCCATCTGTTTCATATAATCAGTAGACAGCATTACAGATGCCCTAGAAAGGATATGTATGCTAATGTAGATTACTCATCATTGAGGACAAAAGGAGAAGACAGCCTGCTAGAATATCAAAAAGTAAATACCTAAACCTATGCTACTTGATTCCTAAATTCCGAAAATATGCATAACAATGCATTTACACGGGTTTTAAGCTAAAGAAAGAAGGAAGGAATCATAAGCTTTAAAAGAATCTTATTCACTAGGCTGAAAGCTAGGGAAGAATTATACACGAAGCAAAACCAAATGAATCAATTCTACTAATATGAGGCAGGTCAAGGACTCACATACTAATACTGGCTCTACAGTAATGCACGAATTGAACTGTCGTTCTTCGATAATGAACTTTCAGAGATTCATAAATGAATTGGTGGACCCATCACAAACAGCAGAAAAGAAGATATTTCCAAATGTTCCGTGTCTAAAACAGGTCCAGATAGATAGATATACAACTTCTTTCTTGTGGCAGGAAACTTCAAGAAAACTTCTAACTTATATTCCACTCAATTAGCGAAATCACCAATCGTTTGTGTTTATATCTTACAATTACATCGTGCTCCATAAGGACAAAAGTCAATTACAACTCCACTTGTAGTCCACCCAAGAAAGACCTCGGTTCCAAGCACATGTACCTGGTAATTCTATTCAACGTGACTGGTACAGACCTCAAGAAATCACTTAGTGTGTTTGCCTCCACTGGGATTGGAACTCATAGTTCTCTACCCACTTCATTGACCACTAGGACACACCCTTGGGTGCTATTATTTTTGTTTTGTATCATATTGGCCTGAGATGAGTTCATTTAGATGGAGTAACAAGGTCACTCAGAAATCATGCAGCGGACCCTCAACTTATTCAAAATTGAGGCATAGTTGTTATTGTTGTAATAATGGACTGGCCCTCTACCCTTTTCAGCTTAAATTACAGTCTTTTTTTCTGCAGAAGGCCTCAAAAATCCATGGCATGCGCCTATAATCCATATATCACACACTAAGCTCTTACCACTAGACCACCCCCGCCATTCTTATATTGATATTAGAAGGTATACATTTTAACTCTCATTTTAATGCCACTATCAAGCCAAACAAGCAGAAGAGGAAAGAACATCAAGGTTCGAGACCATTGGTGTGGACCAAGAATAAGAGATGCGGACAGTTCAATGACTTGGCCTCTTTTTTTCTTTCTTATATGTTTTGAAGTCGAAGTGACCCTTCACTCCTTAATTAAATCACATGCTTGCTTCTTTTTCAGGATCAAACGGTCGGGAGAAACTAGTTTGAGGTGTTTTGGTAACACAGATGTCATTTGAAAGCCAGAAATACTTGAGGACTGTCTGACAAATGTTGAGTCAAATTTTGATGGGTAGAGTTGTCATAATACACAATTTGGACAGTGAGAAATCATACAGCCAGGAATTTCTTCGATCTTCAAAAGACTAATTTTGTATTTTTTATTTTTTTTTTTGATAAAGGACCAAGTGTCTCACTAATTTTGTGATTAAGGCAGAGTGGTAGTAGTGGTTGCATACCATTGACTCGTAAGAATTTTTAAATTTTTTTTTGTAAGTAAATCTAGTCATCTGAATTTGTCATAGGAGCTTAGTTTGTAAAACCATTGTTCCTCTGAGGAAGACTAACAGAGCAAACTATTGCTTAATAATATCAAAACCATTATTAAGCAGAGGTGCAAATGTATCTAGCACCGAACAATTTATGGAGTTTATTGGTTCCCTTGTCTTAGATTGACTAAACTGTAAAGGAACTACCTTTTTCTTTATATCGGTTTTCTTTAGTCAATTTTACTTTCATTGTAAGATTTAACTATGCATCTTCTTGATGCTCTTTTGTGAATGAAATACCTTACTTTATCAACAAAAAATATATATCAGAACCATTAACCAATATTGTGATAAAATAGGATGACGAGCATCTAAATGTAGGAAAAGCTAGCACTTTTAAATTATCACTCAAGTGTAAGGTTTCACCTAAAAGAAAGCTTCAAATGGTTGGTGACCGTCCAGGTGTTTCACTTAAAAGACAATTCTAAATTAGATGTTTTACACCTCTAAGAAGCTCCCAAAAGAGATGAGTAAGCACACGGATATGAATCCACACTAGCTAGCTCCATGCCTTCCTTTCATTTTTACATAAGAATATTTGCCTTTCCCATCATAATATAGGGAAAATACTGGCATGCTGAAACAGATCAACCCTCAATATTACACAACTTCTGTTAAAAAACCGCAGTTTCCAAAGACTTAAAAAAGAAGACTGACCTTTAAATCAGGTATAGTAGCAACAGCTTCTAGATGTAATAATTTCTGGTAAAGAAAATCTATATACGATGGTAGTAGGAAGATTACACATGAGAATGTCCCTAGTGGACCAGAAAGAACGGCCACTGGAAACACATGCATTAAAATGTAATCTTCATTATGAGGAACAATTAGGAACATGAGAACTTACCCTTGAACAAGAGCAGCCAGCTTAGGGTAAAGCTGCTTGTCACGAATGTCATTTACTTCACTAACAGTCGAATCCAAGGACTGCATGTCAACTATATATCGCGTATGCAAATGGCTAACAGCAGCCTTTGTCTTCTCCAGTGATTCCAAGGTAGCATTCCGTTTCTTCAGCTTGTTTAGCAAGGCAACTTTCCTCTGATATTCTTGCTTTATAAGCTCACCAGCCTATTGAAATCAACAAAATAACACTTCCATAAACCATCAGCTTTTGGACAATAGGAACAATATGCCATTATTGAAGGTCAATGACATGACACTAGACAGACGGACACCAAAAAGTTGTATAGAAACTTAAACTCAAAAGGAAGGATAGGCTACAGAGAGAAACAGAATGAAATTGTAGGTACAGAATGCAACTAGGCATGTGTTATCAAAGGCGAGAAGCGCAAATAAGCTCTAAGGTCCGTGAGGGCTTTAAGCGCAAATAAAGCGTTGGCTTTAATGAAAAAAGGCGCAAAGGAAGAAAAGAATACATATATGTTTAGTCAAAGACTAATAATTATAAACAAGAATGATAAATATATTTCCAAAGAAATTGAAAAAAAAATTATGATAAAGTGAAATATCAATTATTTAGTGTCACTTCTTCATACGAGGCTCATTGGCAAGGAAACGTTTGCCTTAGAACCTTGATGATGACATTGAAGCACACATAAAGCGAGGTGAAGCGCTCAACACGTTCTGAGCCTCGCTTCAGGGCTTAAGCGCGCTTAAAGCGCGCCTTTGATAACACAGGGCGCATGCCCGGAGTAGCTTGGACGATGACACAATGATAGTGGTGTTTTAAACAGACATTTATACAAACTAGGATTTAAAAAATTAGGAGGCAGACTGCAAAGTACATATGATTAATATATAAAACTGCAAAGATCTCAAGTTTTTTGAGTTTGCCACAACTTAAAGAGACTGGGTGAATGCACCAGCAACCTCCTCTTCCAGCATCTTTAACTAGATGGAGATAGCAGGGTTGAATTTTCTGCCAGATATACTCTGAGCGGGATCTTATTCACACGTTTCATTTGCTACATCCTTCCTAGTAATTTGCTTTCTATTTCTATTTAAGAAGTTCCCTTAATAGAAAAGCATGTCGAAGTTGACGCGCATTGATGTCAGAAATTACCCAAAGGATGGGGGAGATAATAGGGGTTATTCTCCAAGTCTAGCCGAGTAGGATCTGATATGCAACAGAGGATCTGGTGACCATGCTTCTTATACCCCATATCTCAAACATGAATCATAAATTTCAAATACAAAATCCAATAATTTAGCAAAGAGAAAGTACAGGAACAAGAAGCAGTAAACACCTTCATTTCATCATAAAGTTTCTTCTCCCAAGCCAGCAATTTGTCCAAAACAGTGGCATGAGTCTCATATTCGTCGATGTCATAATCATCCTTACTACCATCACCATTCGGTACACCCTTAAATGATTTGTTCCACGTAATGACTCGCATTACCCTAGCTGCATGGTCAATATGTCCTGCAGAAAAAGGACTATTCACTATAACATCTAATAAGATCAAACAGCATTGTTGCTTCAGTTTTGTGCTGTTTAGTGTTTTGGACGTCGAAAGGCGATAAAAGGCGACAAGGGTCTGCCTCGCCACGAGGCGAGACGAACGGCGAGGCGCTCGCCTTTTCGAAGTGCGGCACCCTTTAATACCAAAAAATTAAAATATTTAATTGCATATGTAAATAACCAAACAATAACATATTAACAATTTTTTCAATTCAAAAAGTAAAAATAGATAGTACATACTAAAAGTCTAGAACTTGAATGAGAAAGAAAAGAACAAAAGTCAAAACAAAGGTAGAAGTGACTCAGGTCTGAAGAAGAAAAAAAGAAATATGTATTATGTTAACTTTCTCAAAAAAAGAAGAAATATGTATTGGTTAGACTTTGTAGTCACTGGAAAAGCCTGGCTAGTTGCTGGAGGAGTCTAGTAAAAAATCCTAAAATTACCTTTTAACTTTTAAAACCCTAGATTGGTCGCCTTTTTTTTTAAGAAAATACAAAAGGTGACACCTTTCTAGCCTTTCTCGCCCCTTGCCTCTAGCCTTTTGTCGTCCTAGCGTCGCCTTTTGAAGATCGCCTCGCAACAAAGCTAAAAGGCGATGAATGGTCGCCTCACCTTGCCTCTTGCCATTGGCAACGAGGTGATCGCCTTTCACAACACTGGACTGTTGTTAAATGCTTGGATCATAAAAACTAACTGTATCGAAACAGGTTCCTTTTTGTTTCCCATAAGACAAGTAGATCTACTGTGAATAAACAAGTTAGTAAACAATAGATTGGAAAAGCCTAAGTCCCTGTACCCAGCTGAGTTCAAACTGTCACTGATATGAGTGTTTTTACCATATCCCCATTCTCTTTTAGTAGCAAAAAAACAGGACTTTGCAGTGCTAACATCCGAAAGATAAAACAATTAGGGTATCTATCCATTCTATATCATCTTAAAATATGACTAAACATCAAATTACCTCGATTATCAGCGAAGTTTGAGTGGTAATGCAATCGAGTAGCCTCAAGCATCTTCGAAACCTCTTGTGCATTCTCGGAAGCTTTAAGGAAGTGATCATCAATCTCGCCTAAAACTTTAAAGAAATCAGCATTGTTACCATACACAACATTCCCACCTCCCATTACTACTCCACCTCTCATCTCAGAAGGCGCAGTGTTTGAATGCTTAAAGACTCTCTCTGGTTCATCTGCCGTTGGGGTCTCTTCAACCTCACTCTCCACTTTCCCCTTCTTCTCTGGTGTCTTGAACTGATCATCTCTATACTCATTTCTACCCATATTATCAAATCTTTTGTTTTGAATTTGGATATTCTCTTCATTCAACTCCTCCTCCTCCTCTTCTTCTTCTTCCTCCACTTCTTCTAATGAATGTCCCGTGTCCACATTCTCAAAGAAATAATCCCACGACTCCCCTGGACCCGGTGGCCGGGGTGGCTCTGGCTCCTTCATAGGCCTCTCATACCCTAGCCCATTTCGCTTTTCTCTCAGTTTCAAACCTTCACCTTCCTCTTCCTCCTCCTCCACCTCCTCCTCAATTTCCTCATCATGCTCATCGATACCAATGCCTTTCATTTTCCTACCTCTGGGTTTCGACAGTTCAGGCATAGTAAAAGAGCGTTGAAGTGGGGTTAAAGGTGAGAAAGTCGGTGGGGGAGGAGGGGGTGGTGGGAGTGGGCTAGCTTCCATATTCGACATCGGTGGTGGTGGTGGCGGCGGCTCATTAACAGCCGGCGGCGGAAGCTCAGGTGGGGTTTCACCTTGCGCATAATCACTCAAAGCAGCACCAGTGTTCTTCAAAGCAATGGAATAAGCTGAATGTGCAGCAGCAAAGAAGTTTCTATAGTTTACAGCTTCTTTCATGAAGTTTCTCCGATCTTTGCATCTTGAAACTGATTCTTCGTTATCTATTCTTGATTGAGCACAACCCATTTCTCCACTGTTTTAGCTCTTCTAGGGCTTGAAAATTGAAATGGCAAAAACGGGTGTGATTTTGAGGAAATGGGGTTCAGATTTAGAGAGAGATGAAAATGAAGATTTAGAGAGAGAAAAAGTGAAAAGGACAAAATTTGAAGCAGAAGAGAGAAGAGTACTGTAACAGTACAAAGAAGAAAGAGGAAGGTGAAAACCACGCGCCGCTCATAGAGTGTTCCTACTTTTGAATACACCTGGGATTAACGGTCACATCTATCGAGATACTTAACGACGTCGTTAATATCTAAACCTTATTTAGTCTCCACTCTATAATAATAGTCTCGTAGGCACACGAATCTATTTATTTTTATTCGATTTTAAGTTTTTCTCATAGATTTTGAAATGTAATTTAATGAACTTAAAAATATATTTAAACATGCATTTTTGAGTTAAAAGAATAAGTTTTTGTGAGTGTTATTAAAATTTAAAAAGATTTTTCAAGATAAATTTTTATAATTTGCTCAAAAGAAAAATATAGTCAAATGTTAGCTAGCTAACCCTTGCATCAATATTTTTTCTCCTTAAATTGAATATCAAGCATAAACTTATTTCTGAACATAAGCAATTGATTAAATTTAGCATTTATTTTAGTTTAGTTCTTTTATTTAAAATTATATTTTAATATGTGAAGTTTCGTTAGCATTTATTGCATAAAATATAAACATATATGCTCATTTATTTTTAAAAAAGAATAACTTACATTAAGAATATTAATAAATAGTCATAGATTGTCCAAAAAACTTTTCCTTGTGCTCCATAATTAGGAATGTTATCTTTATAGTACATGATTGTGCTTTTATAAATGGGGGAAAGCTAGCTTTTTGAAAATGTTACTATTCATAATTCAAAAAGGGGTACAATAGGCCATTTTATAAAGTTTCTCTATAGTGAATTTAATATTTATTTATTATCCAATCCGTTATTTGATATTATCTGTTAGGCTCAAGGCAAAATAATGTCAAATAAAGAGTTATTATTGTTCATCGATTGAGCAAAGAATTGGGATCGGGAAGAGGAGGTTGAAAGCGATATTAATAATCACCAGATCATGTAGAATTATTCTTGATATACTGAGATATCATCAATTCAAATTATATCAGTAACATTAATATATTGCCGAATCATGATGAAAAACTCTATTACGATCCTATTTTTGATTAAATTGATGCTTTCGCGTATTAAATCTCAACTAATCCTTTCATCAAGCTCTAATTCTATCACATAAATGATTATGAAGTCCATTTTAGTAAAACAAAAACACACGATCTTAAATATATAAAAGTAGCAGGTTAAATGAACTTTTGAGAGAACTTCTATACTTTATTTTTTAAAATAAAAAAACAAGTATATTTTTGAGATAGTTGGTGTTTATGGTGAAGAAAAAGGTTGATAATAAATGATTCCAATTTTTTTTAGAAAGTCAAAATAGTTAACCTAATTGTAGTAGATTCTAACAAACTTTTCTGACTGCTATATGTAGGTAAAGATATCAAAATATATTAATTAATTATCGATAAGCATCAAATTTAACGATATATTAACTAATAATTATCCAATTACAAATATTTTGTTTGGTAATATAATCGTGAATATTGAATAGTAATGTTTGAGAGAATCATGTTGAAATAATCTTATAATATTGTGAGTAGAACAGAGTCGTGTTATTTATTTTTTTTATTAGGAAGCGGCATATATAAAAGAAAATAGTGAATATTTATTAAAGGGAAAAGACTCAAATATACTATCGAACTTTCAGAAAAGTCTCATTTATGTTATTCGTTAAAAATTTCGCTCATCTATGCAATTACCGTTCAAGAAAAAGGCTCATTTATGCCATTATTTTTTAGCAATGATTTTACAAAACTATTTTTAACACATGATCAATTGTAATTCGATCACATCATCAATTTTTTAAATATTTGACTAACAATATCTTTTTCTCTTTAACGTACCTATTCGTGAATATTTTTTTTAATAAAAATTGACATTTAGTCTTCTTTATTTTTTAGTGAACCATGATGAAATTAATAATTTTTAACCTAATTATTAAAAAAAAAAAAAAACTCATCACATGACAATTCGATGATCCAATAAGTTTGTTTAGGTAATAAAAACACTTTTGGTGTGAGGAAAGTTCACTATATTGTTTGTCTTCACTAAGGAATCATTCTTCCATCTATTTTTCCTTCTTTGATTTGAGAAATTAAAATTAATCTTTATTTTATATCTTTATATTTTATTGCCAAATATTAGTTATTTATAGTTCATTTTATATTGCGATATTTTATTCTACGGAGGTAATATAGTAAAAAGTATCATTATATATACGCTGCTTTTTGAGGAGTGTGTTCAGTAATAAAATTTTTGACGATGGTCGTAATGTTTGTGGTTTGAACTTCAAAATTTTAAATCTCCAAGACAATAGACCTCCATGCATATATATATATATAGGGTTCGAATGAATATCCTCATAGTTCTCCAGATTTGTCTTTGAGTATGCCAAGTCAATTATGAAAAAAAGTAAAGATGGATAGAAGAAGAATAGATCCATCCCTTGTCACTATTACTTTTTTTTCCTATATACAACTGTTAAATTGAATATATCATTATAAATGGAAATTTATAAAATTAATAGTCTCAAGCATGCATTCGATATGAATAATCATAATTACAATCATAAAGAATTGATTAGTTTATGATAGTTTTATGATAAAAATTGAAACATTCAATTAAGAATTGAGACATGAGACTTTGATGACTCGCAAAAATATAACTATTTAAGCTTTACAAATAATAAGTTGAATTCCATAAAAAAGTATCCAACTGATTCAGGATAAACTATTGTCATAAAACAACAGTTAAATGGCCAAAATGCCTTCACATGCTAATATATGTAATACAACCATTTTCCATGAAATGAGACAAAGTTAAAAGAAATCAAATGATATGCGTAGATATCGATAAAATTTGAATGTATTAATCTATATTAACTTTCACGTTATACATCGAAATAAAATATAAAGGTAAAATGCATTTTAAAATTCTTAAATTAGCATTAAAACTTTATCAAAAGTTCAAAATCATGTGAAATTCCGTCAGATTGAAAAATTCTATACCATGAACGACATGAATTGTAAACTCAAATAGGTTATATACCTAGAGACAAGTATCATTTACCTTACTTGCTCGCGTCGTCTTCAATAATATGTCGTACAATTTGATTTAATCATATGAATAATATAACACATAGTAACCCTCTCATGCGACACTCTACCATAGTTCCAATCTACAAGGTAGGCCTATAGATCGACACATGTAATTTTTTGCCATCATGCTTATCATTCGAGCAAGGTCTCCCATCACTACTGTGGTATGTCGATTTTGAATATTACAAAATTTGTAATATTCAAAACTACAAGGGCATAACTGCAAAACAATTGCAAGATTTGAACATCAATGCTTTCTTCCCTTCTCCAAGCTCTTTACTGCGCGGTCTTTAATAGATTCAAATGGCTTCTTCAAAATTTGCAGCGTAGCCAGAAGAACAAAAATTCCAATTTCAAATCTATGAATGCGAACACAATTTTCTGAACCAAATCATCAAATCTTCTACTGGGTTTCTTCTTCTCATGGCTTCTGATACTCCTCGAGAACGCATTGACCAAGTTTGTACATTCTTCTTTTCATTTTCTCCTCCTTACAAACCCTAGTTTTTCCATTTTTTTTTTTTGAGTTTTTATGATTGAGGAACCGCACAATGCTATTGAATCCCCAAGCCTAATTTCTAATTGAGCAGTTGTAGTAGATTCTTCAAAAATCTAACTTGCATCATTTCCACATGATGGGGGCAATTTTATTTTCGATTTTTTAGTTTTTAATTCCTTCATTATCATGCTTTGATGATTGTGGAATGTTCTTTTGTAATATATGGCTAATTTTGGTATTTGTTGTTGTGTTGACTACTGTTCTATTAGTTCTTTGCTTCGAAAAAGAAGAGGAAGTCCTTATCACCGAGTTTGAAACCTACAAGAGCCAAGAAAGATGTTAAGACAATACAGGAAGGGTCTCCTTCCACGAAAGGTTCGTTGAATGGGTATTTAGTGACTTCTCAGGATGATAGTAAATCTTCACACATAGCTAGAGGCGCACCGGTTAAGAGAAACCTGACGTTAGAGATCGGTCCATACCTAAAAGATGAAAATAAAGGGAGTACTTTTCTGGTCGAAGCACAATCTACAACTACTGAAGCAAAAACTTCAAAGGAGGAGTTTGATATTCACTCCGACTCACATGTTGTTGAAAATAGAGGTCACGGAAAAGATGTCTTGGTTACTACAAAGGTTAATGGAAACTCAGAACTTAAGCAGTTTGCTACGAACTTTTTGTCATTATATTGCAGGTAATGCCTTTTATTCTTGATTTCCTGGTGGTGATTGGTTTTGTGGCTAATGTGGTTGCTAGGCTGGATTGTTCTGCATGTTGTTTGACTTGGTAACTTTTCTGTGTTTCCTGAATTCAGTGAACTGCCATCTAGTTTAAGTTTACCTTCAGCACAGCGTGAGGGTGGTAGTAAAAGGAGTGGTAGCTCTCCCTTACTTGAGGTGGATAATAAGAATGCAAAGAGAATCCGCTGCATCTCAAGTGAAAATGATTTTAACCTCAACAGACGATCTAATTCTGAGTGCGCAGCTTTAAATTCTATTGAGGTAGGTATTATATTTTTCCACATACCACAATGTCGATTCACCGATTTTTTGTCAACTTCAGTGAGAATTTGCATCTTATGCTAGATAACAGAGGGGAATACATCAGGTGAAGCTCGGATAATCTTGAGAAAATGTAACAATATACCTGTCATTGGGTCAACTGAATCTGAGACACCTGGTTCAACATCTTCAAAGCTTCGTATTGGTGTTACTCCCAAGTCAACTCGTGGTAGCTCCATTTTTTCACCCGGAGAAGCATTTTGGAATGAAGCAATTCAAGTTGCTGATGGTTTGTTTGAGGGAAGTGATAAATTTTCTTCTCAAGCAGCACTTGAGTCCGACGCTTTGAAAAATCATAATGAGGTAATCAATTCCAATAGTCTTGGGAATGGAGAGTGTGGTAATAAGTCCCACCAAGTATTTAATGAAGGTATAGTGACAGTTTCTGATGCCGGCATTGTTTCTGCTGTTGCTTCATTGAGGAAGTTGGGAAAGAATCTGGATGGAGAGAAATCCCCAATGCCTGTTAAGCATTTTGACTTTGCCTCTGACGAAAAAAATTTCGATTCTATACAATCTCACAGAAGTAACTTGGATATCCTGACTATTAGCGGCAAAAGAACCGGGTCCCAAGATCATCTAAGTTTGAGTGGATATCCTGTTGTTAGCCTTCACAAGGCAGCTCAAGAAAAAGGGAATATCCTTGAAGTTCAAAACAAGACTCCAAAATGTCCTGTTTCTAAGGGTAAGGATGTGCTTATCCAGGATACTGATATAATGGCATCAACAACACCTCCGGAGAAACTTAATAGTTATACAGATAATTCCTTATCAAGTAAAGACAACACTCCTTCAAGTATTGCACCACTAAAGAATCATTCAGATCTCAACCATTGGCTACCTTCTGAAGTATGCAACATTTACAGGAAAAAGGGCATTTCAAAATTGTACTCATGGCAGGTATGCTGTTTACCTTTAGTTTAATCTTGTCTTGGGCTTGTGAGACATAAGAAGCTTCATATTTAAGAGATCTGGAGTGTTTGATTGGTCCCTGTGATGAACTCTGTTTGGAGGTATTTAGGACTTTAGAGGTTGAGGCGTCTACAATAGATCAAATTTGTTGTCAGTTTAAGTATGAACAAATTATTCTGTGCAGTCTAATGGAGTTTCATTTTACGTCCTGCAGGTTGATTGTCTTCAAGTGGATGGAGTCTTGCACAACCGGAATCTGGTATATTGTGCTTCTACTAGGTCTGTATCTGAGTAATTTGGACTCCTATTAAACATATTTAATTCTTCATGATGTAGATTTTTTTGTTAATTATAAATTTGTAAGTTACATGAAGAAGATAGTTTTCTGAATGCTAGAATAAACAAATGCGTCGTTAAGAGATATATCCACACCTTTTATATTAGTCATTTTTTTTATAACCGGAGAAACTCCGAGGGTTAGAGGCATATGGTTTGAAACTCGATGAATAATGAGCGCGCACCTTCTACCCTTTCTGCTTAAATACTAAACCTTTGTCTGTGAAAAGGTTCGAATCCCTTGCGTGCGCCTTATTCAGGTATCACGTGCTGTGCTCTCCATTAGACCAAAGACCTAGGAGCTGTACATTGGGGCATCTCCAACCCATAACACCAAATTTACACTAAATAGTGTCAACACTATTTTAGTGTAAACCATCTCCAACCCACTACACTAAATTTTACATTAAAAAAGATGCTTCTTGTACAAATTTCTCCTTTTATCTTTATATTTTTCTCTCTCTTCAATATTATACTATTACTAGTAATATTACCCCCGCTTCGCGCGAGAACTTAATATCACGGAATATATAAAGTAATACACAAAAACTAAAATAGTATATATCTTACATAAAAGATTAATAATGTAAAGGTAAATGAAAATTATTACATCTTATCATTTATCCTTAATAACATAAGCATAAATTAATAATTGTAAAAATACATACCACGATCTGTAACATAAGCAATGGTGTCAGTGAGCCATTCAACATGAGTAAAGTACACAAATATCTAATTGTGTAGAAAAAGAAGATGTTCAAAAATGATAGGAAATCCCTCTTTTTATAGACAACAAAAATGGTAGAGTGAACAAATATTTATTGTGTCTTATTGGAAAGGTTACAACTACTTGGAAAAGTTGTAACTATTCAAAAATATCACAACTTTTCATAAAAGTCGCAATACTTCATTAAAGTCGCAAGTTTTCATAAAAGTACAACTTTTCATACAAGTCGCAACTCTTCATTAAAGTCACAACTCTTCGTAAAAAGTCACAACTTTTCATGAAAGGGTAAGACTAGTTTTGGAAATAAATAAATTGAAAGAGAATTCTAATTTGTTGTGGCGCCACGTAGGCGGGCCTAAGGTTCTCTTTTATATAAATATATGATTCTTGTATTATTTATATTTTCAATTTTTTTTAGTACAAATAATAGTAAAATAATTAAAAAGAGATTTAGTGTTGATGAACACCAAAATAGTGTCAGAATCGGTGTTGGGTTGGAGCACTAAAACACCAAATTTTACATTGGAGATGGTCTTTAAGCATTACTTCTTTTACGAAATTGAAAAATTTGGACCATTTCTTGATTTGTGAGTGTCATCCGTGCGCAGTTAGGCATTGTAAGTAGCGAAGCAATCTTATTCTGAAACTGCTTGATTTTGGAAGTTTTTTTTTTTGATGACAAGGGAAACCTGCTGCCGCTACTCTTTGGGTGCGCACAGGGTAAAACCCCCGCTCTATGCAATAGCTCGCAAATCACATAGGAGAGGTAACCCGCAGTAGGCAAGCCTGGTGCGACGAGCTCGACCCAGAAGGCAAACCCCTTGCTTTCGCTGGCTAGGGGTTTCGAACTTGAGACCTCCAACATGGAAGTCCCAATCTCAAACCACTGGGTCACCCTGAAGGTAGCTTTTTAAGTTTGTGAAGTGGTGGAATTTGTAGCATCTGGCACTAATGCAAAGCCTGGTTGAGTTGTTTTAGTATCTTGAAGATTGTTTAATCTATTCATCAAACAAAGTGCTAATCCACGCTATTTATGTTACTGATCTTAAAGTAGTAGTACATTAGTTTGATTTTATACCTACCACGGTGGATGGGGTGATCTTGTGCTCCTCTTCTTTTCCTGCTCACTGTGAATGAATCTTTGCTGTTATCCATTTTACCTAGTAATGTTGTTATTCATGGAGACAGCAAGTGCTGGTAAAAAAAGTCCGTTTCATCTTATTCTCTGTAAAAACTTATGAGGTCCATACTTGCTCTCGGACCATTTAAGCTGGTCCAAGTTATATTTTGCTTGCTGCTCTGAATTTTTGTGTTCTTGGGTCATTAAATTGGTCCAAGTCATTACATATTGCTTGCTGCTCAGAATATTCGTGTTTTTTTTTCTGTTAGGAAGTTGAAAATTTCTTACATAACCAAAATGAATGCCAATCCACAAACAAACTATTGCTACCCTCTTCCTTGTTATCTTCGTTGCTGTTTATGTTGCTAATGTTGTATTTTTATTCTGCTAGTATTATTATATGATTGTCGCTATTATTATAATCTTTGTTGTCTTTAATTGGAGGACAACATTCTTATCTTCTAATTGTCCAATCCTGCATCTAGTCCTTTTAGCAATGGCAACAGATGTCATAGTGTCTCTTTGTTGTTTAACCAATTTTTGTTTTTATTTTCTGTAGTGCTGGTAAAAGTTTTGTTGCTGAGATATTAATGCTACGGAGAATCTTATCATCTGGGAAAATGGGTCTTCTTGTACTTCCATATGTATCCATTTGTGCAGAGAAGGTGAAGTTTCTTTTAGCTCTTTCAAGATGATTCTTTTTTTTTTTTTTTTTTTGACAAGTAGCTTTCAGAGTGGTCTTTATAATGCATATATGTAGCATATTTAGTATATTTATCTTGTCTACTGTCATGTTTAAACTTGTTCAGGCAGAACATCTTGAGGTCCTTCTGGAACCAGTTGGAAAGCATGTTCGCAGTTATTATGGTAATCAGGGAGGTGGTAGTCTCCCAAAGGATACCTCTATAGCTGTTTGCACTATTGAGAAAGCAAATTCCTTAATTAACCGACTGTTAGAAGAGGGCCGTTTGTCAGAGCTTGGTATCATAGTAATTGATGAACTCCACATGGTATTGACTTTGAAATTCTTTTCTACTATTTTTATTTTATTTAATGATATCCAAGCTAAACCTCTCCATAATTTTAAGTTCACTTTCTGTTTGCTCGGAGCTTCTGTTTTGGCGTCTTTGCTGGAACTAGTAATTAAATGCATTTATTCATCTTGGTCTCTTGAGTTGTTTCCATGTTAGGTTGGAGACCAGAATAGGGGATATCTATTGGAGTTGATGTTGACCAAGCTTCGCTATGCATCTGGTGAAGGAAATACAGAGTCATCCAGTGGAGAAACTTCAGGCACGAGCAGTGGAAAAGTTGACCCTGCTGGCAGTCTCCAAATTGTTGGCATGAGTGCAACTCTGCCAAATGTGACAGCAGTCGCAGATTGGCTTCAAGTAAGATGAAATTCATAGCTTTTTAATTCTTTTCAATTAAAATATTTATGGGTAACATCCCATGTTGGATATATGGCTCTAAGTTTGTCCAACCATCTATACAGAAGGGGATTCTTTTTACACACCAAAAGCTTTACATAAAACAAAAATGATCATATTATACTTCTACATATCCTTGGGTCAAATAGGTGAACAACAATAATTTTTTTATACTTGTGCCATTTTCACTATTCTTGAACAAGTTGCTACCTTTTGCATTCCAAATAAATCAAAAGAGATGTTATGTTGTTCTCCAAGCTTCCAGTTTGCTTCCTCTAACAATGCGAAACAAACAGAATTGGTCCATATCTGTGTTGTGAAGCTGCATTATTAATAAACGTTGGTTTGTTGCTCATGACACTCCTTACACAAGCAGCATTAGCTCACTACATGGAGTGATCCGTGTCCTCTCTATTTCCTTCTTCAGATTATTGGTCATCAAGATTAAGTGAAAAATTGAGTACTTTATTTGGTCAATTGGTGTGTCCCCGTTTTCTTCCTTCCAAACAGCTCCATATAAAATGGCTTTCCTTGAATGATTTTGCTTTGAACCCACCATACTACCTTTTGTGATCCATCTCCTTCTGTTAAGTAGTCATAGAGTTCCCTTAGGAACTCCTCAACCCCTGTGTTGCCATCCTTCAAAGTCGTTCGATCACACAACGAATCCTTCCAAAAAATAATCTTTTTCCCTATACAGGATTGGTATAACCAACGTACTTAGTGAACCTTTCCTCCCTCACGTTCCCCTTCCTTAGGTTCACCTCATCAGAGTATGTCATCTCATCCGACATCTATTCACTACTTATGTCATAACCTAGACCCATCAGGCATTGCGACTAGTGAGCACCTATTCTGACACCTTGATAGGAGAACTCTTACCACCCAATTTAAAATGAGCAATGCGGAAATAAATAAAACATAATTTAACATCTTATTTAAGTATATAATTACTCTTAACTTGATTTTTGAATTAAGTCTTTTGTGAAGAATCACACTAAACGCTCCCCAAGGAACTAGTTTAAATCTGTACAAGAGCTACTAAGAAGATACAACGTATAAAAGAAAACACGACACAACTCCCATCATAGGGAAAGAGAAGTGGAAGTTGTCAAAGATCATCATCTTCCCCATCTAAGAAACATTACTGGATCAGTACAAACAATACTAGTAGGCATCACTGGTCGATCTAAACCCACCATATAATATCATGCAAATAATCAAAGAAACATGCAACTTGAAGGTAAGATTAAGACTCCATATACTCAAACCCAAGTCACACCACCTCTTTCCGCGGTCAACTCCAATATTTAAACATTCATCCCTCTTTCCACTCTCATATTAGATCATAGCCTAACCCTTCTATCACATAGAAATTCCCCCAAATACAAGAACACCACTACTTTGATAATGAATTTATTACTGTCCCACAAATTCTCATGCCAACACCTTGCGTTGACAACACTCCAGTTATACAGAATACAAATAAGTAATCACAATTTAGCAAATATATATATATATGATTATAATCACAACTAGAAAATAAGTTCGACTTCAAGTCCTCACCCTGAGTCGATATACATAATAATCACGAACAACCTCAACACGACAAGCCACACTTGATTCCTCGCGCCTTCAAATAACCTGGGCCATCAAAGATCCCTAAAACATCATCTACAGTATTTAACATGTAACCTTGGTCTACACAAGAACCATCCCAACATTTAAACACAAATCCGACCACTTATGGATCAACATGTAATCATTCCATTACAACACTCATGGAACTCACACACAAAACTGTTAGTGTATTGGCGTAGGACCCTATCCAATACTAATATATATGTGTAACATGGCATCCCATTCAATAATAATATATATTGCGTCGGTGTGACACCCGATTCAATAATAGTATATATATGCACCGACGTGACACTTGGTCTAATAATAATATATATATTTGCCGGCATGGCACACAATCTAATAAAATTATACATATGTGCCGGCGTGGCACCCAATCCAATAACAATATATATGTGTCGGCGTGGCACCTGATCCAATAATAATATATGTGTCAGCGTGCCACCTGACCCAATGATAATAGTAATACGCATAACACGAATACAACCAACCATCGCCTATCTAACATAAATCCTTCCGGAATATCTTTACTCATAATCCAATCACCCACAATTACCTTCCAAGGATAACATCCATCCACATCATAATGCCAACAATAACAAATCAAATTCATCATCAGCCTAAATCACAACTAACCATGCATTCAACCATCTAGACTCCATGCCCCAACACTTATGCATGCAATCTTCGAACAATCTAAATATATTATGCAATTGGAAACAAATCTAACTACTTAGTTAAGAAAACCTAGCCTACCTGAGTGCCAAACAGTTACTACAGACGATCACAAACCTTTGATCTTTTATGAAGCTTTAACTTGTTCTCGGTTGAAAATAATAACAAAGTATAACATAAATCACAATTGGCCTAAATTTGGATTATATCCAAATCCTAATCCCTAGGCCAACCTCATGATTATTCCACCCAAACTAGGAGTTTCTCACCATTAATTCACCTAAATTATATGGTTAAATTAGTGAGTAACGGTAAATAAATCAAGAAAAAACATTTTATAGAATAATTGAAGGTCTTGCAACCTAAAATCCTCATAAACCCGGGTTTTCCCCAACTTAGGTTGAATCCAAACCCTCCCCTAGCGCCACAATTGCCTTCTCTAAGTCCTAGGAATCAAACTACAAAAGTAGGGAATCAAATTGCTAATCCTTTATGAAGATTCTTGATGAAAATTTGCTGATATTTGTTGTAGGTCGCCCTTTCTCTTCTCCAAAATGTTCTTTGATGATTATGGCTGATTTTGAGGGTTTTCCTACATTTAGAGGGACTTACTAATATAGTGGTCCAATCAAACCCCAATCCTGCTATAGCGGCCCTCATCGTTTTTTCTAAATCCTTCTATAGCGGTTGACATGCCGCTATAGCGGCCTGTAAGGGACAGGACCTCAAAAATTCCTCCAAAATAGCTTATCTCGGAACACACTTCAAAATTTTCATGTAGTCAGTGTTACTCATTTGAATTCAATTCCAAAAAGCTCTATGAACTCTTTAACATATTAGCTAATAGAAAACCAATTTAAATTTAGATATTTCATCCAATCCTTTCCTGGAATGCCTCAACTTTACCTCGCTCAGATTCCGTCTGAGGCTAGTCTAGGCTAAAAAGTTTTAGTCACTATTCCAATAGTTTTCTGACCCAATTTCTTTTATCAATTGTTTACTCATAACGACCGGACGGATTGTTATAGCTTAACTCTTCATGTTCATCACATATGACAAAAAGATGAAAAGAAGCTTCATAGTTCATACCCTGTGACTATTATCCTTCTCCATGACATTTTCTACATTTCTACTCCAATATCCATTTATCCAATTATGTTATGTTAGAGGTTTGAAAATCGTTGAATCTCTAGACCCCCTGTGCCCCTCACCAAAATTTAAGCTTTGGTTCTTTTTGAACTTCCAAATGATATTTCTCTTCCTCCTCCTTTCCTTCCATGAAGTTGCTCATCATTTTCTCTAACCTAGTTGGAGTACTTGAGGGCATAGAAAAAATAGAATGGACATTGTGCACAACAATTATTATTATAGGAAAGGCATGAAGGTGGTAGATTGGCGTAAGTTTAGATGACAATAGCTGCGTATTAAAGAGCATTTTGCACGTGAATTGTGAAGAAGGCAAAAACATAAAATTTCTTTTGAAAAGTCCTTAACTATGCATCTTAATCTTCATTGTGCCTTGGGTTCTTGGCTCAAGAGCTTCCCCTCATATCTCTGGTAATAAGTACTTCTTTATGACTATTTCTTTTTCTCAATTTTTCCAACATTCACATTGACAAAGGGTCCTAAACTATGGCAACCGCAGTAGGTCAAGCTTCTTCCCATCCTTCTTTGACTTCAAATTTAGTTGTATATTATTCAGGCCTTTTAATCTAATAGCAATGAGTTGTTTTCCCAAATGTATAACTGTTTAGGCACTTTTTTCAATCACCCTGTTGCCAGGTATGTCCACAATATGGGTCGGATAATTGGTACTTAAGTGTCGCATGGACTTTATCATCCCATTTTTGAAGTCACCCATAGGTTGTCCTGTTTCCGTCGTGCTACTGCGCATGAGGTTGAAATATCCTAATCTATTTAAATCTTTTTAAAAATAAATCTTGATTTTTTCTCACCTGGGACGAGTATTAGTCATGCCAACTTGGTAAACATGCCCGTTCTTCCTTCTCTCATAGCTTTGACAATCAGCAAGACTCTCCTTTCTCTTTAGTCCATCCACATGTTTGGATCCTAATTGTGCCGGTTCAATCTTGAGTTTCTTTTGATTTGTTAGAATTTTTATTTCATGTTGATCCACTTAATTAAAACAATAATCTGAGGTCTTCCCTATTAATTGTCACATGAGGAAAGGGACCAATTGATGCTACATATCATCTTACTTTATAGCGATTTGGATCACCGACTCCGGTGTAGTTCTAACTTGATTTTATTCCAGTTTTGTACTGTACCTGTTTGTCCTTTATGCATGTGAATATGGGGAATAAGACTCTTTGTTCCTTCTATCCTGAATGTCTCATGAAGCTCTTGAGTGTTTCTTGCAGGCAGCTTTGTATCAGACCGAGTTTCGGCCTGTTCCATTGGAAGAATATGTAAAAGTAGGTAACACAATTTATAACCAAAAAATGGACATTGTCAGAACAATCTCGAAAGCAGCTGATCTTGGTGGTAAAGATCCAGATCACATCGTGGAGCTCTGCAATGAGGTATAATTTTCTCTTTTACTTTTGTTAGTAGAACTTTATTTTGTCGAGAGAAGTAATGGAAGGAAAACTATATCAATCTGAGATTTGTCAGGTCGTCCAAGAAGGCAACTCAGTGCTAATTTTCTGCTCAAGTCGCAAAGGATGTGAATCTACTGCTAGGCATGTGGCGAAACATCTTAAAAAATTTTCCTTGAATCAACTGAGCGGCCAAAATGAGTCAATTGATATTACTTCTGCAATTGATGCTTTACGAAGATCTCCAGCTGGGTTGGATCCTATTCTGGAAGAGACTCTTCCTGCCGGTGTTGCCTATCACCATGCTGGGCTCACGGTAATGTCATTTTAAAGTTATTTTGCTGTTATAGTACATTTATTGATTCTTACGTTTTACAGTCAATGTTTTCTTTAGTTCTCTAGGTTTTCCTATTTTTTCTTTTGTTTGTTTGGGTGGGTTCTCTTTCCCTATTTTGGAGTAAAGCTGCATTCATCTGAGATATTTTTCTACCTTGAAGGTTGAGGAAAGAGAAACAGTTGAAACCTGTTACCGCAAAGGACTTGTACGTGTCTTAACAGCTACATCAACCTTAGCTGCAGGGGTTAACCTTCCTGCTCGGAGAGTTATTTTTCGACAACCACGTATTGGTCGTGACTTTATTGATGGTACGAGGTATCGACAGATGGCTGGTCGGGCTGGTCGGACGGGTATAGATACAAAAGGAGAGAGTGTATGTTTTGACCATTTCCTATTCGTTTTGTTTTCTTGTTCATTCAGAGCTTGCATACTTGGAAAGGTGTAATTTGTAGGTCTGATTTACAAGCTAGTCTCTGTAAAATGTTTGTTAAAATGTTACAATTTTGAAGTTGCTTACACCTGTTGGACTCTGTTCTCATATATCACTATTTTTCTGTCTGTATTTGCATCTTTTGCTTTCTATTTAAGTCTTCACTGCGGCTGAAACTGTGCCATAAACTTTATATTGTTTTGTTGTTTATTTGCTTCAGGTGTTGATCTGCAAACCAGAAGAGGTCAAACGAATAACGGCACTTGTTAACGAGAGCTGTCCACCGTTGCATTCTTGTTTATCCGAAGATAAGAATGGGATGATTCACGCAATATTGGAAGTTGTTGCTGGTGGTATTGTTCAAACAGCTAGTGATATTAACCGGTATGTTAGGTGTACCCTTCTCAATTCAACAAAACCATTTGATGATGTGGTTAAATCAGCACAAGATTCTCTTCGCTGGTTATGCCATAAAAAATTTCTTGGATGGAGTGAAGATACCAAATTATACACAGTCACGCCTCTTGGTCGTGCAGCTTTTGGCAGTTCTCTCTCTCCTGAAGAATCACTGGTAACATAGTTGTTTCCACTTACTACCACTTTATCATCATATCATTCTTGTCAATTTGTTCTTTTAGCCAAATGGTCCTTGTTTACATTTTGTGCAATTTAGTAAAGTGCAAATGTTGGGATGGGAAACCAACAATGGTCATTCTCTTGTTTTGTAGGTTGTCTTGGATGATTTGATTAGAGCGAGGGAAGGGTTTGTGCTTGCATCTGATCTGCATGTTGTTTACTTAGTGACACCCATTAATGTTGATCTGGAGCCAGATTGGGAACTGTATTACCAGAGGTTCATGGAGTTGTCTACCCTGGATCAGGTAACCCCAACCTGAGATTGCCCCATGTCCATGTTGCTGTGTTTACTTGGTTGCGTGGTCACAGACAAGAGAAGTCCAAGCACAATGACCAAATGGATTATCTTCATGCATAAAGTACTAGACCTAGAGGGTGTTTGGATTGACTTATTTTAAGTACCTATTGGCTTTTAATTTTTTTTAAAAATTATTTTTGGAGGTATTTTGGATAGACACAAAATGCTAAAAAAGTACAAATAAGCTAAAAGCTACTTTATAAAAGCCAATTCAAACACCCCCTAGTAGAAAAATGGAAAAATTATCACAAACCTCCTAACATGCTGCCAATTTGTCCTTCACTAGCTGATTGTTCGGGAGTTGACCTTTGTTTTTGCCACACCTTTCTCCAATTCTCTCATTCAATACGTTTTACAATAGATGAATAATATGACCACTAGACTTCACGCATTACCCGAGGCAGGACCGTAGGACTTTGACCGCTCTTAAATTATCCAGCTCCTGTCAATTATCTAAAACTATTTGTCTTGCCTTGACAAATAAGTATGTACTTGTTGAGCTTTCTAATGTTTGTCAGTTTGCAAGGGAAAGTGTGCTAATGATTCATGAGCTATGTACTGTATAGTTCAAATAGAGTTCTTGTGTACAGGCAAGATACTTTAGTTTGGAGCTAATTTCTCATTCTCTGACACATGAAGTCTATGACTCCTTAATGTTAACTGTATAGCGTATGTTAATTGTCTTCAAAGATTTGTAGGTGAAGTATCTGTCATCTTCAACTAGAATGCTAGGTTAACTGGTAAACTATGTTATCTGTCATCTTCTACTAGAATGCTAGGTAAACTGGTAAACCATGGAGTTTTTATTTTCTTTCTATGCCCTAAAATATCTTATTACCTCAAGGACTACAGGACAAAAAAGTTCTTTAGCAGGAACAGATATTTTAATGATTGGTCACTTGGTTTAAGTTCTTTATAATCAATGTGAATAATTAGTTAATGTTCAAAGTGATTTTGATGCTTCAAAACTGCCTGATTTTTCTATAAGGTGGCATGCCAAGATTTCAGGTCATCAGTTTATGCTTGGTTGCTAATATGATAATTGCCTGACATTACTTCATGAGATAAATTTGTTCCTACAATCATGATGACTGTGATGGAGACATTTGTGTGCTCTGTGTTTTGATGTGCAGTCAGTTGGCAACCGGGTTGGAGTTCAAGAACCCTTTTTGATGCGAATGGCTCATGGTGCACCAGTTCGTGCATCTTATAGGTCAAATGCTGGTACTAAAGGGTTGCAGGGAAAGTTGGATAACAGATCCTTGAATGACCATATGCTGTCAGATGAGAACATGCTTCGCATTTGTCGGAGATTCTTTGTGTCTCTTATACTGTCAAGGCTCGTGCAGGTAAATTTCCTTGATGAATGGAAAACACTACTGTTGCCCTCTCTCTCTCACCTCTTCTTCATTTTATTCACAGTTGCTGTTTTAGAACACACTTATTATGTTTTATTGCGAATACCTGCTATTAGAATCATAAGTTTAGTGGTAGAATGTTAAGAGTTAAATATTGGAAGAGTTATGTTCTAATGTGAGATATTGTCCCGTGTTGGACAATTATCATGTGTCACAACCCAAGTTAGGGGTGTGTGACCGGCATTAAACAAGCCTGGCTCTCCCCTGCGAACCCCTTTCCCTGTTGTATCTACTAAATATAAAACAATAGCATATCATAGAATTGCATGAAAACATCATATATCTGAATAAGATTTGATGAGAGGCATAACCCGATTATACATATACATATATCAGAATGAGTCAAAATGGAGCTTCTATGAAATACATTACATATAAGTAGAAACGGGACATAGCCCGACATGTAATTTTAATGGGAGCATTGACAAGAGAAGCCTCACAAGTCTAGTGTGGGGGCTTACCACTGAAAGTATGCAAGGAGTATTCAACTCGAGCAATCTGGTCTGATACTTGAACTTGTGCCACAAAGTTCAATGGGGTGAGTATTCAAATTACGCAGTAAGAGCCTGTTTGGATTGACTTAAAAGCTAGTCATATCTACTTTCAAGTCATTTTTAGCTTTTGAAAGTGTGACAAAGTTAAAAATATCTTAAAATAAGTTCAAAATGACTTAAAAAAAGTTAAAAACCAGAAGTAGGACTCCCCCGATGTTTTATTTTTTGACTTAAAAGTCATTTTAAAGTTTGATTTTTATTTTTTTTACTTATAAAGTACTTTTTTTTAGCCTATCTAAATGGGCTCTAAGTTTCATCGACCTCCCTCTAAAAGGCTGGACATGTTCTTTTCTTTGTTAAAAAACACATGCACTTCAATATTAAAATCAGATTTTTTCATGCACATCCATAACATCTCAAAATAATAAACATGGTAAATCATTAGAGAATCATTTCTTGAAATACAGTGCTCTCTGTAGGCCATAAACACGTTCTATTCTCATTTCTGGGGAATTCCCTACATCCTACTAGACAGTGACATTCAACAGATCTTGTCTGATCACCCACTTGATTTGCTAGTGGTGAATCCTTTCGTAACGTCATATAAAACAAGATATGCTAGCAACCCTAGCAAAGTACACTATCATTTCAAGGTGGATAGACATACACACGTGATTTTGGGGAATTGAACCCATATGTCCAGTGGCTGAGCCGGAAGCAGAAATTTATATGAGGGCATTTTCTAGAATGTCACAGTTGTAATTTGAACATATGAGCTAAAGCAATTTTGTACCCCCTTTACCACTATGCTTGAATTTTTCTTCTTGTCAAGGGGATTCAACAGCTCACATATAACCATAAATAGAACATTTTTAGTCCTTTGATTATTCTAGATAGTCCAAAATTAAGGGATAATTCTATTCTAAATCCAATCCCTAAATATCTGAAACTTCCTAACTTATCTGATATGATAAGATCCCCTGTGATCAGAATCAGATAATACAAATTAACATGACTAATGTTATACTCTCAATTTAGCTCCTTTCCTTCAGAAGGGGAGCCCATAGGCACGAAACTCAGATTGGACTTAGAAACCCCAGCGGAGTTAATCACTCACTTTAGCCAGGAGAGTGATAGAGACCATCGCTTTGTTGAGAGCGCCAGAGCCCTTCAGTGCTACAAGGATATAAAATTCCCAATGGGATAACATGCTCTCAGAGAGGAAAATCACTTGAGCAAAGAAGGTTGACTTGGAATTTGTTCTAGATCTTAACTCAAACCTACGAGCGCCACCTATTAAACACACATCGATTCTCATCTGATCCAAAACGTCCTTCCACGGAACCCTCCCAGAGTTATTCCCAAAACCCTCCGTAAAAGAACGACCCAGTATGGGTGACATAATTCCCGTTGATGAAAATTGAATATTTTGGAAAAGTGGAGAAAGGGTTGAATACAAGATTACCAGATTGTATTCATTATTTACATTCAAATAATAGATACGTTGTGAATTACTAGATTTCATTTTATGCCTCAGTCTTTCTTGGCACTTGTTGAGAAGGTAAAATATCCTGCGACATATGAGATCAAATTCTTATTGTCGCCTTAGTATCTAAAGGCCACATGTGTTGTGCTGTTTTTTCCTATAGACATAATATAGTTTTCCTTGTGAGAAACCAAAAAGATAAAATTTCGTTCTCACGTTACTTTAAGTATCATTCTCGAGGTTCCGTTCATATTTGATGGTAATTAAATTCTGTTCGGTGTAGGGGTATTATGATCTGTCTTGTGTTTAACACCTATAAATAGGTGCTCGTTGTGTTCCTCAAATATTGTAGTCTTAAATATATCTTTCTATTCTCTTACTTATCGCATCTGCAAGTACTAAATCGATGATTTGCATCATTTTATTCCTTCAACACTTTTTTCTCTAGCTAATTGTTGAGATATTTTTTCTTTTTATGTATACATGTCCTTATATGTGTTCGGGTTCAAATGAATTTTATCAACTGTTGTATGTACACTTTGAGTACTATGCGTTTCTTGTCTCCCATTGAGTCGTCTCTTGTTCATTGATGCTTGGGAAGTAGTCTTGCCATAGTCTTCTGAATTCCAAGTTTTCATTATGGGATGAAGGAAGTGCCGGTTATCGAGGTTTGTGGTGCATTTAAAGTCGCAAGGGGCATGGTTCAGGCCTTACAAGAAAATGCTGGAAGGTTTGCTTCCATGGTTTCTGTTTTTTGTGAGAGGCTTGGTTGGCATGACCTTGAAGGCTTAGTGTCAAAGTTCCAAAATCGTGTCTCGTTTGGTGTGCGGGCAGAGATTGTAGAGCTCACCACCATTCCATATGTTAAGGTAACTAAGAGTTTCTCTTCCCTATATGTTTCTCCTTATTTTGGTCAAGTTCTTCAAAACTAATGAGAACTCACCAGGGTTCCCGAGCTCGAGCACTATATAAAGCGGGTCTTCGGACACCTGAAGCAATTGCTGAAGCATCAGTTCCTGAGATTATCAAAGTACTTTTTGAGTCTTCATCATGGGCTGACCAAGGTGAGTTACGATGATTTGGGACCACATTGATGGCCTGTTACTTACCCTAATGAGAATGCTTCATGTACTGGATGGAGACGATTACTTTCTTTGTTTATCCATGGAGGGGTCTATCTGCTTTTGACATCCCTATATTTGAGAAGCAAAGGGGACATAGTAAATTATGATGCTTATGACTCACTTTCATATGGTTCCGCAAGGTTTACTATATGTTATAACAAGCAACAGAAGTTGAGAAATGTAATGTCACCATCATTCTTCTTGCTTCAGTATGCTTCCTTGTTTCTTCCTTCTACCGTTCCTGTTTCCTCATAGTACGCGGGACTAATTTATTCTTATTCATTTGCTGCCACACTACAGTCTCCACTTTCCATTCGAGCAAGAAACCACAGTTCAATATATTGTACTGCTGTTGAAATCATATTTCTGCTATCCCCTTATTCCTTCTGCTGACATTCCTACACGTCATCTATGCTCATAAATGCTCCAGTGGTTTAAGATGATTTATTGATTGCCATTTTAAATGATCATTTGTTTGTCTGTTAATTGGGTAACTTGTTTTATCAACTATGGAAGGTTCTGCACAACGGATGGTCCAATCAGGAGTTGCGAAAAAGATAAAAAATGGTGCACGCAAGATTGTTCTCGATAAAGCTGAGGAAGCAAGGCTTGCTGCATTCTCAGCTTTCAAGTCGCTTGGACTTGATGTGTCAACGCTTGCACAGCCTGTCATATCTACTGCTGCTGGACATGGTGCTCACAAAGAAGCTAGTACCTCCTCTGCAGAAGGGTCGACTAGTAGCTTTATTAGCCTGGAGAATGCAAATCGAATCTCTTCCACATCCATAGAAAGAAGTAAGGAGGTCAATATCACTATTCCTGATGCTGGAGCAGAAAATGCAAAAAGCAAAACAATTGCTGACAAAGAGGCATTTGATATAGAAGGATCTAATGGTCTTAAGACTGAAGTTAATGAATCTACTCATCATATTGATAATGCAAAGACTTCCCCCTATCCTACTTTAAATATTAAGGGCATCGAAGGAGGTGGTACATGTAATGATCATAATCATGCTGGGAAACAACACTGTGGAGGAGCTGAAATATGTAATGTAAGAGTCAAAGAAACATCAGAGAAGGGGCCTATGAATGCGACTGCTGTTGTTGGTGGATTTGATACTTTCCTGGGTCTCTGGGAAGCTGTTGAGGAGTTTTACTTTGATGTCCATTTCAGCAAAAAGTCTGCACTGAACAGCAATGCCCCATTTGAAATATATGGCATAGCCATTTGTTGGGAAGATTCTCCTGTCTATTATGTAAATCTTCCGAGGGACTTATTTTGGTCCAACAGCAAAAGGAATAGCCAACTGTCACCCATTACGAATGATGATATTGGGAATGTTCTACCACCAAATCTTCAGTTAGAGATAGCGATACACCGATGGAATAGAATTAGTACCATAATGAGAAAAAAAGATATAAAAAAGTTTGCGTGGAACTTAAAAGTTCAGATTCAGGTACTCAAGCATCCTACTGTTTCAATACAGAGATTTGGTGGTTTGAGTCTTTTGGTCAAATCTCTTGGAGTAGATCTTATTGACAACAATTGCTATCTGTTGTCTCCTGTTCCCATTCAAGATGCAATTGACTTGTGTATAGTAGCTTGGGTCCTTTGGCCTGATGAGGAGAAAGGTTCTAACCCTAGTATAGAAAAGGTAACCCTAATATCTCGTAATGATCAGCTTGAACATATAATAATTTATACATTTGTTCTCATAGAGTTTATTGCTGTTATAGTTATACATAGTGCTGTTTTTGTTTTCCTTTGTGTAAGGTCTATGAAATACTGTCACAAGTTATCAGTGAACTAGATAACCTAGCCGTTTGTTGTCCTGGATCATCTACTGCCCATTGAACAATTGCTGGCAATAAGTGCATTGTTGTCTAAAAACTGTTCCTCTAAGGTTGCCATGTTCCTGCAGGAAGTGAAGAAAAGGTTATCCATCGAGGCTGCTGCTGCCGCTAATCGAAATGGTAGATGGAAGAATCAGATGCGACAAGTTGCTCATAATGGTTGTTGTCGTCGAGTAGCACAAACACGAGCCTTGCGTTCTGTTCTATGGAAACTAGTCATTTCTGAAGGACTTGTTGAGGCACTTGGAGCAACTGAAATGCCACTGGTAGGGAGATATTGCATGTGATCCATTTCTGGTGCAACAATACAATCTAACTTGTGATGGATTGGGATTAAATCATGTAAAATATGTCAATCTAACTTGTGATGGATTGGGATTAAATCATGTAAAATATGGGAAGTGCAAGCTTTTTCTGTGGCCCTTGCTAGGGGGCATCAAAGCTATCCAATCAAGTAACTGGTCAAATCTATAACAAGTTAATTCTTTACTGCCACATCCAGGATCTTAGGAAAGGGGAGCTGACCCCAATTTTGGCAACTTTCTTCCGGTTCTTTGCTATAAATAAATTATTGTCCTTGGAATATTTGGTCGTTTTCTAGTATTTTAATGCTTGCCCAGCACAAGACAAAGACCTGGATTATGTTTGATGAATTCTAAATTGTTTATCGAATAAATGAACTTTAGAAGAAAATTGGCATAGGTAATGTGTTATTCTATCATTTTTGTTCTCTTTCTTTATGGGGTGGGGGGGGGGGGTAGAATAATCTGGCATGAGCCTAAAAGCCTAAGTACATGTCAGTTGTACCTAATAGGGTGTTCATCAAGAAATTTGCTTTCTTTAAAGTAATAATTGTCCTTCCCCCTTTTCTACATGAAGAACTGAAAAAACATCCATTGAGGCGTTTGCAGATGTGTAACATCTATTATTCACTGTCTAATCGATTCAACATTCTGTAGAAACATATTTTTTTCAGTTTTGTAATTTTGAATAGAGCATATATGCAATGAGCTGAAGTATCTTTGTCTTTAAGAAGGCCTATCACACTATTAAGAATGTTTTCATCTTCATCTCTTCCTTTGTATAATTTAGATGCTATCGTACTTGTTTGGTTCTCAAGCAAAATAGAACTGCTTCTTTTTCTAAATATTTCAAGCTTTAATGCTCGAAAGGTTTACAACCTTTTTAATCTTGTTTGGAGAACAGTGATGTAAATATTCTCCAGAGGGAAGTTCTTATTACTTGTTAAAGGGTATGCCATTCCCAATGTTGGAAGTAATTGATATACGTGTTTATCTTGTAGGTCAATGTTCTTGCAGACATGGAGCTCTGCGGAATAGGTGTTGACATGGAAGGATGCCTACAGGCACGACAAATTCTGGGAAGAAAGCTGAAAATTTTGGAAAAAGAAGCTTACAAGTTGGCTGGCATGACTTTTTCATTGTACACAGCAGCAGAAATTGCGAATGTACTCTATGGGCATCTACAGCTTCCTGTTCCAGAAGGACATAAAAAAGGAAAGAAGCACCCTAGTACTGATAAGCATTGCTTGGATTTGCTAAGGTACTAAAAGATTTCTGTTAATATGATCCCTATTGAAGGAAGATACTTTCTTGCCGCTTAACTCTGATCTTCTCCTACTGTATGATTATGTTATATGCAGTTATCTACGGTCATTTATCCTCTGGTCCCCTGTCCCAATAAAAGAAGGAATAAGAAAGAACCTTTAGCTAGGCCCAGTTGCATTCTTAAATCACAAGGTTTTATGTCATTTTAGTTTAGCTTCTTCCATAGTTGATTGTGTTATCCTCTGTCTGTAGAGACTAAACTATCCGGCAGATCCTACCCATCCAATTAGAAGAAGTGAAGAGAGCCTTTGGCCAGGGCCAGATTAACTTCAGACCACTAGTTTTTGCCTCTTCTTGGTTTAGTTCTGTTTTTGGTTAGTTGTTTCTTCCTGTTTGTCTATGCTGCCTATTATGATTATCATCATTCCCTCGGTCCACACCTGACATCCGGAATTCTCACTGTTTAGACAAGTTTTTATGTTCTTTCCTTGGTCCATTTATTCCCTCTTTGTCTAGGCTGCCTATTATGACTACAATAAATATCCATATATACAAGACCAAACCAGTTGGAATGTGTACTTAGTAATGTTGGTATACTTGCATTAGGTCTGGTGTTTGATAGAAGTTCCTTTAGTTTGTTAGGGATTGGTATTTCAGTTGTAACTGGAGAACGATTAGTCTTAGAGAACCCCTAATTTTGTTTTAAAAAAAGTTTTGAGTGTTGGAATATATATTGACTATTCATATAGCAGACCCCAAACAATTCGGGTTAATGCACATTGGCACAATAGTTGTTTGTTTGAGCAATATGTGATGTTGTACTTCTGATGTCTTGATTGTTGATATGATATAAAATTATAAGCAAAAATTGTGAAACACAATGGTGGGTCAAGTTCTATTCCCTGGTAATTCCTACTTTTTGGTGATCAATAGGATATGCAATAAGTACTGCACATCTATGTAATTTTCATTCACTGTTTCTGTTTTGACCGTTTACATGTCTGGATTGATGTTTTTCCATTGTTTTCAGGAATGAACATCCAATAGTGCCTATAATTAAAGAGCACCGTACTCTAGCAAAACTCTTGAATTGTACATTGAGGTCGATCTGTTCACTTGCTAGACTATCTATGAGGACACAGAGATACACACTGCATGGTCATTGGCTCCAGACGACAACAGCAACAGGGCGACTGTCAATGGAGGAACCTAATCTTCAGGTTCCCTTTTATTCCATTATTTCATTGTTATTAGTGAATCATCCTCAAAGATAATATAAACCGTGTTGGTTAATTGGTTTTGTTTTATTTATCTAGTGTGTTGAACATATGGTTGACTTCAAAATGAATAACAAGGATAAAGACGTTTGCCCGTTAGATGTCAACAATTATAAGATCAATGCTCGTGATTTTTTTGTGTCTACTCAGGTATCTCTTGAGTAATCTTAAGTTACTTTTATATGAAATTATCTTTTTGGATGGTTTCAGTTGAATATTGTACTTGCTCTTTCGCAGGATAATTGGTTACTGTTAACAGCAGATTATTCCCAGATAGAACTGAGATTGATGGCCCATTTCTCTAAAGATTCCTCGTTGATCGAACTGCTTAGTGAACCCCAAGGTGATGTCTTCAACATGATTGCTGCAAAATGGACAGGTAAAACAGAGGCTATTGTGAGTCAAGAGGAGCGAGATCAAACTAAAAGGTTGGTTTACGGCATTCTTTATGGAATGGGGGCTAAGAGCCTTGCAGAACAAATCGATTGTAGTGCAGATGAAGCTGCTGAAAGAATCGAAAGCTTTAAAAGATCTTTTCCAGGTGTTGCTTCCTGGCTACAGGAAGCAGTTACATCTTGCCGTGAGAAAGGGTGAGATCAATTTAGTAAAAGTTTGTTTCACCAATTTTTATTAGTTCTTTTTCTGTTTATAGTTTCTTTTTTTCTTCTATCTCGTTATGATGTATTTGATGCAGTTAAAAGAATTTTTTGTTGAAGTACTTGAAACTAATTTGATCCTCTCCTCCTAAAATCATGGTAGTGAGGCACTATAGTTGTTGTTTGATGTTTTAATTTTCATACAAGAAGGCACTCTTGGTTATGTTGACTACTTGATCTTTCCTTCTCTTTTATCATGTTAAGCTTGTTTGGATCTAGTTAGTGGTTGTAATTTTACTCCATGTTTTGCCTTGTGCCTGCCCCAGCAATCACAGAAACCTGGTTCCGTCCTTTTTCATGCACGTTTTTTTATAATTTCTTACAAGGTCTCACGTTCATGGTCGCTTTATTGGCACTGTTGCACGTAGTGCTTCGTAAGTTCCATCTTTTGTTTCCTTCTCCTGTGCACTTGCTGAAAATTTCTCATCCTTTGAATGAGAAGATGTCTGCCATAGTATCTGATTCATATACGTCAACTGGGGGAATCTTCTTATTCTAGGAATCTTTTTATGGATTATTGTATTCATCTTTTAATTTTATGCTAAGCCTCTCTCTCTCTCTCTCTCCCTCCCTCCCTCGCTGTCCCCCCCTCTCCCTCTCTCTCTCCCTCTCTCTCTATCTCTCTCCCCCTCTCTCTCCCTCTTTCTTTCTTTCTCTCCGTCTTTCTATCATGAGATATCTTTCTTCCCTCTTTCTCTCATTAGATATCTTTCTTCCATCTCTTAAATCTTCCCATTGCCTTTTTTCCTTATATCCTTCTGGTTGTACATCATGCACTTGAGTCATTAACCTAGTAGTAATGTTACTATTCATTAGTTGAAAGGTGTTCACTTGACTTTTCTCAGTTCAGGCTGGAAATCAGAAGATCATGTATATTATACATGTTGTGTTGTTTTATAAGACATTGCAGGGGGTTGCTAGGCCTCATGTGTTGTACACAGATTGCTGATGGCCATGTTTATCTGCTTAAAACTGAAAATGAATGACTTTGAAACTGTTCTTTCTTTTAATAGTTCGATATTCGTTCTTTCTAAGCTAGTCATATTTTATAGTTGGTGCAGTAACATATTATTAATTCTCGTTACCTATGCAACCTTTTTTATTGGTATTTCTTAAATAGTTTCCTTTGCTTTTGTGATGCAGTTATATCGAGACCCTCAAGGGACGAAAGCGTTTCTTGGCAAAAATTAACTTTGGAAACAGTAAGGAAAAGTCTAAAGCTCAGAGGCAAGCTGTGAATTCTATCTGCCAGGTAGTTTTGCTTTCTTTTCCACTTCTGCCCCATCCTTCCCTTCCTCAATCATTTTCCTTCTCTATTTACCCATTTCATCATTGCCTTTTTTTGTCTCTATGTCTGCAATTAGGGGTCAGCTGCGGACATTATCAAGATTGCAATGATAAACATTCACTCTGTGCTTGATCATTTTGAGAAATCTCTGTCGCATTCTGCAGTTGATGAAAAGTTTCATGTGCTTAAAGGACGTTGTCGGATTATTTTACAGGTAGTTTTCGAGTATTCTCTTTCTAAACAGAAAATCTTTCTCTTGGTTCTTCATCTGTTTTCAATTATGACACTGACTAGTGACAATTCACACCCCCTATTAGTCAGTTTTGGTACTCTCAGAAACGATTTTTTTGTCTCTAAAGAAAAAGAGGGATAAAACAGTCCCTATTCTTTTAACAGTAACAGTTTATGTTGTGGTTCTAGGGATGACAATGGGGCGGGGGCGGGGCGGGTTTAGAGCCTGTTTGGATTGGCGTAAAAGTTTGTCAAACCTACTTTTAAGTCATTTTTAATTTTTGGGAGTATTTGGCAAAGTTAAAAATAACTTCAAATAAGTTTAAAATGACTTAAGCTTGATTTTGTAAAAACTACTTTTAAAAAGCTAAGTTAATCCAAACGTGCTCTTAGTCAAACACACAATTCTAAATCCGCCCCGAATAGCATTTATTTTCTATTCTCAACCCGCTCCGCCCGTCCCGCCCCTCTTAATTTTTTTCCCCTCTATTTTATTATTATTTACTTAAACAAATTTTTGAAAGTTTTATAAATCACAATTGTTATATTTAGAATTATTTAGCAGTTGATTATAAACTATTTTATTAGGCTATAAGCAAGCAACATTTTCATCGATAACTATTTTATAAACCCACTCCACTGTTTGCTGCTCCAGTGTTTGTCAATGCAGCCTTAGATGGTTGCCCATGTCTTTTTACTACTTACAGGTTGGGACTTTCTTTTGTAAAAATATATTCGATCATTTTTTAAATTTAATAGAACGTGATATTTCATAATTTTTGGGAATAAATTCTTTCATTAACTTTTTATTGAATATTACTCTTACCTGAGATATCTCATCTAAATATATATTTAAATGTTCACTATTTCAAAGCTGGTTATTTCCTAGAGTTGGTCAAATTCAGATGAAGTAAGGGAAGACAGTAACGTTATCTACTTTCTCTTTCAAGAATTACATATTTATTCTCAAGTAGGAGTAGTATTCAACAATAAAATAATAGAAGGTTTTATTGCCTAAATATTATAAAATATCATGTTCTATTTAATAATTTTTTTTGATAAAATATCATTTTAGAAAGTAAAGTCATGGGCAAATTTTAACTTCTTTTCCTTTTTTACCATTAATAGAGGTATAATCAATAATTGAAAATAAACTCAAACTAAATCCTAGTTCCCAACTTTTAAAAAGTAAAAAAGGCATGCACAGCAGCAAGCTAAAACTGCATTGACAAATATTGGAGGACACCCGCACCTGCCCCGCCCTGCCCCATTGCCATCCCTATGTGGTTCAATTGCTCATAGTCATCACTCTCTTTTCCTATTTAGGTTGCTTCATTTTAGGATTCCCAGAACGTTTAACTCACTTGTGTGAGTTGTATTACTATGAGAATCTCAAAACTTCAAGAGTTCAAATTGGAATTAAACTTGATATACTTGATGTTTCAAATAAATGATTTCTTCTATTACACTGATACAGTTCTAGTTAATTGGTGAACTTGTGTGCTTGTCAAATGTATCACAATAATTCACAGAAGGAACAATTTTCAATATTGTTATGAACTTCTTATTTTTTTTAAGTGAACTGAAATATTGTTTAGTTTGGTAAGGGAGCATATAGTTAGTTGATTTTGTACTGTTTAGATGATTCTACGAGAAAGTTCTTGTATTTCTGGTTAAGGAAGTGCTTAGAATCTCTAATAGGAGGACAAGAAATGTCTATTTCTCATCTCTTTTTTAGTTCCTGAGCTATTTGCTTACATTTGCATTTGAGTTTGTATTGATTAAATATTGGTCACTTGCTTCGGACATTGCTAAGGTTCATGATGAATTAGTACTTGAGGCTGATCCTTCTGTTGCAAAGGAAGCTGGATTGTTGTTGCAGATGAGCATGGAAAATGCTGTTTCTCTTCTTGGTAAGGGATCATTGCAAACTAAATATATGCCTGTCTGGATCGTAAGTCCTAGTTTATCTCAGGTTTGTCAATTGGAGGATTTCTGGGGGATGGTGTGGAAGATCCTCTGATTGACTTAACCTTTGTTAAACCTTTTGGTGGACTAAATGATCTTATGTCGATCTTTATTGTACTTCTCCCTCTCTTAGAATTGATATTCTTCTTGAAGTTTGTGCTTATAGTAGTTCCTACGGTTGTGTTCCAGTCCCACTGCATGTGAAATTGAAGATTGGGAGCACATGGGGATCGTTGGAACCTTTCCAGGCCGGAGAATGATAGGTTTTTAAGTGTGGACATTTGTTGGCAAAGTTAAAAACTATTAGTTGCTTCATGCTGTTTGAACAGTATCAACAGCTGTTATTTTCAGGTAACCTGAAGCTTCTCGGGTGTCTTATTGTTAATGCATTCTATGCATCTTTGTGGCATTTTAATTCTGACTATTATCTTTATTTCGGTGGAGCAGTTAGCTCTCAAGCAAGAACTTTAAACAGACCAAGCAAATGATGTTCACATGGGATGCAGCTGTATAACTTCATGTGAATTAGCTGGTCATCAAGGTTATAATGTGCTCTTTGTTGGAAGTCATAATCTCACAATTTCTGTACAAGCTAAGGATCTGATTGATGGATTAGGTTACTTGAAGGAAGTGGGAAGGACAGAGGAAGAGACTCTTCACTTTATTGAACAAATCTGCACTTGTTGGTGCTCTGATAAATTTGTAGAACTGTGACATTCAAGTAAGTAATATTGTGATGAGGGTGCTCAGAACCAAGGCCGCTTTCAATATTTTTGAGAGCATGAGATGTTAAGACTCTGCTGATGAGATTTTCCTGATTGTCTCCAGAGCATGCTGCTTCATCGTGTTGTAAGGTGAAAAGCATCTTACAGGGCGAATGTGCTTAATTAATGATGATTATATAAGGATTCTAACTCATTCTCCTGGATCTCAGCGAAAGCAGATGCTTAATATTGAAGTGTCAATTAATGGCAGGGTAATACCTATCAAGAGAACCAAGGAGTTGGTCCAAGTGGTGGAAGCCTTCTAGATGCTTAATCCTTTATGCTCAAATTTCAAATCCTACTGGAGCCATATTCATTATTCAAGCTTGTGTTGGCCCTGGGCTACAAACCTTGTGAGGTGATTAATGTTCTGGGCTACAAGCAATGGGGTTATTGGTCCCCTAAAACCCAAAAGACAAGGGAAAAAGAAATTTACAGGGAAGCAACAAGCATACGATAATTACTTTTCCATTGGCTAAGCCCTCAAAATTTAGAGAGCTCACCCAGAATGCCTGTTATCATTGCTTAGAAGACCTCATTGGAAGTTAGTGTTACTGTGCTATGCGAGAACTAGAGAAAGATTGTCATTTGGTTGATGATCGATCCTGCAGAGGAGACATGAAAATTGTATTGGGAAGGTGCATGGATAAAAATTCTGACACTTTGAATCTGCTTGTGGTGTTTGTATTGGAAAGGTGCATGGATAAAAATTTCCGGCACTTTGAATCTGCTTGGTGCTCGAGGGAGACAATCAGAGGAGTTTTGATGGTAAGGCGAATCTGGATTATTGAAGTCCTATTATATAGCAGTGGTACTTCATGCAGTGTTCGATTGCTTGTATTGTAACCCCGAATTGAGACTACTGACCACTTATTCTTTTCTATTTCAAATTACACCAATTCACTACATTGTCCCTTGATTCTGTGTTGAGGAATATTGCATGAAAGACTAAATCTATTTGAAAACAAGATGTCATAATCTCCATTACCACATATATTCATCAACCATATTTGAAATACCAACCAAACGTTTTCACCCACACATGCAAACATCGTGCATGATGAAGCATGATCAACAGTTAAACAGTTCTTGCATCAGCGCAAGCATTATTACACAAAACATTGCGATAAACGGTATTTACATCAGGGAGATACACTATTAGATGAAGCATTGTGACTATTGCAACGGAGGAAGCAGGTAATGACTGAACTTTCTTCATGTTAGTTTTCAGCCACTTGAAGATCTGCGTTTTGAGAAGGAAACAGGGCAATTTGATCGTCCAAAGTGAAATGGCAAATAGGCTTGTCTCCAGGCTTAACATTGAGCAACTGAAAAGGCAATGCCTTAGGGTTCATGGATGCAGTATCTTCATGGCATACTGATACTGCATTAACTTTTGTTCCATCAGCACCCACCATAGACACCATAAATGTCCTAGTGCTTCCTACATCATGGCAAAAGTGTACTGCATATGGGTAAGCTACTTTGTGACATACAACACCTTTGCCATTTGCTTTCTCTTCCACTTTTTCGATGGTATATGTTTGCACCTCTGGGGTTTCCTTCTCTACTTGAGTGGAAATTGCTATAATTTTGTTTGTTCCCAGGTGAGATAAGGTGAAATCAATCATAGATTCCAAAGAAGTGGCACAATGTTTTACCTCTCCGTTACCTGCAGGTTCTTCACACATTTTGATTGTTTTTTTGATGTCTTTAGCACGTTCTGAGTCCTTATCAGCGGAGAAGTGATTAAGAATTTCCTCAATTTTGTCTGATGAGAAAGCGATTGAATCTACAACTTTGCGTGGCAAAATGGGTGCTGGATTGTAGTTTTTGAGAGACTCAAGGTTCATTTTTTTCCCTTGATGTAAATCTGTTTCAAAGAAGTATGGCGTCACTGGGTGATTGTCATTAAGATCTTTCTTAGCAGCATCATTGTACCATGATCCCACTCCCCAAGGTTGGTGTACTTTGTGAAGCTCGTTCTCGGGGGCAGTCTGATACCATCTAAAAACTCCCCATGGTTGGCGTATTTTGTGGAGCTCGTCCTCTGGGGCAGCCTGATACCATCTATAAACTCCAAATGGTTGGCGTATTTTGTGAAGCTCGTCCTCTGGGGCAGCCTGATACCATGCACCCACTCCCCATGGTTGTGATATTTTGGTGTTTCCATCTCCATTATATGCAGGTTTCTCTGCCAACGGTAGGTTTCTCAATAGTTATTTTAAAAATTGTACTTATTTTTGGTAAGTTAATTTTTGAAAAGATGACATAAAATAACATTTGAAGTTGTCGATAAACACACTTTCTTGGACTATCTGCATCCTCAATGCCTGAATGCGTGTCTCACCCCCCAATATTATAATTACTTAATTTTTTCCAACTTCGTTTCGTGAAAATTGGATAAAACTTTGAATGTTTCGTCGAAGATAGAGATTGTTTCTTTTCTTTTTGGGTTGTTTTGATGGAAAGCTCTTCAATATGGTTTTTGAAAAATATGGAAACTGTGTCGTTTAATAAAGAAGAAAATTCCAATTGACAGTGTCACATTACATTTTTACACTATTAGCCGTGACAAGGCAGCTATAGTGAAAATAGGTTTAAAAAAATGTTTATTTTATTGTGATTTGAAATGGGTACATGGAGTAATAGGGTGTCCTCAAAGTTTAGGTGTCTTTTCTCTCGATTTGTGTTTGGTAGGAAGGAAAATGTTTTCCTGGAAAACAAGTAGATTTGACTTAATTTCTTGGTGAGTAGAAAATATTTTTCGGAAAATTTATTTTAGTGTATGGTTTTAGAGTGAAACTTTTTTTTTGAGAAATAAATTTCTTTTACTTTTTACTAGAGTAGAAAATAAATTTGAAGTTAATTTTTTTTTGTGGTTGGGGTGGTGGGTGGGGGGTCGAGAATAGGGATGAAAAAAAAAATGAATTTTTGACGTTGGAAATATTTTTTTAAAAATAAATTTAATTTTTTTTGGGGTAGGAAGGGGGGAGGGGCATTGGGGCTGGTAGGAGTGGGTGGGTGGAAGAGAGTTTTGAAAAATATTTTCCTAATGTTTTGAAGGGAAGTCATTTTCTTTAAATTTAAGGAAAATTAATTGATTTGGGAAAACATTTTCCAAAACATCTGACCCAACCAAACATGAGAATTGATAAAATTCAAAAATATTTTCCTCTATACCGAACATACCCGAAATCGTTGGTACATGCATAGAACTTTGGGGACAATTTCTATAAAGACCTACCTCACTATTCTACAATAATGAAAAAACAAATTAAGTTAATAAGTGAAATTTAAATTATACAATCAAATGGAAACCTATTAATCAAGATGAGACTCATAAACTTAGTCAGAATTGTGAATCATACCACAGTGAATATATTAAAAACTTTATACAATGTTAATCAGATCCTTTAAATACTTTAAATTGGAACTAATTTAGTGTTCAATAATAGTCATATCATAGATATAATAGTTTTAAAAGTTTGAAACGTTAGGTGTTACTTACTTGTCCATTTATAATTATTTTTATTATTTGGCCCAATTTGAAATTTTTTTATATGTATACATAACTATTTAATGAATAGCTTTATTAAATATAATATGATTTTTTCTTAAAATAATCATTTTTTATAAAATCATAACATATCCCAATTATTTGGTAGATTATGGATTTATTTGGTAGACTATGCACACAAAATGCATACTTCATTAATCAACAAATACTATAAGGAAAAGAAATTGAATTTAACTATGAACTCCTTTTAATAACTCGTTAGTTATAAATCTGTCGCTAAATAAAATTAGCTATCACTTTTTTTCTATCAATAATTCATGTTTATTTAGTAATAAAATCACTTAATATACAAAAAAAATATTGATTCTTTTTCATATGTTAGAGGAAATGTAACCAAAAAGAAAATGACAGTTCATTTAGAATATTTTAGATCATTTATATTCAAAGTATTATTTATTAACTTTCTTCAAATCACTCATTTGTCAACAATAGATTGTCTAATTATAGTTGCTTTTCCTAAAATAAAAAATTCATTTGGTTTATTATACTTTTTTACACTTGTAAAACTTTGATTTAATATTTGATATATGTAAAAGTTGGACCTCTAAAATAACTAAACAAGACGCAGTCGAGTTGACAATAGCTGGCGCATCCCTATTGAATAATAACATATTTAATGCAGTCATAATGTAATTCATGACTTATATAAATAGCTTATTATTTAGAATTTAATAATTCTTATACTAATTCAAATAATTGAAAAATATTTTACGTCTTTCGCCTTTTAATACGATATATATAGGAAAATCTTTAACGAATCTTACCATTAATATGTAGTGCATTTTTGATAGGTGTGGGCATGGGAGTATTGGGAAATTTGACTCTCCAATACACCTCAGGAGATAAATTTGCTGCATGACTTACCACAAAAATAACCTAAACACAACAATAATTAATTAATTAATTGTTCATATATCATCTACTTAAAGTAAAATTCAATTGAAGATTAAAAGTGTAAATAAAAATATTATTTTACTCACAGAAAAAAGTGTGAATACATAATATTGGTGGTGATGCAACTCCATTGTAAATGTATTTGCACACAATTAATATAATGTTTGGCTATGGGATATAATTGTGAGGAAATTGCTAGCCAATTTATAGGGGTTAAACAAGGGCCTTTATGGAAATATGTAATAAATATTAAATTATATAGTTGTCTTATCTTATAATTAAATAATTTGAGATATGTTCATTCTAGATATGAGATATGTAGTACACAGTATACATTGTCCCCCCTCATGCTGAATTTTTTCTCCGTAACTAATGGTAACAAATGGATAGATTGAGTTAAAATTTAGACGGATAAAAATGAGTTAATATAAAAATAATAATTTAAATCGTTCATATGCATATTTATGGGATAAAAGAAATATTGATTTATATTTAATCATATTTTCATAAGTAAATAATATTTTATTATAGAATTTAGGGAAAATGCACCAGTAACCCCTTAACCTATGCTCGAAATTCTAGAGACACATATATACTATACTAAGGTCCTATTATCCCCCTGAACTTATTTTACAAGTAATTTTCTACCCCTTTTCGGCCTAGGTGGCACTAGCTTGACGAAAAAAGTCAATCAGCATTTGGCCCACAAGATAGTGCCACGTAGGCCAAAAAGGGGTAGACAATTATTAATAAAATAAGTTCAGGGAGGTAATAGGACCTTAGTAAAGTATAAGTGTGTCTCTGAGTTTTTTGGGCATAGGTTGAGGGGGTATTTGTTCATTATCCCTAGAATTTAATATTAAGGAAATACTTTAATCTTCTTTTGGATGGGAAACATTGAAATTATCTTATTTAGTTTTATTATATATAAAAGTCATAAGTTTTTTTTTTTTTTATAACTTTTCAATATAAAAATTTTTTACGTAATAAGGGGGAAATATTTGTCATATAGTGTGAATTTTGAAGTAGATGAAAAATTGCAATTCAAGAGTAAAACATGCCATATTTTGCTATAAGCAATATCAATATTAATACATGATTTGTTTTTACACTATATTATTTATTATCTATACAATTAAATAATAAAAAATATAATTATAGTTAACAAAGTAAATGTATATTTGATATTAACAGAGTTATGTACTTTAGCTTTTAACAAGAAAAATGTACATATATTAACCAAAATATTACAACAAAAAGAAAATTGACAAGTTAATGATGTATACATTAATTCAAAATTATTGATTGAAAAAAATCATACTTCTCAACAAGTTTTTAAATGCAATTTCAGTTACTGATGAGTTACTCTATATTGTGAAAAGTAACAAATACAAAACTTGCAAATGGTATTTTTAAGTAATAGATAGAAGCTTCTTTTTTTTTAAAAAAAATATGCTAAATACTACTTATAATATTTAGGGAGGAAAAAAAAAGAGTCAACTGTAAAGAGAAGACCACAAAGGAAAGATATTACACCATGGATTATACCAGAATGAAAGTCGAAAATTAAATGTTAAAGATTGAAAAAAGTTCCACATCGTTTAATGAGATGCGTGAATTCTTTATGAGACTTGAATAGTTCTCCTTTTTTTGAGCTAACTTTTATGGTATGAGTTAAACCTAAGACCTAATTTCACAATAAATACATTAGGCTTACTCATATTTTATTCACACGTTTATATAAATAAATCGAATGAATTATTGTAATATCAGCTTATTTTATTGATACTATAAAACATATAAAATATCACAACCCTTCAACTATGATTTTACAATTCCATGTGCACTAATCAATAATAATGTTCATTGTTCACTTTATTGAACAAATCTAAGGATGTAACCCACAAATCTATATAATTTTTCCATGTTTATCTCGTGATCTCTTTATTTTACTTAAGTTATAATGTTTGCGATCTTTTGATTAATTATCTTATACTCCCTTCATTTATAATTATTTGTCATGATAAGGTCATGTACTCTTTTCAAAAAAAATTTAATATAAGGTGTAATTTGACTAATATAACTCTATTATAACAAGAATATTAAAAATCTACACAACTTTTCAATTGAACAAAATGGAGTAATTATTAAGGGTAGAATTGGAAAAAATGACTAATTATTTCTTGATTGATTAAATTGACAGTTAATTTTGGATATCTATTTTTAGTATATATGCCAAACAATTGTGGACGGAGGAAATAATAGTTGATTCTTTTTTACATTAACTTTTAATTACAAACCAACATCCATTAAGTATATTTTTCTTACAATTATTTGTTGCCTACCTCCTAAAAGATTTGTGTGAAAAGACGTTATTTTGAACTATGACAAAGTTGCCTAGAACAGGTTGCGTGGAACAAGTTGCGTAGAACAGGAAGTAACAACATGTTTCAGTTAGTCCAATTCTAAATGGGATTCCAGAAATATTTCCTATTTATTTAAGGAAAACTGAGCGTAAGTTTTCTTGAGGCAGCGACTACCTAATTAAGGAAAATTGCATTAGAAAGGAAAACAGTTTTTGTAAGCTAAATAAGGAAAATCACATAAAAAGTTTCCTTTCAATGCAAAGTACAAAGAGAAGTCCTAATGCTACAAGATTTCTTTACGGCGGCAGTAATAAAGGAACTATTCCTATTTGTTTAAGGAAATAGCTTGAGGCAATATAGTTTAAGAAGAAATATATTTAAAGGAAATTGAGCTCAACTGGAATCATTAATGGCAAAGCTGAAGGAGGAATCTATTCAAGGAAATTATGTTTTCTTATTTAAATATGGAAAGTGTGCTTTCTTATTTATTTAAGGAAATTTTGTAGAAAGGTCTTTTACTATGCAATGAGTACTTCTATGTGAAGAGTAATTCGAGTTTAACGAGGCAGTGAAGACAAAGTTGAGTTCAACAAGGATTTGATGCGGAGTTGAAGATGCGGCGAAGACGAGTTCTGCACATGGTAGGAATCCTACGCGTAAGCTTCTAAGTTTCAAGAGAAAAGGGAAGCAGAACACAAGTAGGATTTCTAGTTTAAATAGATTTTGGATTCAAGTCCAAATCTATAAATTAGTTTCGCTTGAGAAAAATTGCGCCCTTACATAGAGAGAAAATCAAAACACTATCAAGAGGTTTGAAAGAGTTTTGATATTAACTTGTGGAGTGTTGCGAGTTAAGTGAGAAGTTGTAAGATTGTATTCAAGAGTCTTGTTTACAATCTGAGTTTTGTGAGTAGGAGTTGTTCGACAAGTTGTATAACATGAAGAACATTAGAAGATATAAAACCGAGGGATTTTGTGTCTTTGGGTAGCTAGAAATTAGAGTGTATAATTTCTTAACTAGGAATTAGAGTTTATAATTCCTCAAGGAATTAGAGTTTATAATTCCTTAGATTAAATAGCTTTGTAACTGTTGTATTGTTTGAAGTTTATAAATAATACAAAGTGTTGCTCGAATTATTTATCGATAAGTTTCAAACAAACAGAAACACGTTGTCTGTACGTGTTCCTTTGAAAAAATTCAGGAGGGTAGAATTTCAATAATTTGAGTTATTTATTATTTATAAATCTTGTGCAACATTTTAACTTTCATACATTGTCAGAAACGTTTTTTTTAATTTCTTGTCCTTTTTTCTGACACAGACATTAGACTTTAGCTATATATGTTAGGTTTTGAGATTGCATCCCTAGTTTGATTATTTAGAGTTTGTGATGATTTTCAACACCTAGGGGTTGTTTTTTCGCATTAAATATTTTTGGACTATTGAGTCGAGTTTATGGGAACTCGATCTTTAGTTGACTAAATCATTTTTATTATTTTTTAGCATAATATATAAATATGACTCATAACTTGGTTTTAGCGAACAATTATGCCCTCCAACTGTGCACAAGTAGACACTTAAACTTGTTAAAATTAAACAGGTATAGCTAGACACACATGTCCTACATGGCATAATATGAAAGTTAAGAGGGGGGAGGGGGTGAATTAAAATTCTTAAGTCCACTTCCTGTATGGAATAGTCGACTCACCTGCAGGTTAGTCTCACAATGTAAAATAAAAGTAGATGCAGAAAGTAAATTGACACGAGATACTTTATGCTGGTTCGGAACACCGATGTGGTGCCTACTTCCAATCTCCTTGGATTTCAAGGTTTCCTTTAGAGCTTGTTGAGAACTTGGTTGTATATGGAGTGTACTCTCGAATCCGATCTCATGTGCAAATCAGAGCTTCTATGTTGACACTACCTCTACTTGTATAACCTACACTCAGAATCTTTCCTTCTTTTTTTCTTTTACAATTGTTAACTCAAAGTGTACACATATTTATGAAAGATGAAAGAAGATTACATTATAAGTTTAAGTTAAGTTGCTCGTCTTTTGTAATTTGTTCATATGCAGAGTGTTGTGGTGCTTTTAGATCTAATAGGAAAATCTAAGGGAGTTTCCTTTAATCAAGGATTTGTAATGATTCCTTGATTGAGATTTGTCCTTTCCTTGATTCGGGGGTACCAATTTTCTTCTGCCTTGAATAATAGATTGGTGTGAGACTTCTTAGTTTGTCGCTTCGAATCCCAATGATCTTTCGTGATCAATATGATGATCTTTATTGATCATCTTGTCAGCTTGAGTGCCTGAATATTGTTGTTTTCCTTTTTGGCTTCTCGTGAATGGATATCTGATTGACTCAGTATCCATATGAATCTACTTCCTTTGGGGGCTGCTTAATCTCCAGATCTTTGCTCTGTGATTGATTTGATTTCCTTCTTCTGTGGGTTTGTTCGATCCCTAGATCTTTCTCCTTGATTTTGTGTCATTATTCAAAATATACCAAGTTAACCACGTACGACATAAAATTGCCATATAGGGTGTCATGTAAGACGAACATATCTATATGTTCAATTTTATACAATTTTAAGTGTCTACTTGTGTACATCCAAAGTTAAATGTCATAATTATCACCTGCTATGCCAAGTTAAAAGTCATGTTTATGTATCTGCCTTATTTTTATATGACGAACTTCTTTTATTTATGATATTGGATTGATTTTGAATTAATATTGGTTCTCTCACAAGGTGATAAAGTGAATGTCACTCAAGACGACTGAAATCGTGATAATTAATAGATCCTATTCTAGTTAGCTAAAAGCCATCACCAATAAACATTACTATATAAGAAAGGAGAATAGCAGGCAGCAGACCGTCAACACGTCTGCTTGTGCGGCCTGCTTATTCCCCTTGTGCTCTTTATTAAAAAAAAAACTACATACAGCCACCTTTTTATCAAAAATTGGAGAAAATCCTATTATATGGTGCCTCCTCTTCATTCCATTAAAAAAATATGGAACCCATTTAATATGTGTAATATACAATTATTTAATCGATATACATATACAATTCGATTCTTTCTCATTTTTGTTCTCTCTTGTTCGCCTCTCTTCTGTCTCTCCCAATATCGATCGTCTCCTCCCTCTTCCAATCTCGCGTGCCTCTCTCTTCCCTCTCCCAATCTCGCTTGCCATATGTACAAATGCATAATATACAATTATTTAACCTATATATATATATATATGCAATTCACAGTGCCCCACTCTCTGCCCAATATCGCTCGCCTCTCTCCTTCCTCCTCCCTCTTCCAATCTCGGTTGCCTCTCTCCCCTTACCAATCTCTGTCGCTTCTCTCCTCCCTCTTCCAATCTCGGTTGCCTCTCTCCCCCTACCAATCTCTGTCGCTTCTCTCCTCCCTCTTCCAATCTAGCTTGCAATATATACAAATACATATGTATATATATATATATAATATACAATTATCTAAATGATATAGATATACAATTCACCTCTCACCCACTCTTTGCCCTCTCTCCTCTCTCTTTCTCTATAACATGTAGCCACGAATTTTAATTATCAAACTATAGCTATAGAGAATAATTAGGCTACTTTTAAGTGACTATATGTAAAAGTTCCACAATAAACATTACGAATTTCAAATAATTGCTTCCCCTCCTAATACAAATAAAAGCTAATAAAGACTTTGATTATTTGATATTTTGTAGGGATTGGCATTGACATAGACAAAGACAAAGCATCATCTCAAAATTAATAATCATAATTCCCGAATGATTTAAATCAGATGACAAAGTAAAATTATATATATATATATATATATATATATATATATATACACACACACATATATATATAAAACTATATGATATGAATAAGAATATAAGTATTTGATTTTAAAATATAAAAAAGCATTAAAAAAGTCGAACCATAATAAAATAAGTATAATCAATATATATATATAAATGAGGATCTTCAATCAGCCTATGTGGCATGCCTCAATGGTGAGAAAAATATATATTTTTATTTTTAAAAAAAGGTCTTTTTAGATTATTTCTTTTTACACAATAATATTATGTGTATATATATATATATTGCTATTAATAAATTAGTTAATGAGCATTACACCTCCTAACTCCTAACCTTTCATATTCATAACCTTCAAAATATTTAATATAAAAATTATAACTCCTAAATATTACACCTATAAAAACCCACTTTGAGATATTCCATGATCGTTATTTTATTTTTATTTTCCTTATTCTTCATTTTTTATACCTTTGATTTGTTAATTTTTTTTTTGTCTTCTTTGATCTGATTTTTGCAGGAGAGGGATGTATAATGAAAAATGTTATATATTTTGCATATTTTGATTTTGTGAGGTAAAATGATTTAATATGTCTAATTATTATTATCACTTTGTTCTGTTGTAATTACATATATATTTGATATTATTAGGTTGAGTTGTTGATGATACAAATCATGATTCTTTTATAGAAAAAATAATTTGTTTTTTTTTTTTTTTTGCTTCTCTTTGTAGTTTTTTGAGATTTTTTTTCTTAATCTTGTAGTTTCTACCGACACTGATTGTCTTTATTCACTTTGTAAATTTGAAGAATCGTATATTTTAAATATTTTTGCTTGATTAGTTAATTAATTTTATGTATGTTTGTTGGTATTATTGTATGGATTGTTTATAGTTCTCCGGTTAAACCACTGATGTAACAAGAGTTAATTGGTTCCTTATCAGATTAATTAGTTAATTGAAAAAAACGCCAAGATATCTTATTTCTGATTTCGTCTAACAACATCATCCTCCTCACTAGCTATAAAAATGTTATACAAATATATAATAAATATAAGTAATAAAAAAAGTAATATATCATATCTCAATATAAAGTAAATAAAATACTAAATATTAAATTCAAATATTATATAGCTAAGAATCAAATAAATCGATTCCTGTTATAGTTTCGTATCTCACAATCACATAACAATGATATGGTAAAAATACATAATTTTAACGTTGCATTATTTTTTATATTATTCATATATAATTATTATTTATAGGCCAAAAATTTCACAATTTTGAGAATTTAATCAGCAAAAAATTAAATATTTTTTAATTTTATTTTAAAACATTCGTACGATTACTTTTTTTTTTTTGATAATTTCAAAAAATTTCTATTCCTTTTGACTAACCTTTTAATTCTGTGTCCCTTTTTAAATTTATTTTTAATTAATTTTTCTCTTAATAGATATCTCTCCTATAATATAAAATAAGAGAAAAAGTATATATTGTTCAAAATAATAGTAATTACTAAAAATAATGTTTATTATTAGAAGCATATTTGGATACTTTTAATAATTTGAAATTTCTAAAATGAGGTAAAAAGAAAATATGTCATATAATAAAATAAATCATAAAAATGGTGGAGGATTTACTTAAACATATTTTTGTTTACTAAAAAAATATATCTCATTTTCTTTTACCTTTTTCTCTTATTTTTATATATTTATTTTTAATTTAATTTATATCATAAACTCACACCTCTTCATCTTTCAAAACCTCTAGACTTAATTAATACTTATTAGTAATACCTATAACTTCCAACTTTATACCTTCATAACCCCAAATTACTTAATGTTTAAATTTGTGACATCTTAAAATCACATCAAAAAATATTTCTAACCAAATATATCTATGTTTAGCTTAATTGTCCTCTACTTTAATCTTGTAATGCAAAATCTATCGACAAAGACTTCTTTGTATAATTATTTTTACTTCTAATAAGAATGATACAAAATAAGATATATAAAAGAGAATAATTGATTATTTTTTTGCATGAAATTATAAGAGCAAGATCATTACTAAAAGTAAGACAAAAACAATTCTTGAAAACATTAAAATGTATTTGTAGATACGCTTAGCGGCGGGAGATAATCAAAATTATTATGAAATTATTTTTAAATTTTAAATATAATATGAATCATGAAAAATATAATAAAAATTAATTAAGAGAATTCATTTAAACATTTTGCTTAAATTAATAAAAAGCTTAAGACAAGCTAACTTGATTATGTTAAGATTTGATGCTAATTGTTACTGTTTTACAAAAATATATATAAATTAGTAAAAATACTAAAGACGAGCAAACTTCATTCTCTTAATTACGATGCTAATTGTTTGTGTTTTCTTAATAGAATTAAATAAGCAAAGACTAAAAAATAAAAAAATAAAAGAAAAAAGGGAGACTAAAAATAGCGTTGAAATAAATTTAAAATAAAACTTAGAATTATAGAAGAAAATTTATCAAGGAAAAAATTAATACAGATAATCATTTTAAATATACTTATTACTTAACCATTCATCCTCCATTATAATGATTCTAAAATTTACTTAACTTTTTATCCTACACTTTAATTATAAGAAAATATTATTTATCGTTAATAATTATAAATATTCATATTATTTGTGAACAGTTTTTTTATGTTTACTTTATTCAGAAAAAATTCAAGAGTCTAATTATAAGTTTTTAGTAGATATATAAGTTTTTTTTAATCTTAACATAAAACCTTTTATCATTCATCTATAATTGTTCATTTATTACTTATTTTATTATGCATTTTAACAATAATATATTATTTTTATGTTAACTTTATATCACTAAAAATTATTTTACCGAACTAAAATCATGTATCACCCATTTTCTTTCAAAGAATCAATATACAGAGAACTTTATATCTTAATATATAATTATTGAATTACTTTTTTTAAGTCTTCAAATTATAGGTAGCTTATCTATTACGAATAATTTTTCATATTTCTAAGTCTGTTTTTGAATTTATTACTATTTTAATTCTTTTGATATTTTTAAAAAAATTTAAAAGACTAAAAATCTCACTTTAAATTTTTAACAAAACATCAAAGTTAACCATATTTAATTTTGAGAACTCATTCAAATGGATAATGAAGTCATAAATTCTTAATTATATATTATAACTAACATAAAATAATAGGTACTATTCAACCAAAAAAATATAGATATTTGACCGTACATGTATTTATTTTTTGATAAAATTAATTCATGTATTAATGAAATGATAAAATTTATTAACTAATCTATTTGAATTTAAAAATTAAATAAAAATGAAAACTTTTAGACACCGCGCATAGCGCGGCTAAGTTTACTAGTTAATATAATAAAAGGAAACTTACATGAATGTGCTATAATAAAAAAATATTTACCATTTATAGCGATAATATTTTTTCCACTTGGTCACTTTTAATTCATTTATAATACAAGTTTAATACATATTACAGATTTATCACAGTATTGCTATAAATGATAATAAACAAAAAATATCGCTAAAATCAGTAATTATTTTTTAAAATGTATTAATTCATGTAATTTTTCCTATAATAAATATAGCGGACATATTTATCTAATTAGGTAATTTTGCAAAAATGGCTTTAACCTTTCTTTTATGTTCTTTCATTTTTACCATTATTATGATATATATAAAAATTATTTTATAAAAATATTCCGTAAGTCGCAAAGTTAAATAGTATATAAGCTCCTTCCCCTTTAAAATTAACATTACAAGTATGATTTTTCGAGAACTGCGTCCTCATTTAATTTTATAATGGCATGGCATTGTCAATAATAATAATGTTCATTTTATTAAAAAGATCTGTATTGGACTTATAATAAAATAATATAAATGGCAATAATACAATCTTTCCCATGCATTTCTCGTGATTCCTTTATTTGAATAATTTATAATATTTACATTATAGAAACGGTTAGAATCATACAGTTTCTTCGTATTGAGAATATATTTTTTGAAATAGAAAAGGGTTATATCTGTCTTTATATTTTTTAAAAATAAATTTATATTTATTTCTTGTCAATAATATCTGGTTCTTAGCTTATTTCTTGTGATTTATTAATAGGAAGCCCTTAAATTATGCGAAAGAAACAAATGTTTTTAGTTTATAGTGTGGCTTGAAAGTATTTTTATCGTCAATATTTTTGTTTAAAAATGTTTTTAAACTATGCGAAATGGATAAAAAAGCTCTCCGTTTGTAGTTTCGCCCAAAAATGTCTTTATCGTCAATATTTTAGTTCAAAAATACTCTTAAACTATGCAAAACGAATAATAAAGCTCTCCGTTTGTAATTTCGCCCAAAAATGTCTTTACGATCAATATTTTGGTCCAAAGTATTAACTGCAAGGCATTTTTTAACTAAAGTATTGACAATAAAGATATTTTTAAGCTAAACTATGAACGGAAGATATTTTTATTCCGTTGACATAATTTAAGGGCATTTTTTACCCCTTTTCCTTTATTAATTGACATTCATATTTAAATTTTTGATTGAGTAGAATTTGCAGAAAATTAAAAAGATAATGAATGATGCTAATGTTAATAGAATGAAGAGAATAACATAAACTATTTAATTGTGAATCTTTTTCATATTTTTGTGTATCATAGTATATTTTATGTTTGCTACGAAATTTTTTATTTGTATAATTCGCTAAAAACATTCAATTTTATACAAATTGTTCAGTTTTGTATAAATTCATTTATATATTGTAATTTGTGTAATAAGACATGTATTTGTATAATATAAATAGGATGAAAATATATGTATTTGTATTTGTATATACACTTTTCTCTCGCTTTATATAAACACAAACACATTATATACATATTACACCGAAATGTACAAAATGATTAACTGTATACCGAAAATGAACAGTTATATACAGAATCAAATGTATAAAAAAGGAATGTTTCTTGCGAATTACAATTAAAATAAATTATAGCTATAACATTTAATTTGAATTAATTTGCTATTTCATATAATTTTCCTAATTTTTATTTATTTATTTGCTACGGTACGTTTATTATCATATCAATACACAACAAAACAACTCATCCCATGCATTTCATGTGATCTCTTTTATTTTACTTTATTATAAAAGAAGTAAGTAACAATCATTGTAATCTTTTCATAACCTTATAATATGCTTTATATTATTTGTTTTCAGTGTGATTTTTAATCATTTACAAACTAATTCATTAATTATATATTTCTTTCAATAATGTGCCGTGTCACTTACAGTTTCAACACTTGGCATACAAAGTAGGCAAGTTCGAATGGGCACATAAACAATTTTTTTCGACAAAATCAAAAAATAATAAAATGTAGAAATAATATAAATAGTTTATAGATAAATTTTAGGAATAACAAACATAAAAATCATATTAGCTCTTTATAGCTATAGTTTTGTTATTTGAGTTGGAGCATATGATTTGTATAAACTGTAGCGATTGGATAAATCACGATAATTTGTATAAATTGAGTGTCTGTGTCTATGAATATTGTGTTTGTATATGTATTTGCTCTTTGCTTGAGACTAGAGTATCGAGCGAGATTAGGAGAGAGGGAGAGAGGCAAGCGAGAGAGGAAAAGAGTGGAGAGGGGTGAATTGTGTATATGTATCAATTATTGTGTTTGTGTATCTGCATAAAATTTGAATTCGTATACAATTGAATCAAGTTAAAATAGTTGTATTTATATATTAAATCTTTCTCTCGCTTTATACAAACACAAATTGTATATTGCATTTTTGTAATATGTTATCACTGTTAATCATTATACATTTTATAATGTTGTGAGAGTTTTAATGGTGCTTGGAGATGGATAAATTTGTGTGTTATACACTGAATATATATATTCATGATCAACTAATTGATCACATATTCGTTTCTTGTTTCAAATCACACCAATTATGTGTTGAGGAATATAATATTTCTACAAAGACTCATAATCTACATTACCATATTTGAAATACAAACCAAACATACCCTCCTATCTAATAATAAAGTTAGGGCGACAGTGAACACTAATAAATTAACCTAAACCCTCGAAAAGCAAAAACAACTTTAATTAGTATACGACCTTCATACCCTCCTATCTAAAATCATGCCGCACTCAATAAATTGAAAATGAAATCCGAAATTACACATTTTAACTGATTTCTATCGAGTTATTATTGGTCCCCAAAAACTCAATAAACAAGAAGGGGATAAAATTTTCTGCATTACCCAATACTCGAATCTGAGACATCTGATTAAATATGAAGTACTTTAATTAGTTAGTGCACCACAACTCATGTTGATAGTTATGACTTAGATGTCAGTTGTCGCCTCAATTTAGGGTTGCAACTGTTATTTTTTGTGATATTTGATCCTAAGTTGACATTTTTACTAGATAACTATGCTATTTTTGTCGATGCTTGTACCAAACGATCTCACTATAGTGTCAGCTACAAAATCAAAAAACAAATAAGTATATATCATGATACACTAATTTGATGCGTGAGATACATTAATTCTATGCACTGATACATTAATATGATGCGCGAAAATGAGGGATTTTGAGAATTTATAAAACTAATAGGGGATAATTGTTGGGTTTTATTTGCCCTAAATTTCTTACCATATATAGGTTTTCTTTTTAGGAAAAAGTTTTGGATTGACTAATCTTTTTCTTGTAGGAAAAAGTTTAGGACTCTATAAATAGAGAAATGTTCCTTCTATCTTAATCAGCATTCACAATGTAGCCTTAATGACTTTGAGAGTTTTGGTTAGGAGGAGAATTTTTGGGTCACAAGCTTGATACATTATCACTTGTGTGAACCTCCCATGTATTCTGAGTGAATTTGGTTGAGATTGTTTCCCTCTGTATTTGTACTCTCATATTTATTGTGGATTGCTCATCTCCTTTGTGGACGTAGGTCGATTGACCAAACCACGTTAAATCGATGTCCTTTGGTATATTTCTCGTTGTCTTCTTACTCGTGGTCTTTTGAGGTTTGCTTTGCTAGCTTCCGATTTAAACCTACTTATTTCAGTCCTAACAATAATGATAATAATAGAATTTAAAGGTGGGATTTCTGTCATTTTTCCTAAAACGTATTTAGTTTTTGGGAGATTCGGAAAACCAAATCCTGGAATATGTTAAAAATTTATTTTTGGGCCAAAAATTAGTTGTCGATTACTTTTCAAATTTTAAAGGTACCCTTTTTATATTGTAATTATACAAAAGCCCGTGATCCAAACTAATTCCTTATCAACCCTTTTTATATTGTTGTTGTTGTTGTTGTTTTGTACTTATTGATTGATCTTCGACTAATTGAAATGGCTAGTAATTATACAACACTTTGTTACAGTTATGTATGTTGTATATACATCGTATAACAGTGTGAAGCAAGTGTACAGTACATTATACATTGTAATAATATAATGTTGTGAGAGTTTTGATGGTGCTTGAAGATGGATATAAATAGAATTATACAAGGATATACATGGATATACACCATGGTGTATGTGAATGTATTTATATTGTAGTGTTATCCGTTTACATGTGCGTGTGAATAAAGATTCAACAGTGTGTGTATCACAAAGTGGCTTAATTATAAATTCAAAAAGACGACAAACACACATAAAATGAACGTTAATAGCATGTTGAATGGGTGAAAATGATATATACACTTATCACATTTAGAGTTCATCACAATTTATGATGCATTCAAAAAATAATATCGAAACTTTTAGATACAATAAGAAAAGTTAGAGATGAGTTTCAACTAGGTTTAAATTTTAAGAAAAAACAGAAAACAGTATAATCATATTTCACTAAATTATCTTAAATATATTTGTACTTTTAAAGAATTATTAATTTATAATATTAATGAGACCATATATTTATATAATAGGCTTCTGAATATATATTATTTTATTATATAATCGAAATGTGTGTTTCTTTCCATTGACTCATCCAAACTAAGATAAAAAAATATTATCTTAAAGAAATTATTAATTATCGAGTATTAATTTAATAAGATTTTACTGTATATAAGTTTAGGTATATCTGATGTTTTGAGTCCAGTCCTAGTTCATGTATTTATCAAGTTGTAATTTGACTGAATCTAGTACCTAATCAATTGTTTGCTTAAATAATATATTCGTGTTAAAAAATTTATTAAATATATATAAAATTTTACTTTAAAACTCAATTAATTAACACTTGATATTAAAATTTTGAATCCACAGCTAAACCCTTCTCTCCTTCAAATAAAATTGTAAAATTAGTTATCTCAAATTTAAAAGTATGTGATTTTTCTTTTTAATAGACTAATTAATTGTGCAATATAAAATGGAATAAATATAATATATTTTTGAGTTTAATTATTTGATTAATGTAGCAGAGCTATTATAATGACATGCTAAGCAGCCAAATTTTGAGAGCCTAATAAATAATTAGCTTTATGGACTACCTCATAGATTTGATTGAGGGTGGGACAATAGTGAAATCCATTTATGGATACAAAGAGAAAATTTCAACAACCATAAATAAATGTATTTTTTAACTTTTAAGACAAATTTATCTCTAATTAAAAATGGGGAAAAAGAAATTATATTGGACCCATTGATGAATGTAAGCAAAAAGTAGGAATTCAAATTATTTTCAAACGGTGCAACTCTTTGGAATGAGAACTTGTTAATTAGTATGGGAGTGTTACACTTTTTTTAAAAATCTTTCGACGAGCTCAATTCAGAAGGCATTAAGTGATGATCGATTTGAAGTTATTTATGTCGATGATCACCTTTAAATCAACTTAATCCTTTCCCAAAGAACAAGTGTTACAACCTTTAACATTAAAGAAATTGTTCCTCTTAATATTGCTCAATTCATGGATCTAATAAACATGGATAAATTAGTAAATAATATCTTATGTTACTCCATTCGTTTCTATTTATATGTCATCATTTTAAATTTCACGCTCCTTAAGAAACTAGATAAATTTATCATTTTATTTTTATTTAGTGATCTCTTGAAGTCAAGTTTTCAATAACTGAACATAAATTAATTCATTCATTTTGACTAATTAAATTAACCAATGAATATAAATGAATGAATCAATATATAGTTTTTTTGTATTAATCAAATTTATACTTTCAAGATTAATAACTCTCAAGGATAAAATATAACAAATAGTGTTATTTATTTTGTTAATTTTGTGAAATAACAAGTATTTAAAAACATTTATTTTTAGTAAAAATAACTAAGTAAATATGTGACCTACATATATTATTATGACAAATGTATTATTTATCATGAAGAAATTTTCTACAAGGCTTTTAATTTAGTTGTTAGCACTCACATCAAGCTTTTCTTAGCAGACTTATTAATGAACCATTAAGGAGTTGGTCCACAACCTTCAAATATTAATAGACTTGTGGTTTGTACCTTTTTCTTTCTTCCTTTTTTTATCCACTCAATATTAGATAAAACGTATTAAAATTTGATTAAATCTAAATTTATCGCAAAACAGTTTAATTTAATAAATGTAACTTTGTATTTAGTAGAACTCGAATTGAATATATTTTATTAAGGATGAATAAGTACAAACAAACAAATAAAGTTTCAAAGTATGCAAGCTTAGAGGTTATGAACCTCAATTTGTGAAATAAATCATAAGTATTCCAAACCAAAGAAAATCAAATTGTCCCCAATTGTGTTTATAAAGTTGTTTAGTTCTCAAAGATGGTTAAAAAATTAAGATTCTTAGTTTGAATTTCTATTGATGGCTAATATTTTTCTTTTAATCGAAAGATTTCAAATATTTATTAACTTTGAGACGAAAAATAGGAGAGAGAGAGAGACAAGAAGTTATAAATGTGAAACATATATTATTTATTAGTATAGTAAAGTATGATTATACAACAAGACAAAAAGTATAAGACAAACACAACATACTTTGTATTATTACATAAAAACAACCCAAATTTTTAGAAGACAATTAAACATATGTCATCTAATTATTTTCTAGTTCTTAGGGACCCAAACAATGTGATCTTGTGGAAGGAAATGACAAACAGGGACAGATCCAGGTGTAACCTTAAGAACTTTAAAAGCCAAGTGTTTTGGGTTCCATTGTGATGTGTCTTTGTGACAAACAGCTACAGCCTTAACTTTTGTGCCATCAACACCAACTAATGATACCATGTATGACTCTGTTGTTTCTGTTTTGTGACAATAAAATACTGCATAGGCATAGTTTTGTTTGTGACAAACTACTGATTTGTCATTGTTGTTTCCCATTTTCTTGGCTCCTAGGATTGTGTATTTTTGCATTTCTGTGTTTTCTTTTTGTGTCTCTGTTGATAATGGTTGCACTTTGTTTCCTAACTTTGATGTGGTGAAATCAATCATGGATTCTAATGAAGTTGCACAATACTTCTCTTCTCCTTTAATACCTGCGGAATTTTTTTTTAAACTCCGTGTCAAATTACCAGATTAAAATTGTTTTCTTAATCTATTAACTTTTGTATCAAGTTAATATTAAAAAAAATAAATTGAAACAAGAGAAATTATGGTAAAAGTGTTTGTGTATATATTTTAATTTCATTAATAATAGAGTGATAATATTCCATAGTAAGTTAAATTGCACTTACTATCCTAGTAAAATCATGATTGGTTTGCAAAAACTAATATTTTTTTTAAAAATGAATCTAGTAGTACTATATAATGATGCATTTAATTGAATCTCGACACTGTAAATACTACTCACTCTGTTCCTATTTAGTTGTCCACTTTAGAAAAGACATACATATTAAGATAATAATAATTAACATAGTGAAGTTACAATTTTACCCTAATTAAATATGATTTAAAAAAAACTGAATTAAAACTTAGAAATTTTTAAAAAGTTTAAATGAGGGTGTAAAAGAATTTTTCTTTTTTTGTTCTTTCTTGATTTGTCAAAATGGACAAGTAAACAGGGATATCTAAAAGAAGAAATATGAACAAATAAATAGGGACAGAGGGAGTATTTATCTCAATTTACCTACTTAGCTTCTTCTTTTTTTTTAAAGAAAGAATGACTCTTATTTCTTATTGCGTTTTTTCTATGTTCGAAGCTTATATTGAAGCTTCGATTAAATTTAAACTTCATTCTGCAAGACTCACTCGAGGATAGGCTTCCAACAAGATTTTCTCCATATCCAGAGCTCAAACTCTGGTTAAGGATCAGAAAACATTTCTTGCTTATTTTAGACTACAGCTTTTAAAAGTGTATCTCTTTTTTCTCATATCTCATGTGAAAAGTTAAATAATATCACATAAATTGAAACGGAGAGAGTATACCTGGCTCTTCACATTCTCTTACTGTCTGCTTCATAACCTGACCTTCTTCACTATCCTCATCAACTGAAAACTTGTGAAGTATCTCCGGCATCTTCTCTGAGCTAAACGGAATCGAATCCGCCTCTTGACGGGGCAAAAACGAAGCTCCATTGCCATTTTCCACAAACTTCAACTTCATGTTACTTCCCTCATGCAAATCTTTTTCCAGGAAAAATAACGCCACGTTAGGGTTATCGTTAAGTTGATCGTCTTTCGCCGCGTAATTGTAAAGAAACGGTGACGGTCCAGGGTGAACACCCACCGAGACTGGTGGTTTTCCATGGTGGCCGGGGGTTGTAACACCAACTCCTCCTTTACCAACGCCTACGTGGGTCCCACCTGGAGTGTTCACGTTAACGCCGCCTTTATTGCCTCCAACGTTGACGTTTGTTCCACCGGAGTGGTGGTGGCCCTTGTCGACTCCGACGTTTACTCCACCTTTGCCTACATCTACTGAAGTGCTTTTGTCTTCTGTAAGTCCTACGCAAACAATAATTATATTCGCTAGTTAAATATATATGTATTATAAAAAAAATATATTTATCGACTATTGTTTTTCGATACGTAAAAAAAATTGTGATTATAGATAGGAATAGTATAAAGAATCTTTATAATCATACAATAATTGTTTATAACATAGATTTTATGATGTACAATATTTTTATGTATGAGATAAATAGATAAATTTTCATAGTAACAATAAGAGCTTCTTTGGTATTGCTAGGTTAAAATCACTTTTGTTTACGGTAAAACTATTTTTTAACTAGAAGTATGAAATAATTTTCTGTTGATGGAAAGTAATCGACAAATATGAGAGAAAAAAGGTAAGTAATTATTTTATATCAGTATATATAAGTTAAATTATGTTGTGAAAGCACCTTATGATGGAAAAATATTAATTTGAAAATTATTAATTCTAATTATTAGATAGACTAATTTATAATTACCAGAAGGCTGGAGAGATTCTTTGATTGCCTTAGGCATTGGAGTATTAGGCAGCTTAGTATTCCAATATGTAACAGGAAGAGCTGCATGACTTGCCACTAGTGCCAACTAAAATATTAACCAAAAAAGAAAAAATTTAGCTTCTTTAAAAATGATTTACATAAATAAAATAGTGTAATTATAAAATAATTAGTACTTACTGAAAGATATGTAAGGATGTGAAGAAACTTCAACTCCATGATTGGACTTAATTGAGCAAAGAAAGTGAATTCTAATTGTGAGAGTATATAGATGTATTGCTAACAAATTATAAATAAAGTTGAGATGGAAAAATATGGATATTTGGAGCTCTATTTATAAGCCAAAAAAAAATATTATGGCTTATGTGTATTATTATTTATGACTACATTAGTACTCCAAAAAAAAAAATAGAGTAAAAGAGTGAGAAAAGCAACACTTCACCTATCTTAATTAATTAATTTACTTCCATCTGTTTTTTTGCTATCTGCCTTCCAGAGCATTCAATGCACTTTGACATAATGTGCCCGGAATCAATATGAATCTTGATGAAATAATTAGAATTCATCTATTTTTATTTAGAATCTTTAGTGTTTTCGAGTGTTTAAGAATAAATCTTTTCTTAGTTAGAAGCGATATCAATAGAAATAAGCCCTATAATATGTGAATTTAAATTTAATCGAACTGTAATAAAAATACCGAAAACGAAAAGATAATTTTGTAAGTATGTAAGATTTGTTCCCATCAGAAGGTTGGGAGCTTGGAGGTTGTTTGGTACTTGATATAGTACGTACCCCAGTTTGTGACATCCATTCATCATGCACATGTGTACAGGTTCAAATAATACTCCCCCCTATTAATTAATTGATGTATCATATTTTTTTTTAGTTCAAAAATATTTTAATTATGTATTTTTAATGATATGATATATACTATAATTTATTTTAAATTATAAATGTTAGATATTTTCTTCTTTTTCTTTATTTTTGAAAATTAAATTTCGTATTCATTCAAATAGTCACATAAATTAGAATAATTAAAGGAATACTATTTAATTTAAATGAAGTTTCGTATACGCATATATATGACTGATATTTTAGGATTTTTTCAGCATCCTTGGATTCATTAGCTTTAAAAGATGAGAGAGAAAAAACTTTTTATTAATACATATTCTCCTAGAGGAAGTTAAGGTTAAGCATAATGAAGAATTTTAGGGAAGAATTTTTAATAAAAATTGATTAGCATATTAACAAAATACAAATTAACATGTTAACAAAATACAAATTAACATGTTAACAAACCGATAAGGTATTCCCTCTCTTTTAATTTACTTGATTCGTATATTTTAGTTTATAATGTATGTGGATACTTTATAATCTTGTATGATATTCAATATAAAAAAATTTAAACATTGTTTAAAATAAAAACATACGAATTTTTTGTATAATATGGTATACCATATGTATATAGTTGTATACCAAAATTAATTTTGTTTGTAGGTAAGTTTCGATTATATTTTTTAGGGAAAATGCACAAGTATCCCCTTAATCTATGCCTGAAATCTCAGAAACACACTTATACAATACTAAGGTTCTATTACCCCCTGAACTTATTTTATAAGTGATTTTCTACCCATTTTCGACCTACGTGGCACTAGATTGAAAAAAAAATCAATCAGCGTTTGGCCCACAAGATAGTGCCACATAGGCCAAAAAGGGGTAGAAAATTATTAATAAAATAAGTTCAGGGGGTAATAGGACCTTAATATAGTATAAGTGTGTCTCTGAGACTTCGGGCATAGATTGAGTAATTGTGCATTATCCCATATTTTTATAATGTAAATTAGGTAATTATACGTTTAGACATTTTTTCTTTTTGAAATGCCATAACATTTTTTATTAGAGATTTCAAATATAAGAATAAAATTGATAGCTATGAAACATTTATCGTCTTACATATGATAAAATTTTACATTAGCGAGACTTAAATATATATATAACTTATAAAAAAAATGGTATGAAATAGTAAATTATTAATTCAAATTAAATATTATATTCATAGGTTATTTTATTTGTAATTTGCAGCAAACATCTCATTTTTTTTACATCTGTTTAGGCATACAATTAGCCAATTTCAGTATACAATTAATCATTCAGTACACAAATGTATAAAATGTGTTTGTGTTTGTATAAAGCGATAGAAAAATGTATATACAAATACAAATACATATATTTTAACCATATATACTTATAATTATACAAATACAGATTTTATTATTCAAATAACAAATAAATAAATTTATACAGAACTGAACAATTTATATAAGATTAAATGTATCTAACAAAATTATACTAATCAAAAACTTCATAACAAACATAAAATTTGCTAAAAAATATAATTATACGAATTATGATTATAACATATACAAATATAATTTTTATATTTCCTATATTACGAAAACTGAAAAAAAAATATTCACCTTACTCCTATTAATGTAGTACTGCCACCCATTACCTGGATTAAAGGGGGTAAGGATGGGTAGGTACTTCTATTATATTTCACGAAATTAGTCAAAATTTATAGATCAAACATAAACTAACAACCACCAAAATTTATTAGGGCTTTAGAGGGATGTTGTAAAATGTTGCTACAATCCCTTCTCCTTTTCTACACAATATTAAATATAAATACAAATAAAATAAAACTTATGTCTTGTATCAATCCATTAATAAAACCGACTCAAGGTTTTATTAATGTTCTTTTACGTAAACTATCAAATGATTTAAATACAAACAAAAAGATATGTGTCACGCTCACAACGATATATGGATGGAAGGTGGGACTTTCCGATTTAGTTTTTTGGTTGTGGTGTTAGAGTCAAATGGACTTACGTAAAAGGTTTCAATAACTTAGTTTTGTATATATTTTCGAATAATATAAATTGTTTTATGACGTAACTAGTCATGTAAATCTTGTTATGTGATGAGTAATAATATAGGTATTTACTTGATATTCCATACGTATAAAATAATTTATGGATTCTGGAAGAATTTATAATTTAAAATCTCAAACCAATTGTTGCTTTAATATTAACGATACAAAAACTATTTTTTTCCTCACCGACTAGCCAAACAATATTAATGTATTACCTACTTTGTGTATTCATTATCATAAAAAAATAATTTTTATTAGTAATAAATATACATATTAATAAAAAAGAGTGTTAAAATAATGGCATAACACATAAATATGCCTTTTAACTTGGTTTCGAATTATATTTATGCCCTTCAACTTTGGGTATGCACAAGTAGACACTTAAACTTGTATAAAGTTGAACAAATAGACACACATGTCCTACATGTCATCCTACATATCATTTTTCGTCCTACGTGGTGTCCTAAGTATATATTGTCATGTAGGACTCATGTGTTTATTTATTTAAAAGTTGGATAGTTAAAGTGTCTGTTTGTTCATTATGAAAGTTGGATGTCAAAGTTAAAATTTGAAGCCAAGTTTAGAGTCCAAAATATGTATTATGCCTAAAATAATTGCTGATGATGATTATTTTTTTTAGTACATCGCTAAAGGTTTCAATGACATTTATACTAAAAAATGTTAATTGTTGCTAAAAATATATATTTAACAATAATTAAGTTATTATTGTTAAATAATTCTTGCTAGTAATTACTTTTTTAATATAACGATTGTATATTCACATTTACAATTTTGGATTCATTTTTTATTTATTTTTAGATAAAAAAAAGTTTCACATCAATTGTGTGAGCACATAATAATTTTTTTCCAAGGTGCTTATCAAGGTTTGGATAGTTGAAGAGATAAGTAATAATGACTATACCCTTAGCCTATTTTAAGTATAGAAATGTTTCTTGTCCATATATATGGTGCTAAGATGCTATATACTTACATATGTTTTTTATATATGTGTGTGCTTATTGAGGGACAAATCTATAATATAATGTTTATGTGCCTCTTTTATGAAAAATCTTGAAGACTATAGTTTATGACATTGATGTCATAATTGATAGTGTTATTATATACTAGTTGCAAGGAGTTGGGGGTTAGTTTAATGCTTGATGTTATAAAGTTGGTCAATTGGTTGAAAATAAAGCTTCTGAGGCTAAATTAATTAATATTGTAACAAATTACCTCTATTATTTTGAACATCAACATTCAACACTTAAAAGTAACAAATTACCTATATTATTTTGAACATTATGATATATATTACTCTATCTGTCTCAATACATCTAATATCTTTCAAATTTATTACTATTTCAATTCGTACGAGTTACTTTTTCTTTTTAATCCGTCAAAAAGAATGATACATTTTTATATTAAGTAACAATTTAACTATAAAATATCTATTTCATCCTTAAAGAAATAATTTACACTCACAAATTTCTATCATACCACAAGTTTTAAAAGTATTTTTTTCTTTCTTAAACTCCGTATCGAATCAAACTATCTTACAAAAAATGGGACAGAAGGAGTAATTCAATTGGGAATGCGGAAATAAAATCTTTAAGCTTTTTAGAAATAAATTTGTATCTAAATTGAGATTGAAGGGCATCTCCCTCTCTCTCTTTTTTTTTCGTTCGATGTTTGTTACCCATATTGAAGCATGATTAATTTGAATTTGCGCCTCATCCACTCTTGTTCAGGGTATCTCTCGTCTTTTTTTGTTTTCCATTCGATATCTGATTCGCGATGTATAAGACTCCAATTGAGGGAAAACACTCCCTACAAAAAGAAAATCACACTGAAGGGGTATCTCCTCCTTCATGTCTGATAGAACGTGATAGAATCGTTAATTCGTTTTGATGATAGACAAAAAGCGCAAAGAACAGTAGAAAATGTACGCAGCGAAAGAAGTCCAAGATCAAGTAAAATAGAGTTATTTGTCAAAGTCAAAATAATATATTAAAGGTACAAGTCAATACAAATAAGGAAAACCTTAAATATATTATTAAGGAAGGAAGTGGTGTATAATAAGGATTCTAATTGAAAAAAGAATCCTTGTTTAAACATAACTTTCTTACCTTATTAGTAGGGATTGTACAAGGCAAAAACTCTATAAGAAGCACACGAGGCAGAGAAAATATACACGACTTCACGCAGAGA
>NC_028644.1:61468330-61550571 GCF_001406875.1 Solanum pennellii
GAACGTGATAGAATCGTTAATTCGTTTTGATGATAGACAAAAAGCGCAAAGAACAGTAGAAAATGTACGCAGCGAAAGAAGTCCAAGATCAAGTAAAATAGAGTTATTTGTCAAAGTCAAAATAATATATTAAAGGTACAAGTCAATACAAATAAGGAAAACCTTAAATATATTATTAAGGAAGGAAGTGGTGTATAATAAGGATTCTAATTGAAAAAAGAATCCTTGTTTAAACATAACTTTCTTACCTTATTAGTAGGGATTGTACAAGGCAAAAACTCTATAAGAAGCACACGAGGCAGAGAAAATACACACGACTTCACGCAGAGAGAAAAGGGAAAATTATTCATCAAACTGAAGTCTTCAAGATTGATAGGATTGCTACGTTTAAAACGTTCTTGAGTGAGAAGGTTTTTAACGTGTAGAACTGTTTGTCTTGTTTTGTTTTTGTTCTTAATCGTAATTTACAGTTTATTGTACAAAGGGTGGGTTTGGCTCTTTGTAGGGTTGAGTGTTAGTAAGAGTTGTAACAAAAGGTGGGTTTGGCCTTTTGGAGAGATCGATTGGAGTCAATCGAGGGAGTAGTAGAGATAAGACTTTTGATTATTGAGTTGTAATCACAAAATCTTATAGTTGAATTAATAAAACGAGGTTTTTCTTTCCTTGAGTGAGGAAGGTTTTTAATTCAATAAGTGTTTGTCTCTCTATTCTGTCTTTACTTAAAAGCAACTTACACGAACCTGGTTCGTGTTCTGGGGTAAGGTTTCTTCAATGTCTTTTTATGTTTGTTAGTTAAGACATAACTACAAAAACTATTTCATTAAATTAAATTTTCTTAGCACTATTGAAAATAAAACAAACACACAAGTTTTGACTTTTTTAACAAAAAAAAAGTCATATGAGATGGGCCCATTAGTGCTCTGGGCCTCAGCTTTCTCATTCAAGTTTTCACAGCTTTGTGGGCCCAAAATGAAGCCTGCTCCAGCAATTAAAGGGCTGCTAATAGTGAATTGTGATTATGACTTAAACTGGTTAACCCCAAAATTCAAATGGGAATTAGTTGCTTTAAAGCCTCAAAACTTTATTAACTTCCCCAACCTATTTAATACCACCGAAAGTTAGGTAGAGCACATCAAGCATGTCAAAAATCTTGATTGGGTGTACAATTGATTTACTATAGGGAGTGGTAAGATGGGTTTCGGACGGTAATGTGATATTATTCTATTGCGTTTATTTGTCAGTATCACGTGAGATTAAATGTTCATCTTGGACAACCAAAAATAGGAAGAGTATATTTGAATCATTTAGATAATTAATGACGGATGGCAATTTTACTCGAACAGCATAACAGATGGTTAAATTTATTTTTGCATAGTAGATGACAAATTTGCCCCCCCCCCCGCCCATTTATTGTAATAATAATGAGATTTTATTTATTTATTTTGATAATCGTAGTGTTCAAATCAGCTTGCATGCACTACGATAGATAATTTTGTTCATCATGATTAGAAAGATAAGAAGAAACCTAGTGTTTTTTGAGGAATTAAACCTGAAATTTCATGGTGCACGCTTACTGCTTAGTCCACGTCATTGACTATTAAACCACACTCTTATATCCATATATAATTGTGAGAATTTAGATTAACAAAATTCCTCACAAAAAAGGTGTGACACATGGGAGCAACGTAGAGATTGTTGATGGGTTTAGGGAATGTGTCACATAATATTCTAGTATAAGAAAGCTTCTAATGTTCCAACACTTATGTTTTTCTTGGAACATAAAGATTGTTTGGCTTTAAAAGTCAATTGTATAAGGAGTTTTATTTAGATAACAAAGACTAAATTTGTCCTTTGGTCCAAGGAAATGACTATGATTGGTGATTTTATGTTTTAAATTTATGATGTCCTTGTTTGAATCCTAATTATTATTTTGTCAATTAAGTAGCATAATATGTTAGGTAAAGAGGTTGTCAAAGAGACTTTTGTTTACTCATAAGTTCTTTTAATTTGAATTTGGTTATATGATATTTTTTAATTTTCTAATTTAAATCTGAAATCTTTAATTAATGATAAAAGAATTTCGTTCGAATTATCAAATGTGATGTTTCTAGAAAATATAAAAACATTGTATCTAAAAGGTAGACAACTAATTATAACCCTCGCTCGTATTATCAAGTTGTGATGTTTCTAGAAAATATAAAAATATTGCATCTAAAAGGTAGGCAACTAATTATAACCCTAGTCTAGTTGTTACTTTCTTTCATAGATACAAATGTGCCTTTCTAGACCCCTTGATAGGATCCATAGAGATAGAAATCCCTTTATTAAACTTGACACAATTTATTAAATGCACACCACAAGTATGAGAAGTCTTAATTACCCCTCAAACATGGATTATTGGCACTATTTACCCTCTAAACTATGAGAAGCCTTTAACTTCCATCTCAAACATAGGGTTTTGAAACTATTTACCTGTAATATGACACACGTTACAAAAAAAATCACATTATTAGCCGATCTCAAAAAAAATGACACGAATAAAAAAAAATTCAAACCGACAAGGCTAGGCTATATAGCCCATCGTATATTCATACTGGGCTAGACCCATAAAGGACTGGGCTAGGCCGAACATTTTAAGATCCAAAGTCCATGTGGACTAGGCCCAGGTGAATTATTTCATTGTGTAAAAGAAGATTATATGTAAATACTTAGTTGATATCTTATTTATCAGATTTAGTCATTAGTAAAGTCGAAATCAATGAAGAAACTAAAACCACGAACTCGCAAAAAATGTTAGTATTCCTATAAAAAGACCGGATAATCTATATTGACAGCTCTATGCAAAACTAAATTGAAAAATGTAAGGGAAATTTTTCAAAATGTCAATATTTTAGCATTTAAGAGGGCTCATTAGCAACACTTTCAATATTTAGTAATAATGTCAAATTTTAGTTTGTTATGTATCTTATTTATGTTTTTATTATTTGTTTTTATTTAAAAAATATAATTATTTAATAACAAAAGGGAGAGAATATTTCAAAAAAAAGTAAGGATCCTTAATTTTCTCATCAGTTACATTTTCAAATAAAATTTAAATTTTATTCTTTTTTTTTTCTCCAGAATTTTTACCTTTTTAAAATTATATTCATTTCACAATATATTCTATTTATATTTATTATAGTTTTTTATTAGTTTGTATTCATTCCAATAGGTATGCCGAATTTATCTATATAGTCATTTAAGAAATATATTTGTATTTTCATATATTTTTTTCCCTATATAGTTAATTTTTCATCAAAAATCTTGTACGTATTCATTTCAATATGTATTTTATTTGTATTTCTATTTATTCTAGTTTTTATTTAGAATTTTGTATAATAATATATAAAATACAAAAAATTAGTATGATGAAAAAGTGAATGAAATATAAAATTGAAAAGGAATAATTGAATATTTGGTGTACTCATTCTTAAATAAAACACATAACTAGTTGACATACCTTTAGAATAAATACAAATTAGAAAAAAATGTCAAATTCAGAAACAATGCAACATAATTTTTGAATGAATACAACTGTTACTTGTAAAAATACATACTGACTAAAATCGTATCAAAATTCAATATATACTTTCAATTATGAATACAAAAAACAATAAAACTATGAAATACAAAAATAAATACTAAGTGTGGTACATTGACATAACTATAAAAAAAACATAATACAAAATGAATTAAATATATGAAATATGATTCCAAATCTATGGATATAAAATACAATAAAATAATGAAATACAAAAATACATACGTCATGTAAAACAACAACAAAATTCAATATACACTTCCAAATCTATGAACACAAAAAACATCAAAACTATGAAATATACACAATCAAACTCATATCATGTGTTATATTGACATAACTAACACAAAAAAAAAAAATAGAACACAAAATACAATAAATATATGAAATACAAAAATAAATACTAACTATAACACAATAAAAATTCCATATACACTTCCAAACGCATTGTAACATGAATTTTTTTTAATCTTAAAAATTACTAAACAAATTAAACTAACATGCAAGACACAGAACATGTAAAAAAAAAAAAACCTCTTCTCCAACAAATTGGTCTTCTTCAACTTCATGGTTATGAATTTGTGTGGGATTTTGCACATCGACGGATTCAGGCATTTTTCTCCGTCATATATCCTCCTTAGAAGCGGAACCTACATTGTTGTTTAATTCTTGAGTGAAAAAAAAATGATGGAAAATCGGAAGAACTTTGATTATTTTGTCTAATAACTCTAGTAACTCTCTTGAAAACGTCAATTTAAAAGAAAATTATGTAGTCTCAAACCCTAAAATTTTTTTAAGGACAACAACAAAATTAAAAAAAAAAACACTAAAATCAGTAAGTAAATAAATAAGGAATCTGAAAAACATAATACCCAAATCATTGTTAATCTTCAAATTAAATCTTGCAACGAAATTAAATGAGAATAGTAGAAAATATTAATATATTGAATAGAAAATCTGTGGAATTGATTTGGAAGAATGTTAGAGAGAAAAATTAAAAGAAGAATAAGAAAAGATAGAAAAATCTGGAAATTTGATTTGGAAGAAAGTAAGAAAGAGAAATTGATAAACTTAAGAAAAGAAAGAAAAAAAATTAAAATGACATTAATATTTATCCAATTACATAAATATAGAAAAATGTGTAATCTATGAGAGAGAAAGAAAAACTGTAAATAATGAGAGAGAAAATATTAATAATATCATAATAATTATTTATTTTCAAAATAATGACATTTTTGACATGTTTACTAATATTATTAAAGTATGGATATTATCACTAAATAAGTTGTTTTTTTTTACTAGTTAGCTAAATTTTCCAAAATGTAATGCACACAACTAAGGTAAATGGGCCATCAGCCCTAGCCCGTTAAAAGTTGGGCCAATCAATATGTACTAAGTGGGCTAAAAAGCTTCTCACTACTCAATATTTGAAGCCCATTAAGGCAACAACAGGTCACTTCACACCAAATATTTCAAGCAATTCCCTTCACTTTATCATAATAATTATAATCGCGCTAAAGACATAGTTTTTGTCAATGATGTCCAAATTTTAAGTACATATATCGTTTAAATAAGTATAAATATTGTAAAATTAGTATAACATTATTTGTTGGCAGCCTAACACGCATGATACATTAAGATTAAATAGCTCATGCAGTTGAGTGTTGAGTTATTTATCTAAAAGACGAGATCAATTCTTGCTTAATTCACTCTTCTTTTCTTTCTGTTGTTTACTGGTGCACTTAAATTCTAGAAATTCTAAAAAAACTCATACATTAAAATTCCGATTCCACCTTTGAAATTACTTTTACTTTGCACTATAAACATGTGCCATTTTATTTTGACAAAGGGAGGTAAGTAAGTACTTCTATGTGCATATATATATTGCAAGTCATACAATGAATTGTTAGTACACAACAATTGAAAAATGGATAACCGGCGCCAATTTTGCGATTTTATATTGATTTAATTAGTCATATTATTATAAGGATGATTCTATTATTAAAAATATATATACATACATATATATACAAAAACAAATTATATTAAATTTAAAATATAACTTTCAGTGTTAAATTAAATAAAAATTATAAATAATTACAGTTGCGGGGATAGCTCAGTTGGGAGAGCGTCAGACTGAAGATCTGAAGGTCACGTGTTCGATCCACGTTCACCGCATTTAAATTTTTTTATAAATAAAATCATTTTATGTTCAATCTAAAATTTATATATTTATTTAACTTAAAGTTTTAATATTTTTTGTATTTTTATAAAATAATTTTATGTTCAATCTAAAATTTATGTATTTATTTAACTTAAAATTTAATATTTATATTTATATATTTATTTAACTTAAAGTTAAATATTTTTTGTATTTTTATAAAATAATTTTATGTTCAATCTAAAATTTATGTATTCATTTAACCTCAAGTTTAATATTTATTGGATTCGAATGAATCATGAATCTATTGTCGAACTATCAAAGGATATGGTGTAATGGAAAAGCTGCTCCTGTCCCTTAACTAGGGCTTTAGGGTTTGAGTTTTGAATAATGAAATTTTTTTTGTTAGAAGGTCTTACACGATACATATTCGAATTAGTCTAAGATGTAAAAAAAGATTGTATTGCCGAAGGCTAGATGTGCCTATGGTACTTCAATTATGGACTTAATCACTCTCTTAGATTAAAAACAAATTAGTAAAAAAGAAAAATCTACAGTAATAATTAGAGACAAGAGAAGATTACAGTCAATGCCAGCTAATTTATGTCATTAGACTCTAAAAAGGAAAATTCTTATAGCTTAAAAAAGTTTACTTCTTTACTTATGGATTATTAAAGAATTAGAAATATTCAACACAAAAAGTTAAATGTAGTTTAAATCATGCATGGGGCGGTTAGTGTAAATCATGTTAGGCCTAGTGAGAGTCTAGTTTAATTATTTATAATTTTGATAAAGTATTAAGCAAACTTATCTTTGACCTTTTACCCTATCAAGATGGAACTTTCCATAATGATGGGGATTAGTCAAAGAGATTAATAAGTCTATGTTGGACTTCTAATGGTAAAAATAATATATTTTGTCTCTAATTCATTTTTTTTTCATATAGTTTGCCTCTGTTCATAAGCAAAGATATCTTTAGTTAGGACTTATAAGTATGTTCCATTGGATACTCCAATAATTCATATTTATTGATATTATATTTATTAAATGTGTTCTATATTAATTGTCATGCTTTATTTTTTTTAAAGCGTTTTGATTAATCTTCGAAGTTGAATTTGGTTAGATTATTTAATATATTAAAATATAGCTAGGAAAATTGCAATTCTTTTCATACAACGTGATTAAAAAAAATCTATATTTTAAAATTACAGATATAGTTAATTTTGTTTGACATTTGAAAAATTAAACACGATAAATATTTTAAAATAGAGAGTGGTTAAGTAAATTTAATCGAAATATTATTCATTTTGCGCTAGCAATTACTACTCCCTCAATTTCTTTTTACTTTGACCCTGCTAAAAGAAGTTATGTTTTTTTCGATTTTATTTGTCAATTTTAGAAAATCAAGAAAGTTTTATAATTTTATTTTTCATATTATCCTTAGTGTCAAATAATTACTTATTGTCAGAGTTAGTGTTGAAGCATTATAAATAAAATACATTTTTAATTATTACTATTTTTAGAAAAGTGTACCAAATACAACAAAAGCATTTTTAATATGAAATGCTTCTAATATAACATTTTCAAGGCCTATAATTAGACATAGTCAAAGTATCTTTTAACAGAAAAATACCCTGATAAGTTAAATAAGAGAGGCAGGAAAAGCCAAAAATAATACTCCATCGATTTCAAAAAGGATAACCTAGTTTGACTTGGAACGGAGTTTAAGAAAAGAAAGAAGACTTTTTAATTTTATGATTATAAATTAAAGTTATGTCAAGTATATCAAAATGCCTTTTAATCTTGTGGTCTTAAACATGTCACGTGGAAAGTTAAAATTAAAATGTTGCCAAAAAAGGAAAGAGGTCATTTTTTTTGAAACAAACTAAAAAGAAAATAGAGTCGTTATTTTTAAAACGGAGGAAGTACATCCATGGCAGATTGATTATCTTTTTAAAAAAATTATAATAATAATTACCTTACAATAAGAGACACAAAGTAGAGATAAGGATTCATTTTAGGGTATTTTTATAGGTAATAAAGTGGACATCGCCTTGATAAAGAATATTATAGCTTACGGTAAAAAAAAAGAATTACTCAAAATTAGAAAATTTAATTACCAAGAAAGTGAGACAAGTAATGGGGGCTTCACCTTTCAAAGAAATGGGTCAAAAAGAAGCATTATAATCATAAGATGGCACACGTGGAAAGAAAATTCTCTATATTCAATTTTTTTTTTATATTTATAAACATTCAATATTTTTATTTTACTTATAATCTATATATTATAATTTACATATATAATAAAATTTTAAAAATTGTTGAAATGGTATCTTGTGACATCAGTTGAGACAAGGTATACGCTAGCTATATGGTGAATATAGAGGCAAAAAAGGACATGGAACTCATTCTTTTTTAAAAACTAAATATTTTATATATATATTTTAAAATTTTTATAAAATATTATATTTTGACACGCATATCATAAGAACTCTAACTGGTCCACATGATTAAATATTGAACTTTTGACCTTGAGAAATAAGAATCAATTTTCACTTAATACATTCTTTTCGATGTATCCATATTCGAATCAATTCCTACGTAATACATTTTCTTTAATGTATCAATATTTAAAAAATTCTAAATTCGCCTCCGCACTAGATAGCAATATATTACACATAAAATTGAAGGGTACAAACAAGGAAGAGAGGAAGATTCTTTAGGGGATAAACATTAGTGATTTTGAAATGATCATATGTTCATAAAAATGTGGCAAAAATATCAATAACCCTTTTGTCATACTTTTTTTAATATAAATAAATGTTATAAAATTTTCTAGTACCATCTTTAGTGTAACCAAATGCTTTCATGTACGTTTAAAAAAAGTTCAAAACATTTGTTGGTTCAGACACTAATAACTGGTTACAATTATAGTTGATACTTATAAGGCGGTGATATAGTAATAAATATTCATTACTTTAAATTAAAAGTTTTGGATTCAACTATGAACATAAAATTATTTTCAGTAAAAACGTTTTACCTTCAAATTGAAATTTTTAAATACAAATTAAAATTAATAGGGCCTCGAAACTGATATATATATCAGCCTCAAAACTCTCTTATCAATAAGCATCACTTGCTTCATCGTAGAATATCTCCACTACATAATTCTATAATTTAAACAATATTCAGAAAAACATTAATATAGTATTTTTAGTTACGCTCTCAATTACAATTAAAAATATATTCACAGTATTTAGGTCAAACTAATAGATCGTAAATGTATAACACATTTTTGGTTACTTAGCTATAATAAACTTATACCTCATCAAATTAATTAACCGCGATAAACTATACGTATTAATTTTGATATATAAACTATACTAAAGTATTTAATTTATTATTTAATAGACTCATACAACCTTGAGTTGATACTGGTTCCTTCTATATATATATATTTTTAACTTATAGCTTTAGTTAAATTAATAATTTTACTCAAAAATAATTGTTATTTTAAAAAATTTCAAATCTGACATAGCAAAATAATTTATCATATATATCCTAAAAAGCCTTACCTATCTGCAGAAAGCATAATGATTAATGCTATAAATTAAAAAAAAAGGATCAGAAGATTAAGTCCAACCTAAATTGATAAGGAGATATATATGGATACATATCGATTTTTTAATCGATAATTAAACTTTAGTCAGTATTTTAAGACTAATAAAATCTAATAGCTTTTCAATATAGAAATGTTATTTGGATGATAATACCTTAGACTAAACCATGTAAATATTTAAAATTTTGGAAATACCCTGTGAAAATTGAAATTTGTTGCAAATTTACGTAGATCTCATTAGTTTAGTAGTTAATTATTTAGTTATATTCTAATTTGTAATATTACGTATACGATCAGATTTTAATGTATCCAGATATATGTATCTGAGATACATGATATCAAAATCAGGTATTATTTATTCTAAATACATTGTATCTTAGTGATTCGTAATGTATCTAGAATACAAACAAATCTCATTCTCTTCATTCACCTCTTTTCTAACTCGCGACACAACTAAACTATTTTTTAAGTAGATCAATAAATGTATAAATATTAACAAGCGATCCAAAAATTGACATCGGAGCTAAATTTTACACACATAATGATTCTGGACAGCTATAGTCATTACTTAAAAGAGAAAAATTATAGCCGTCTGTCTAGGGTTTGTGTGCTGGCTGTCTCCTAACTAGGAAAAAAAGGCCACCATGCACTTTTGGAAAAAAAATACTTATCTTTTATTATAAGCGAAATCAGTATTTTAATTTTATAGATTTTAAATTCTATAATAATTGAGTTCTGAATTTAATATTTAATATATTATTTAGGAAAAATGCACAAGTATCCTCTCAATCTATGTCCGAAATCTCAGAAACACATTTATACTATACGTGGCACTACCTTGAAAAAAAAGTCAACCAACGTTGAAACCCCAAGATAGTGCCACGTAGGCTAACAAGGGATAGAAAATTATTAATAAAATAAGTTCAGGGGGATAATAGAACCTTAGTATAATATAAGTGTGTCTCTGAAATTTCGGACATAGATTGAGGGGATACTTGTGCATTATCCCTATTATTTAAATAAAAGTTACTGAATTGAACTGAACTCGTATTCAGACTTCTAGCTCTGGCACGTATACAATGAATTATGAAAGGTCAGAGGAAAAAAAAGTAAATTTGACTTGATTCTATCTCCAGCTTCCAGGGGGGTTAGTGAGTGAGATAGAACTATGTTTAAAGTTAGAAAGTGTTATATTTGTGACCATCAAAAATGATCTTTTTATGCACTTTGGAATCTATGGAGAAGCATGTGCATATCCAAGAATGATTCACAATATGCTATACTATCATGTTAATCTCAAAGTGGCGGTCCTTCAGAGAGAGAGAGATATGTTAAAGTTATACATAAACTAATAAGGTAACTAATAATGTTATTTTATCGATCTGCACAAAATTTGAAGTTTATGAATACTGATCAACAAGTCATTAAATTCGTGACTCAATTTAATGTTATTTATTATATTTGTGTTTGTGTACGACAATTAAGACTATTTTTTTTTTTAATTTTGTCGTATATATGTTATTTTTTTTTTCACTTTGGGAGTAGGACATATATTATATGAGTGCTCTAGTGCTGACTTTTTTCATTGTCTATCTCTATCAAATGTATATTTTTAATTTCTCATGCCACAATGGTACTTAAGAAAAGTCATTCTCATACATGCAATTGCATGCATTGTACTTTTACCCTTTATATGCATGCATAGAAACCTCACCCTCCACTCTCCTCTCTCAAAGATAGTGGAAAAAAATATCGTGTATAAAGTAAACAACTTTGGTTACTAATTTTCTATTTTAATTATTTGGCAAAATAATACCTAAACCCTCTCTAAACTTGACACGATTTATTATTTGGTTACACGTCTAAATTTCTTAAATCTTTTTTATTTGGTATAAATATTAGTTACATACCTAAAAAATATTATGATGGTAGCGCCACATCAATGTCCAGTGGGAAGGATAATTAAAACTCCTGATAGTTTAAGTATGCAACTCAACTTTGTATTTTTGAAATTTATGTGTATTTTGGTTTACGTTCACTTGCACAGAGGGTTAACTACACTTATAAAGCTAAATAGACTCTTTTCGCCTCCTTTTCGATGTCTACCTAAGGACATGTACTAATGTTTTGGACAGGAGATGTTCGTCATTTCTGACAAATAGACTCACGATATGGACTAATGTATGTTCTTACTTGACCTTATTGGCCGATGAATTAAGCTTTTGCATCAAACTATGTAAAAGAAAAACAACTACTAAATCTAATCAAAGAATTAGGGGGAAATGGCCCCATTTGATTTAGGTATGATGATATCTATGGGGTGGGAAGTAAACGTATTTTTAGTTGATATATATGATGGCAATTGATCACGCCTAAGATGTTAAAGTGAAATAGAACTTTTCAAAAATGGAGATTAATTTAATTCATTATTAGAAAATTCAGATTTAGGAGTTTTAAAAAAACATACAAACACTATTTTGCATTCATGTACAATACTGTAGGGCTGGGCATAAACACCGGAAAACCGAAATACCGTACCGAATTGATTTTTTTTGGTATTTCGATTTCGGTTTTCGATTTTCAGTTCGGTATTCGGTATATGTTTTTGTATTTTTCGGTATTTCGATTCGGTTTTCGGTATGTGATTTTGTGTAATTTGGTATTTTGGTTTACCGAAATATATTATATTATAATATATATTTATATTATATTAATTATTAATATTAAATAATAAATATTATAATTTAAAATAAAAAATTAAAAAGTAAAAGACTTTTTGATATAACTATTTTTAGCCCATTAAGCTGAAAATCAAACAAAAAAATTTGTAAATTTTTAAAAGCCCAACTAAGCAGGCCCATTAAAAAAACGAAATAACAAAACCGAATCGAAATAATAAAAACCAAACCGAAATAATAAAAACCGAACCGAACCGAAATATTTCGGTTCAGTATTCGGTAAAAAATCGAAATAGAAAACCCAAAACCGAATCGAAATACCGAATGCCCACCCCTACAATACTGGAGTGATCGTACTACAAATTTCTTAGTACTTGCATTTTCAAGCTCTAGTTTCTCAATAATTTTGTATACTAGACAGTTTTTGAATTTATAAATTGTGCAAAAGTCAAGTGTTTCTTTAAACTATATATTGACTTTCTATATTTAGATTAAATTAATAGTCAGCCTTCTTGAGTTTTAAACAAAGTAAAATAACTATTTTTAAAATTAATATAGTAGTTTTTAAAAAAATCATTTTATTGCTATTTTATCAACTTGAAGTCATTTTGGACGCATTACTACTATGATTTGTCCCTTTTTTTCAAATGTTTATTTTACTCTATTAAAGTCAAGAAGTGTAACTAATTAATTTATCGCAATTTTGTGTTGAAATAATTTTAATTTGGTCACATTCTAATACCAAAGCAACTCTCTTTATTGTTTCAATTACAAAAATCTCATCGATTTGGGTATAAATTACATCCTATTCGAAAAATCTTATAAATTACAATAACCTCAGATTTTTTAGAATTCATAAATACATTGAGTTATATTTTATGACATGTTCGTGAACAAAGTAATGTTATTTGTTCAATCTTTTATTGTTTAATAAGTTACTCCCTCAGTTTCTAAAAGAATGACCCTATCTCCTTTTTAGTCTGTTTAAAAAAGAATGATCCCTTTCCTTTTTTGGCAACACTTTAACTTTAATTTTCCACGTGACATGTTTAGGACCACAAGATTTAAGGATATTTTGGTACTTTTGACATAACTTTTTTTTTGAATCACAAGATTAAAAAGCCTTCTTTCTTTTCTTAAACTCCGTTCCAAGTCAAACTAGGTCATCCTTTTTTAAACGGAGGGAGTAGTTGATCATACACTTTCGATGTCTCTCGATATCTCCTAATATGATGACCTTAAAATTGTTCCAAGAAAACCTCAATTCCTCAAGTTTTGATTCCTACAAATTAAATTAGAATTTCTATGATCTTCATGCGTTTTAACCGTAAATCTTTTCTTCATGATCAATCCATAATTAAATGTTTTACTTTTGAATTTCATGTTTTCAATGTTAATCATGAACCCTATTTTCATGACTCTGAATTTTCTTTTCATATGCATGTCTTAGGATTATTAGATTATCATGATTTATAAGCTACTTAATATGATTAGATTATTACTTTTTCTAGTCAAAGACATGTTTTTTATTGAGAGTTATGCTTACCACTGAGCGGATTGGAGATGAAGGATTTCAATTAGCATTCTGAATTGTTAATAGCAATCATTAAGTCTCAGAACTACTACGTGCCACTGTAGGTTCATGTAGCTCCAGTGACACATCAGATTAGTGGATCCACATAGTTATCAGGTCTCTTTACCTTCACAAGAATTGCACATCCTTTTTCAATGTGTGGCAGTACATTCAACTCCAAGTAGTAGCTCACATGACTTATATTTGTTTTTGTATCTCCTAAAGTTAATTTTTCAGTTATTCCATGAGCATATACCTATCTATCTCATTTTAGCATATCTCAATTTCATGTTATTTTAGTTGATCATTGTTGTCACGAAGCAAAAGTCGAGGTCATGATTGTACACACTTCAAAATTTGAAAATTATTTGTAAGTCAAAACAAATACATATATGAAACTCCCGAAGAGGAGTCGTGCAACAAGCAATAGAAAACAAGGAATAATTCAAAATCTAGTAACATAAGTATAAAGAGCATATAATACATTTCTAGAATCTGAAATACATCTCAAGTTTGCGAAAGGAAAGTTTAAAACTTTAAATGATAGATGAAAACATATGGCAATCCAGAAAGCAGGATCTCATCACAACTCCGAGAGAGAGAACTCTGTTGGATCCAATCAAACACTACGAGGATGACGACCATGACTAGGATCTACATTTAAGGGATAACAAAATTAAGGGGTGAGTACAATCTACATGTACTTAATAGATTAGACCAATTGAGTATAAACAACTAAAAGAAATAAACAATGAACACTTTCACTTACATGCAAAAATGTCCCATTTCGATAACGGTGTACAAATTTATATAGAACAACACAAATAAAGTAAACACAAGGGTACATATAATACTTAAAACAAGTTACACAACACAACAAAACTGATCAATGCAATGCAATGAGATGATGAAATGATATGATAGTACCAAGGTTGTCGCACAACCTGTTGTACTCCTTGTCGAACATTTAGCTACTTGAAAAGGACCCACGATGTCACGATCCAAATCCGTTGTGATTGGCACGCAAACTTACAACCCGGTGGGGAAACCACTACTAACATCCAAGAAAAAGGATCATACTAAAATTAAAGCATTTAAGTTACGGAAGCAAGTTAAATGATTAAACATGAAGTTCCATTACTAAATAAAATATCTAACAACTAACGTTTGCGGAGGATAAACTTAGAACCTGAAAGTCATCGTACCAAAACTCTACTAACGATAAGTCTAAGAACAATGACCACAACCCAAAAAATTAAACAACACCCTAACAATATACTGAGTCCGAAAATAGTGGACTTAACAAAAGAGAACTCAAGACAGCCTCGAAGAACTAGTTCACCCTTCAATTCGAAACGATCACTGGTCTTCTAAACGAGATTTGTCAATAGTCGCCGAAAAATTCCCTATACTCAAAAAAAATAAGAGCAAGTGTAGAATCAGTACACAACCAAAGTGTACTGGTAGGATCATGCAACTATCCAAATAAGTGAAACATATATAAGCAATTACAACAATATAACCACGTAACATACAGAATATCAGCAACATTGATTTACACAATTTTCATAGCATTAGAGAACCAAACCACAACCAGTCTTAAAGTCCACTTATGCAATGCATGAATGAAGTCTCAACCCCCATTCACACTAAGTAGAACTCTTTGAGAAGTCATAAGTCATAGTCCATATTTATGTTCATAACAATAAGTCAGTATGTTATAAGTCAATGGTCCTCTCATGGAACCCAATCCAATGGTCCTCTCATGGAACCCAAGCACAAACTGTTAGCTTGCCGGAACATGGCAATATGATCTAAAGTTATGCTGGAACGTGGCAATAGATCCAAAGTTAGCTTGCCGGAACGTGGCAATCCGATTCCAAGTTATGCTGAAACGTGTCAATCGATCAAAGTTAACTTGCCGAAATGTTGCAATCCGATCTCCAATCATACACCACAATCACAAATACGAGTACATCAAGATCATACAACAAGAGGTGATCCATGACATACAATTTTTCAATTATCCTCATTTACGATTAGGGTGATCAATAATGCAACATTCGCATACATACATACATTATAATGAAGAAATTACAAATATATATCACACCAACATGAAATCACAACCATCATCTACTTCGAATCCAAGCTTGAATCCCATGTGGCACTTGAATCATTCCTTTTCGAATTTTTTTCGCTCGTATGGGGTCACCTCCTTAGCCTTAAAAGTAAAAATATTACCAACTAGGATCGTTTTAGGGTTTATATGTGATTTTAAATTTCACGAATTCAATTTCGTAAAGTGGTACGAGTTTCTTATCCTCTTATCTATCCACTCATGTAATAAAATTCACAATTAGATCTCTTATTCATTACTATATTTTCCCTAAACCTTGATAAATCTGATTTCTTCAAAAAAATTCTTCATTGACTTTTCCATAAAGACGGAATCAGATCGTTACACACGGGGTTTCATAGTCTATATACTTATCTCAATTATCTCATCAACTTTAATTTGCACCTAACTCGTGGTAAAGGATATGAGTAAGGTGTAACATTTTCTTTGTAAAATAGATAGTATTTCTTCATTTTCTCATATTTTCTTAAATCATGATATGCTACATGAGGATGAATGTAGCACAATACATACAACACAAAGGCATAATCATTTCATCATGATTTCAAATAGTATCAAGTTCCCAATTTTAACAAGTCATGACACATTTCTCAAATGATAGGTATAGTGAAAGAAATCGTTCAAAATCAACCTTTTATCATTCGGTAAAGCATTTCATTTATTTTAAGATGATTCAAAAATCAATCCAAGCCCCTTACTCGTGCATTTCCAGGTTAAATATAAAGATAGGCCACACAACCCCTCATTCGGGCAATACTCAAATAAAATACTCCCCATAATAATTAGCAGTATGACACAAACTTTCGCACAGGCTAAACATCATAAATGGATATCATATAAATTGAAACAAAGTGTCCAACACTTACCAACTTATAAAACAATAATAATAATCTTATTTCACTATTGACTTCCTAGAACTAAGTTAATTACTCATCGTAATCCAATAAAAAAGGATAGTCAAATCTATTTCAAGGTAGAAACTTCACTCAAACAACTCTCTCGGAACACTCCCTCCACCGCACGATCACCAAAACAATCCTAATTTATCTAAAATGAAAAGAGTTCATCAAATAAGTCCAATGATGTCCATATTGATAGGATTTGAAATTGAAGGTAAAATATTCCAAATATCATTTCAAAAATCATAATGGTAAAATTAATTTTTTTTTAGTTGAAAATCAAGTTATACAAGCCAAGAGCAATTCGTGATCCAAAACCCCATTTAAACAAGCTAGAAACGAGCTCCAACTCATGAAATTGTCAATTTCAAATGGGAGATAAAATCCAAGACCCATATTAAAATCATGATTAAAATATGTTTTTAAAAGGTAAAAATTGAAAAATTCAATAAGGAATTGATAAATATACCAACTTCCCGATTGCGCCCACTAGCCCCTAATTACATCTCTCTTATCCCCAACTCTTTGTTAATGCACTAGATCTTTTGCAAAGTGTTTGACCAAAATCAATCCTACCAAGAATTTTCAAGTAAAGATGAATTAAATCACCAAAATCATATACGATCGTATCGAGGATCATACCAACCATTTCTTAACACATGGAAATCCTAAGGATAAGGGTAAAATGATCATTTTATAATTAAAAGTAAATTTACAAGAAATGCAACACTACAATTGCTTAAGCATATTTTACAAATTCATCATGTTCAAATATTACGCTTATAATACATTATCTGACACACTCAGTACATTCAAAGTATTGATCACCTATTTCTACCAATATTATTTTATAATGCAGGTTCTGGACTCTCATTATCTAGCTCGCGATTAGTACTATATCTGACCAGCTAGCAATAATATTGGTGAGTCCTTATCAATTCGAGGACAACCATTATTTTTGTTTTAATATGTTTATTTCAATTTTCAGACAGTTGAATTTACATAGGGATTTTGTCCTAGCAACACATATTAGTAGAAACTTTTCAGACTCTCAATTTAGATTCAACTATGTGTACTTTGATATTCGTCTATTGATATTTTAGATTATTTCTGTGAGCTTCGCATTCAGTTACCTTCTTTTACTATTTAAAAGTAATCTTAGTGACATGTCATGTCATGAGGTTAGCTAAGGGTCATTTGTTTCTATAAGAACCGTGTCATGATTAGGAGTAGTCTTGAATATTGACAATTTACCACAATTTATTATTTCAAATAAGATCATGCAATACATATAATATGAAGTTGATATATTTGACAATGCACCAATACACACACGATTCTTCTTGTTTGTTGATCAAGACCCATAAAACTTGTGAGGTTCATCAATTACTTTCGATTTTTATTTGTAAGCCATCCGAGAATACGAAATAAAAGGTTGCTTTATCTCATAAATATATCTCAATACTCTAGACTTTGTCAACTAGACCTTTAATTTATTAAAATACAATATTTGATACCTTCTGACCAGTGATCCAACATATGTAGCATAAATATCGATGAGTTGGAAAAATGTGTCAATACACTCGCTTCCAAATGAGTAAAAAGTTGATTTAAATATTAAGTCAAAAAGCCAACTACCTCCTCTGAGGTCAAATATAAAATTTATTTTAGAATTGGTGTAACATTTTGGTTGAAAGCTTATGAACAAGATATTAGCTAAAATGAATTATTAATTAACCTCCAATTGAAGAATTTCATACTTAGAAAATTGTGAACCACACCTCACAACTACAAACAAAACAATGTAAGTGCGACTACACTAGACATCAGACACTAACAACCACCAAACTTCAACCAAAACTCAAAACCAACATTAAAAATTAATCTAGAAACTCTCAAGCACAATTAAATATGCAAATCAATCACAAAATATGTTTGAGACTTGTTAAAATTATCAAATCACCTATTTAAGATTATTTTAATTAAATGTTAATTCTCGTCAAACATGACTTTCTTTAATGTTAAAATTTTCAATCAATGATTCAAAACACTCACAAACATTTTGAAAACCGTGCAAACCACCCAACGAAGTAAAAAGTTATCCTTCAAACATAATAGAGTTGGTCAAAATTTGAATCCAACCCTTGCTTACACTTTCTTTCTATTGGTTGGCTTACCCTGTATTTCAAGAGTAAATACCGCAGTAAAGAATAGCGGTTCCTCTGTTTGTTTAGTCTAATAAAAAGATTTTTCATCACCGCAAGCACTCTCGCTTAGCTATCACTTGTCTTTACTTGCTTACTTCTAAAGCAACCAACCTAAATGTTAACGTTTATCAAAATTTTCATTTCCAGACTTTCAAACTACAATTTCTTTTCTAATAAATTGTTTTTGCATATTTAGCTACCTCATTTTGTATTTCATAGTTTTCATCATTAATAAAATATATCAATATAATCGTAATTATATTTGCAAAGATTGTGAGGCATAAACCCTTTGGTCTACAATCTACATTATGACCAGGACAAAAGTGCCAAATTTGAATTTGAATTATGGTGTGATTGTTTTACCAATCAATAAAAGGTTAAGGCATGTTCTGAAAGCAACTAATTAGCAATTATATGTTGCTTTGTACTCTATTCTTTATCAAAAGGTCTTTACTTAAGAAAGGGGGACCATTTGGATTTGATTTGAGAATTGCAAAAGGTCCATTATATTGTTTATTAGTATAAATCTCAAAAGAAAACACATGTGACTTGTAAAATTGTTTAGAAAATTTCAACAAGGAAAAAAAGATAGAGAGAGGGAAGTTAATTAAATTTCATGATTATGGCACATTATTCTTCACACACAAAAAAAAAATAATCATTTTTTTCCTCATCACAAATCATGTAATCTTGCTATTTGATTGATTAAAAAGGATTATCAATCTTTGGAACAAGTGATAAAACATCAAATTCAATTCCAAGTAGTAATAACAATGATTAAGTGTAATCTCACATAAGAAAGTTTGAAAATGATAAAATGTATTCAGATTTTATCTCTACCTCATAGAAATAGAGAAATTGAACTCTCACTACTCAATTCCAAGTGATAATAAAAAGTACATAATTTATGTAATATAGATTATCTCTAGTTCTCTATCGACTCGCTAGTTCTTTTCTGTCGTAAGATTTCTCTATCCATTAGTGACGTATTTCTCAAATTCTGATGATTCGTACTTTGGATGAATTTGTGGATCCTCCTGAAGTACTTATTTGATTATCAAGAAAAATCTGACATGACCTATCAGTCTTGATCTCTTCCTAAGAGTTTATGATGATATACTCGAGATCTTAATTAACTCTATATTCCTAAGTGTCATTTTATCATTTTAGTAGTAATTGTTAAGTATTTCATTAATTTGAAGTTGTTATTTTGTAGAAGCAGATGAATGAATTAATTAAGTGGTCCTAAATACTAGTTGGAGTATTTAAATTAATGAGATATCAACACAGCAGGAAATGGCAGAAATTCATAAAGATAGTGCACAGGTCGCTCTGATCATTGGGAATTTTGGTACGTAAATTTCGTTATCATATTTAATTATATACTCACTAGACATGCAAATACCATAATTAAATCCTACTTGGAAAATCACAAACCTCACAATTCTACCAATGATAAAAATCAAAATTATATTTTCTCTTTTTTAAAAAAAAAAATCATCTTCTTTTTCTTGTGTTGTCATAATAAACCCCAAAAAAGAAAAAAAAACATATATGAATATTAGTAAATTAATACTCATATAACCAAACTCATTAAAACAAAAACAAAAAAAAAGCCTAAATCTCCTTCTTTTTTTTCCTCCCCTAACAATGTCATAATACCTAATAATAATAATAAAAATAAGAGAAAATTGGCAACAACAAAAAAAATGTACAAGGTGTGTATACACTACTAGCTAGATTTTGATGATGATAAATCCCCACAAAAATCTTGATCTTCTTTTTTCTTTTTTGTTTCTTCATTTGTAGGATCAAAAAAAAAAACTTTTTTTTTTGGTACCAACACTTTTAATTTTTTTTTTTTTGGTGTGTGTGGGGAGATTTTGTTAATCAAAAATATTTTTCATTGAAAATATTGATGAATGTGTTCAGCAATTTTCTTTGCATCTATTGAAGCACCAAGCAAGCCACGTTTGGTGAACCCCACTGCATAAAGTCCACACTCTCCTTTCCACCCATTGGGAAATGGCCTTTTTGGTAGACCATCTTTCTCTGAAAACATCTCTTTTTCCTGCAAACCAAACAAAACCTAATATTAAACTTACATACTTTTTTTTCATTTTTATCAATCATATCCTTTGGAAACAAGTAACTAAGTTAGCGTTCGACCGTAGATTTCGAATCAGACTGTTTGGTCATAGATTTTACATCAGATTTTGAAAATTTATCTACAAAATTCGACTTATATTATACATAGTTCCTTTTTCTATTTTCTCAATCAAATTCATTGAACACATCCTTAGGAAACAAGTAACTGAGTTCGTGTTTGGCCATAGATTCTGAATTAGATTTTGAAACTCTGTCTCCAAATATCTGTTTGATCATAAATATTGAAATTCTGTACTCAAATTCGACTCATAAAACATGAGTGTCCAAATATAACTTTAAGTTTTTTTTCAAAAACGTAAGTTTTTAAAGTTCAACTTCAGAATCTACGTTCAGATGGGAACTTAGTAAAGGTAAAAAAGAGTGAGTACCTTTAGCCACGAGGGCACATTGCTTTTGTAACCAGTTGCCAAGATTATTGCATCATACTCTTCTGTTTGTCCATTTACAAATTCCACCGTGTGATGCTTTAATAATCTCTTAATTCCAGGACATACCTATACACATAATATAACAACTAAAAATTACTCATTTATATCACAACAAAACTTTATGCCTCAAAAAAAATAAATTTAATACTACAACCTAGGGGTTTTCCACTTTGAAATTATGCTAGTAGAATGAAGAAAAATAAAATGTTGGGACAAATTAAGCTTGAAGAGATTTTGTCACACTGTTTATAGAATATTTGCAATGATTGAGTCTGAGGAAAGGGATCCCAACAAACATTAAAAAAGCTATAGGTAAAAAAAAAGTGATTTGATACATAGTCATCAATTATATTTTTTGTAACGCACCTTAATGTCACCGCTTTTAATTTTAGCAAGCGTTCCAACGTCAAGCACAGGGGTCTTCCCGGACAAGTTTTTTAGCTCGAGAGGTCCGATCTCAGGTCGATCTAACCCGAGTCGGGACGTGTCACCGAGCAATAACCTTGAAGTAATTAATAAAAATCGATCGACAAGTCGCATAGGTAACCACTTTAGTAACCACATGGATAGCCCAAAAGTTGATTTTCCAAGCATCTCTCTTGGTAAGACATGTACCTAAGAAAAAAAATTAAAAGTCAAAATTAATTTGTTATAATAAAGTTTTTAATGAATAAAATTGATGAGAAATTCAAGTTGCTAATTGCTTAGTGCCCATTGCCATTCTGGATGAATGGCCAATATTCTGGACTTTTCACTTTTAGGTTGCTAAAAAAAAACTTATTGGAATCAATTATTATTAATTATTAATGATTAATGAAAACAAAAATTGTCCATGCTTCCACCAAAAATATTGCGCATGCTTGACAATTCCAAGAAAGTGAAAAATACACAACAAAATCTTTTAATTAGTTAAATTAAAAACTTTACAAATCAATTTTGTTGGAACTTGAAGTCACTTCCAACTTTTTAACTTTGAGCACATGAGAATTGTCTTCTTTTTTTAATTTAAAAAAAAAATTAGATGACAAATATAAACAAATTGACGAATCTTAGTAATTCGTTTGATTGATTATCTGAGTATTTGGGTTTAATTTCCTCACATTGTAATTCCCTTTCCTTACCCAAAAATAAAAAACTAGGGTTTCTCATTGTTTCCACGTAAATAGGAAATTTTTCAGGAAACACAAAGATTAATAAAACTACTTAAAACATATAGAAATTACCCCTAGACCTTTTTCCATATGTCTCTCTAAATTTGTTAAAGATTTAAAAAAAAAAATTGAAAAACCACAAAGTTTACCTTTTCTTCTCAAATGAAATTGACATAAAGTTAAGAAATGAAATGCCATGTTTCCCTTTATTTTGTTTAGACAAAAAAACATACAAACAAAAGTTTGTAATCAATTTGCTTTAAAAATGTCCCAAGAAAATTAAACCCCAAAAAAAAAGTTTTTTAAAAAGTATATTCTTTTGGTTATTAAACCATAGATTAAATAGTAAATAAAAATCTATGTTTACTCAGACTCTTTAAAAATGCCAACAGGAGCTTCATGTCAGATTCATCAAAAGTGAAGAGAAGAATTCGAGACGGATACAGCAAGACATCAAAAGCGAAGAGTCGGTGAAACTAAGAGAGAGATTTATGAGTTGTGTTCTTACAGTATCTCTAACCACAAGTGAAGGAGTTGCATGATGATTACACAGATCCAAACACACCTCCATCCCTGAATTTCCACATCCAACAACCAACACTTTTTTCCTTTTAAAAATTTCACCACTTTTATACAAACTTGTATGCATTATACTCCCATCAAATTCCTCCATTCCTTCAATATCAGGCACCACTGCCTCCGCATTCTCTCCAGTTGCCACAATCAACCAACGCGTAACAAACTCAGTACTACTAGCAGTAGTTGTAGTATCCGTCCTGATTCTCCATAGTCCAAGACTCCGGTCGTAACAAGCGGATACTACGGTTTGATTGAATAGAGGACGGATATTAAACGTGATGGCATACAACTCCAAATATTTAATAAACTGTTGTTTTGTAGGATAAGTAGGGAAATCATGAGGGAATGGCATAAGTGGGAGTTCACAGAATTGTTTAGGCAAATGAAGACTAAGACGATCATAGGTCTTAAGTTGCCATAAAGAAGCTATACAATTAGATCTCTCTAATACTAAACTTTGAACACCTTTTGATGTTAAACATGCTGCTGCTGCTAATCCTGATGGTCCTGCTCCAACAATTACTGGTCCATTAACAAACACACACTTGTTCATTATTTTGTTGTGATTGAAATAAGGATCATGAGATGTTTTGCCTTGTAATTCTTTCAAACAATAATCCATCAAAGATGAGGAGAGGAGTATATCTATATATATGTAGATAGATTTTGAATGAGTAAGTATTGTATCCCCTTTTATCTATTTGAAGAATAGTGGGAGATAAGGTAAAGAGCTAAAATTGAGGAAACTCATTGGTCAAGGGAGTTTGAGAGCTAAAAACACTTAGCTTGAAAAAAAGACTAAGTCACAAAGTATTATCCAGAACAAATAGGAGTTTGATAAGCCCCTAAAGAAGTGGAGCTAATTAAGAGATATACTTCTTAATTATCCACTTTTTTTTTTCTTTTTCAAGATTCAAATCTATAATTTATAACAATAATAATATTGTGGAATTTGGTATGTAGATGTGTCTACACATTCCTTTTGTTCATTAGAAAGAAGAAGGAAGGGAGAAGATGATCAATAAATGAATTGAATTCAAGAGAATTCACTCTATATATATCGGACACAATGGAAGTATTAATGGAAGTGGGACACATAGATATATATAGTGTATGTGTGTGTATCATTATATACTTGGTGTGTGTGGAGATTAATAACAATATTATATAACTCTTTTTTTTTTAAAAATTATTTTGATATCTGTATTGAGATCACAATTAGTTCAGACATACGTCGCATAACGTTTGTTCTTTTTAAACCTAAAACTTAGATTTGAGACTCTAGCTAAAAATAAAAAAATTCTTATTTATTTGATTAACGTTTATTAAAGCGGTAAACATTCAAAACTCTAGCTAAAAGAATCACAATTAATTCTTGATGGTGATCTATTTTGAATTTGGCTAAGCAAGAGATGAAAAAGAATAATAAAAAGTTTTGTCCAATATTACACACGTCACTATATGTGTCATACTAGAGAGATATGAGGGCTTATTGGGTGTTTCATTTATACTTAAATCCTTGAGGGAGTTGGTCTCTTTTGCATAAAATCTTAAAAATAATCTTGATTTTTGAATGAGTTAAAAAGTTATTGGGTTCTCTATTTTTGTTTATTTAATTAATACAAAATATATATTTATTAGGAGTTAAATTTTTTTATTATATTTTTAATAATAAAATAATGTTAGTTTGGTAAGATTTTTGAATTGTTAGAAGAGGTGGTTATGGTTGGCATTGGGTTGGACTGTGCCTCATTGGGCCGGGTGGAACTAAAGAAGTAGACTCCACTTAAAAGTTAAAAACCAATATTACTAAAATATACCCTAGACCTAAAGCCACTATATATATATATCTATATGTCTAATGGAAATATATATTGGTTAAAAAGAAAATGGAATACTCCTAACTTTCTTTATTATATTTGTTTTTTAAAAAAAAATTGAAATAATGATTTGATACATCCATATGAATTGAATTAGTCTTTCTAATGGATATACATGTCTAAAATTAAAACAACCCTCCTAATTTTTCTCAATTATGAATCACATCAAGATTGAAATACAGTTACTAAATTTTCAAATTTCATGGAACTTTAGTTAAAACACAATTTAGTTGGTCTAGATATCAAGATCATGTATAAAAGATTAAAAAAAAAACTTTTTATGTATCTAAGGGTGTTGTTTATTGGTCAATGAAGTAGTTAAAAGTCATGAGGTATTAGATTTAAATTTCAGTGGAGACAAAAAAATGTATATTCTTCTCATATGTCCTAATCCTAGTGGATATAGTTATTTGGTACATATTGGTGATAAGAGGTTACTTCTTAATTAGTGGACTGAATTACCTGATACATGTTGTTGATGGGAGATGGCAGGTATTTTGTTGAAGTGTGCGAAAGCTGATCCAGACAACTTTCAAAATACCATTTTACATTCTTAATATCAAATACTTTTCTTATTGACTTCAATCAAATACCATTATCCAAGTATTCCTACGTAATTACGGATGATTCAATATTATAAGGTTTCTATAACTAAAATTCACAACTTGCTACGAATTTTGAGTTTCACATGATAAAGTGGCATGAAGTTACATTTGATGAGATATTGGAGATTATTATATGGTGGGTCATATATATTTGTCCCAAGATTGGACAAGAGTAGCACTACTCAACTTTGGAGGTGAAGTGAAGTTTTTGATTTTGTAAAAGTGATTTTTTACTAATTATACTATATAGTAGTAAAAATATGAAACTAATTATGGGGTGACAAAATATAATGACAAATGTGACGTACTATTTTGTGTTTTAAGGATTTGACAATATTGGTGTGACACTTGCAAAGTCTAGCCACACAATAATCTTGTTAATCTGCCCAAGAGACAGAGAAGAAAAAAATAGTTGCACATTTAATTAATTAATGAGTTTATGTTAGGTGTGGGGTGCGTTGACATCGAAAGTCGATGAAATTAGTGAATACTCTAAAAAAGAGAAAAATTAAATGGATTTGAGATATATATAAGATATACAAATTATAAATTTATGATATTATATATAAAAATAGAAATTAGATGGAAAGTATTATTGAATCAAGAGAGATAATTTGGATAGGTTCATTGCATTACATGTTATTTTGGGAAGAGAAACAATCAATATTATTAGTGCTTATACGCCATAAATAGAATTTTAGATGCAAAAGTTAAAATTATTTTTTGGTTCCACGAAATCAACAATTTTATATTGATGATGTAGATAAAGATAGTGATGATTTTGAACACGTACATAAAGGCCTTTTAGCTTATGATTGAAGTAGTAGTTTCCAACCAAGAGGTGATAGGTCATTTTAAGTGCTTGAAAGGCTCGATGACGATGCCTATAAAAAATTGAAGAAATTTGATGATAAGCTATGCGAAATGATAAAATCAAGAATTAGTCTAATGATATGGTCCAAAAACAAAGTCTCTCAAAAAGAGATGTTAGCCTTCGTATGTTAAAGCGCATGTATATATGATTAAGTGTTATTTGAATGTAATGATCTTAAAATATTAGACATAATTGGTTAATTTTTTGTCATCACTAAGTGGAAGACATTTTTATTTTATTTTCTAGATTTTCTTTTGTATAAACTTCACAAAATCATTTATTGTTTAGTAGTACAAGTGATATGATATATAAGCTCACAATTCAAAGGCAAGGTGAAATCTTACAAATTCTTTTTTTTGTAAGATATCATATAGAGAATATGATTTTGATCATTTTAATAATCCTCATATCTATAACGGGATCCTCATGCTCCAAATTAAGGAGTATAAATATGATATTTATGATAAATATACTACTTATTAAAATTGTATTTTTAATTAGACAAGAGAATATATTTTAGTCTTGTTATAATAGAACTAGCTTAAAGACGAGTTGACTATCTTTGGTGGCAATCTTCCTCAATAACACAGATCGTTCTGTTATTGAATAGAAAGTTGATGACATAACACAGATCGTTCTGTTATTGAATAGTATAGTATAAGTGTGTCTCTGAAATTTCGGACATAAATTAGCTCCGTTCGATTTTATTTAACATATACATATAAGTTGCTTAGCATGAACATGTTGAGAAAAAACAAAAGCAAACATTATAAGAAAAGAATTTTTTTACATTTATATTTTCTATTAAAAAAAATGCACAACACGATAGTCATGAAAAGTTTTTAATCACTTTAGAAGTGATGACACATGATAAGCATGTCTAACATAAATTCTTATCAACTAGACTAATATTTTTTCTTATATCAAATACCTAGTTAAAGTAAAAAATTAGTAGATTAATAGTAATTAAAAGAGAAATTGATACCAAGTTGCAAATCTAATAATTGGTAACATCATCAACAAGTTAGTTGAAAGTGATGTTTATATTAGGCATTCCATATCCATAGCTAAAGTCATAGACATTAAATTGTGGTTAGTTATTATTAACTACCATCATAGTTTAGATTTTGATTTCCTCACTTGTGGCTGTGGATGATGAAACACCCTGCCTCTTTGAATGTCAATGCCTTTAGATTACAAAATATGTATATATAATTAGTGTATATTTTATATAAATTATATTGTTACTATACATATAATATTATATGTATAATATATGTACTATACATATTGAAAACTAGATTTTCGACCCGAATCTAATTTTTGACCCCACCCCAAAAATTAACTCCAAATCCCAACTTGGGACTAGATGCCAAATCCCAAGCCAGGGTCGGGATTGAGAGTTGTGTCCAAGGTTGGATTTTGAAGTTCGAGTCGAGGTCAGGTAGTGAATTTAAAAGATAGTTTTTGGAAAAATGTTTTTTTTTACTTTATGTACGAAAAATTATTTTCCTTAATTAAATTTCAGGAAATAAGTCCATTAAGAAAACAATTAAGCCAGACAAAAAGGTGAAAATTGAAAATATTTTCAAAGATGTTTTTTGCATAACAAATACATCTAGTTGAAACTTTGAAATGTGTGTTTTTGAAGCTTGTTAAGAAAATTGTGTTTGGACATGTATTTTATTAAAATTAACATTTTTGAATGGAAGTGAAATTCACCCAAACTTGAGATTTTTCTATAAACACTTAATATTTTCAATTGTTTTTAACCAAAAAAAAAAGAACTCCCAAAATCTATTATGAAACGGGAGCTAAATCTAGAATTTATTGATATGGATTGGATAGATTAAAAGAAGAAAGCATGAGTTTTGTGACGTATTATAGATTAATGATCACTTTCTCCATCTTAATTGATGTGATTTAATCTGTATTGGTACGAAATTTAATTAAAAAAATATGAAGAATTTTATAAATATGTCATATTATAATATTGGAGAAAAATTTTGTAGCTATAACATTTACAAACATACTAAATCTTCAAACATGTCATATATTTGTATAACTATAAAATATTTTCAATAAATACAAAATAGAATATGAAAAGTTAACTAGTTTCATATATATATATAAATATTTTCTTAAGCTGACTAATAAAACATAATTGTATCGCACAAACTGAAACGGAGAGAACACAAAATTGATTGGACACCACCATTAAGATATTGTGCTCCCATCCACTTAGAGGAAAGTGACCTTCATGAAGCTTGTCATCACTCTAATAATATTGTTAAAATTGTATTGATCTCTTTTTGCCAATTAAGGCCTCTGATGAACTCCATGGGGCAAATTTTAAAAGTCTATGCATGTACCATATGTCATTCATTACACACTTTATTTTGTACTAACACAAATTTTGTCCAATCCAAAACATTGAAAGTACTTGGTACTATTTCTCCCTATTGTCTTGCATTGTCAAGAAGCAATTTCAATGCCATAATACATATATAAAATTCAGTAAGTTTTTTTGGTTCAACTATAAATTCTCTCTATTGGTGAATGGATCTTTTTTTTTTTTCATTGACAAAAGATCCTATAGACCAATGAGCAATTGCTATCTGCTGAGGCTTATATTGGCTCACCTATAGGCTTTGTACTTGGCCATGCATGTTTACAAGAGCCACAGTGTAAAGCATGATACATATATTATATGGTATTTCTTTATAATAATTGCATTATTTAGACCAAATTTTCTAAACTTAACTAGGCTACCCTAGGCAATATATATATATATAGTTATTGTCAATGTCATGTCATTTTGTTGTTCTATTTCAAATTTAGAGAAGGGGGTCAAGTTGGAATCGAACGCTAACCAATGAGGAGGAAAGTTTAAATAGTCAATCAGCTAAACGATATTAAATTTTGAATCAAATTTTCTTCGATTCATGTAAAATAGGACACTATATAACAAGAACTTGTTACGTTTTCGAGAGATTAGCCGTTTGTGTTTGGTTAATATACTTCCAATTCAAAGAAATATTGGGTGATCATCATCATGTAAGTTGAAAAGTAGAAACATTTCAAAAGGTTTTTACAAAGAGATGTCTTATTCAAACAACATATGTTACTTTTCAAAATGTTTTGTATTCAACCAATTAAGTTAATTTTCAGACAATTGAACTTGTAATTATGTTCACGTGTTTTCAATCATTTTATTCATGTTAGTTTATCTTTAGTCTTTTTCTTGAAATATTCAAACTAAGATAAGTAAAACCACAACTTTGAAAATCTTAAACCTATACTGAGTCAATTGTAAGAGAAAATGACTAAGCCACCACAAATAAGACAATGTTATATAATTCAATAATAAGCAAATGTTTCTTCATGTGGGTCCTTTAAAAGAGTTCATTTACTAGATGTGCATTACCAATAGTGGATATGTATTCTTCTGTTATTTTCTACTCGAACTATATATACTTATAACATATCAGTGTTATACTAAAAATTTAAATCGAACTACGAAAAAACTATATATCATGTCTGAATACATATATTTCGCTATCAGATACGCGTCAAAAACGAATTCATGTTAAGTCAATGAGCATCACATATATTAGTAGGTAGGACCACTTTATATAGAAATGAGAAGATGAGGCTAAAGCTAAATATTACCATATTTGGAACTAGTGTAGAGAATCATATTTAAATGTAGTTATCAGTTTGTTCCTTGTTCCTCTCAATTTGGAACCCTAATCTAGTCTATAAAGTTTATAACCTATGGTCTATGGCTATAAACCTAGAAAATAAAGTTTTTTTTTTTTTTTTTGTGAACAAGAAGAAAGATGAAGGCATATAAAAGTTTTAATTAATTTCATTTTTAGGTCCACCAATTTATGTCAATCCACTATTGTCCATTGCTGAGTTAGGCCCAAATTGGGCCCATGAGCTACTCTCAATGGCCCTACCTCACAATTATATTGATAACTACTCTTGGGCCCACTTGATAAGAGTGGAAAAGGAGAATTTTTCGTATATAGCTATAGTTTGTGTATTTACAAAATTTAGTAATAGTTTTTATTCACGCGCACAAGTGAAATATACTATATCCATGTCACTATACGACATTCGTATCGTTACCAGAAATCACATCTCTTTAGTCAAAATTTACTTGTATATCATTATAGTTTATGAGATACATTTCAGATAAAAATAAGTAGACGCACATGTATTAGCTAATAAATCCAAACTGTAACGATGTATTGTAATTTTTTAAAATGTCACTCTTTTGAATAAATAAAGAAAATAATAATTTTCCTTTTTCTTTTTAACAAAATAGGTTTCTCAAAAAATAAAATACGTTTCATACTTCTCATGTCTTCCTACATAAAAAAAAATATTATATTTTTATCATGACAATAATAACTTTATAACTTTAATCAATTACCAACATAATTGACAATATCTACATGCCTAACAAAACGTGAATGTAGTTATTTTTATTTACTAACATATAATGATACGAATCAGACGTCTTTTGAATTTAAGCACATTGAATAAAAAATTATCAAAAATCTTATTCATATAAATGAGTCATGTAATGTGTGAATACATATTTAATCGAAATCTAATACAAATATCAAATATCAGATCGAAAAACGGGAAAAAAAAGTGATTTTTATTTATTTGAAGAAAGATTAGTTGATGCTTTAAAGCTCCACTTGAAGTATATATGCGATGCACCCACTCATTAAGGAGGCTATCTTTTTGTCATCATAAACTATATATCCGTAACCATATAAAATTGCTAATGGCACAAAATAATGATTTCTCCTTTTCGTCAAACATTATTTTAATTACACTATCATTCTTAACTTTAAATTAAATTAAAATTAACCACTTCCTCATAAAGAAACTAGTACAAATTTTTATATTAAAAGTTCAAGTTACTTATTATTATTTTATATATATTCTCTCTCCCTCCTACTAGATCAACGATCATTTTCAGTTTTAAATTAAGAACCATCAAGCATACGTTTTCTGGTCTTATAAACCTTTTTGGCGTCTATTTGAAAAGTCACATTATAATTAAATTTTTGGAAAAATATTAGGCTTATAATTAGGTAGTATTTATAAATTATAAATGTAGTGAGGAAAATGAGCTTTCTAAGAAAAAATAAGCTCTGCGAATAACATTCCATATTGATTATGTCTTTCTCACCTTTCAATACACCTCATCTTCGTTAGCAGTAGCGGAGCCACCTTATAGTTGGGGTTCATCCGAACCCTCTTTGATATATTATTTATACATGATTAAAATAACTTTTTAGGTATATATAGTAGATGTTGAACCTCCTTAATTAAGCTATTTTGTGTGTCTATTTTTTCAGATTTTGAACTCCTTATTATCTTGGCTCCGCCACTGCTCCTCAAACCTTCATCTCCCGCCATCAGACACCCCAAATGACAAAGGAAACCCGCAGTCGCTAACCTTTGGGTGTGCACAAGGTAAAATCTCCACTTTTATGCAATAACTCGCAAACCACATAGGAGAAGTAACCCGCACCAGGACCTAGAAGCTAAACCCCTTGCTTTCTCTGGCAAAGGGTTTCAAACTTGAGACCTCCAACATGGAAGTCCCAAGCTCAAATCACTGTGTCACCACAATCTTTGCATTCCTACCTCATAGTATCTGTCTAAATTATATACAAATACTTTTAGGCGATAATATTATTTGCTTACCTACCAAATACAAGAAAAATAAGTGAAATCTCCCCGATTTTCTAGAAAACATTTTCCTTCGTACGGAACACACCCTTATAAATCTCCTTTAGTTTTACTTTAATCATTTTATTTGTAAATTAATAAAGCCAGTATGCCATGGAAAATGATTATATTAGGGCCTAAATAGATTTGTCTACACAAGTTAATTATTAATTAAGAATCTTCATGCAAACACTAATAAAGTTATTGGATTACAGAAGATGATGTGCAATATCCAACTTATAGGGAATTTACCAAAAGATTTTGAGCAGAAGATTTAGCAATGATTTTACCATTTTTCAACAAGCAATATTTGAGTAATGTCATGATACTAAAGAATCAAAGTTGTTGTAGCCAATTCATGTGAAAGAGCAAATTAAATACCCTAATAATTATTGTTGATAAGCAAATCCACAAGTACAATCATTCATAATTGATTGGTAACAAGACTGAAAAAAAACATAGAACATGAGGAACAAAACTTCATGTGAGGTTTTTTAACATGATTGATGTCACACAGATGTAATGCATTAAGCACCTTTTTGGTCCTATTTTTCTTTGACAATACCCCATGCCCCACCCCAACCCTCAAAAAGTGAAAAATAGTACAACTATAATCTTTCAAGGATCAATATATAGAGTAAAAGAATCTTCGTTCGTATGTGATGCGTAAGGTATAATAATTTCAGTATATAATGTATGATGTGTTTGCAGTTGAAGATATTTGATAGTTCTTGAGTTGTGTATCCACTATTTTGATATCATAATGATGTAATAAGCTATTTCATATATATGGTGGAATAATTTATATCGAAATAATTATAAATCATAAGATAATTTATTCTCAACAAAACAACTTAGTGATAAATAGTACAACTAATAATCTTTCAAGGGTCATCGAAAGATTTACCATAAAGATGGATTTAAGATTTAAATGAAATCTTACAATAACGTGGATTTGATATAATAATAGTAATAATTAGGTTTACATTGTGTGTCTATCAGAAACCATCTTTCTATCGACATAAAAGTTAAGATAATGTTTATATACATTTTGTTTATTTTTTCTAGATATCATCACTTATAAAATTACATTAAATATGTTATTATTATTAATATAATTAAATTGCCAAATAAAAATTTTCAAAAAATGAATAAATCCTACGAACCATAGATTACACCGTAAATTCATCTATCGTAATATCTTTGGAAGTCTTTCTCACAATTAATGTAACCTTCCTCCATTATAGAAACAAAAATTTGAAAAATAATAATTAATATTTGTTTTTATATTTAAGATTATTATTATATATATATACAATATATGAGACCATTTCCTCCTCAACTTTTGGACGGGATATTTTTTTAACAAAAAAAATTGTCTTTATTTTCTTATTTAAAATATTATATTTATAGATTTTTTATTTTATTATGAATAGAATAATTTATAGCTATATAAATAGTTTTAGCTTGTTTTAAACAATTATTTCTTAATAAAATCTTTGTTTCATAGCTAAATACCGCATATAAATTGTGACAGAAAAAGTAACATATTTTTTTCCGCTCCATATATAAGTCATTATTAGCCAAAATTTTCAAATTACTATTAATTGATTTTTCAATGATATCGCATGCTACCTCTCTATGGTTTTTAGCAATAAATATACATACAATTAGTCACTTCATTATTTTCAAAGATTATTATAATATTAAGAAGATTGATATATTATCACCTTTCATAATTAATTTGACCGCCAAATTGAAAGTATAATAATTAGTTGATGATAAACAAAGGGACTTGTAGACATAATTAAGCAACATGCATGCCTCATCACTTGTAAATGTAAGTTAGGAGGATTAATTAGTGGATATTAATCATCATTTAGTTGACTAATTGCATGACGACCAAGAAAGTTAATTAAGTGGGTAAATGTTAAAACTTGTTAATTAAGTTGCGATCTTATCTTAATTAATCAGTAACTAATCCCATAATTACCACTAGAGAAAATCACCAGGCGTGCACAAATTGGCCTTTGACCTACTAAAAAGTATTTTTATTTAAGTTGACAATTGTCTTAATTCTTTTTTATTTTGATTAGGCCTAGCTAGTTTTGCCGAAAGCATTTAAAAGATTAATTAATTACCATATATTATGATCAACTTATTGTTAAATAATATATATTGTACCATTCGTTGAAATAATCAAATCAATTTAATCATCACAAAATTAAGTGGGATTACGTGAAAAAGGGAAAAAGGTATAAAGAAAGTAAAGTAACACACAAAAATAAAAAAGAAAACGGTTGTGAAAGTTTTAGTAATATTAAGCAAATATTGAAAATTATAAATTTTGTTATTAAAATTTTATTTGACTAATTAAATAGATTTTCGATATGTCACGTAGCTCTTGTACGAGCATGAGACTCTTGAAAACGCCTTTAAAGTTGGCCATAATTTAAGGGGTGTTTCACTCATGTTGCAAGTGTTAAAGAATGACAAAAGTCCCACATCGATGGTTAATGAGATGAGTGGACTTCTTATAAGGCTTGGACAATCTTCCTCCCTTTGAGCTAGCTTTTGGGGTGTGAGTTAGGCCTAAGACTTAATTTCACATGGTATCAGAGTAGGCCCCGTCTCACCCGATGTTGGGGACTCCAAAAAAATGGGCACCAGATACTAAGCACTGGGCGTGGGGTGTTAAAGAATCTCACATCGATGGTTAATGGGATGGGTGGACTCCTTATAAGGCTTGGACAATCATCTACCTTTTGAGTGCGAATTAGGCCTAAGACCTAATTTCACAGCAAGGTCATAGGTATTTAAGTTCACTTTACCCCTGGTTTCTCCAATTGGTGCACTAGGATCCAAATCTGAATTTTCACGGCATATCCTTTTGACTCTGTGGAAGTATTGTGTAACCGTTTAATCACGTTTAATGTTGTTGATAATTCAAGGATAAAACTAATTATTTGCGTCTTGTTTAAGAGTGTTTTCAATACTTTTCTCTTTTATCATACATATACATATGCTATGAAGGAATCAACTCGATTTATCAAATTAGATTTTCCTTAATAATCGTTAAGATTATCGAACAAATTATTCAATATTAAAATCAAAATTTCTACGAGAGACTAAAGATAAATGTGTATTTTTATTGGAAGACTATAGTTAGAAAATCAAGGATTAATATCGACTAATGTCTAAATAATAATTGCAATAACATGTCTATGAAAGTAAGCAACTTCACTACGAAGCTACAAATCCCATCAAAAACTCTTTTTTATTTTTCAAGTCCTAAAAGTAAAGATTAAAGACGGCAAAAAGTTAAAGAACTATTTACTAGTTATTATAGTTCCTAGTTTTAGCACTTAGGTAGCTATTTGAAGTAATAAAAAGATACATATTTTATATACTATAAAAGAAATCAGACAAACTCAACTCATCATGAGTATTGTTAATCATTTGTTGACTTAAATGTATACATTAAAACTTAAAGTATTTAAAACTTAAAGTATTGCTAGTAATAATTATGGATTCACACACAAAGTGTTGAGGTGTCATCTTGTGCTTTCTTAGAGATTAGTTTAAGAGACTTATGAATTTATAGTAATCACGATTTGTGTTATATATTAATCAGCAGAGTTTTTTATGAAACAGATTAATTCTCTTTATATACTATCTAAAATTAAAAAATTAACATTATGATGCGAAGCATGCTATTTTTTTATATAGCTAATCGCATATATTATGATGAAAAATTCATAGTCATAGACTTTCGAAGGATAAGTTAATTAGTGAATATTATAATTAGCACTCTGTATAAATGGATCAGGCCTAATTATTATTCCCATGATAAAATGTAAATTAAGAAGCTCATTAAACCATATTGTAATTAAATTATTTGATTGATTTTCATGGAGAGAAATTAAACATTTTTTTTCTTTGGATTTCTTAACTTAGTCCATCCAATTGTTGAATTTTGATACCTTCTTACTATAAAGTTCAATAGTCACTCCACTATAATATACTACATGCATTATTTAACCTAGAGCATTATTTTAAGACCATTACATTCCAAATTAAATCTTATCTTATTATGACTTATGTGTAAAATTAGTGGAAGCAAGAGAGATTATCAATAACTGAAATTTTCTTTCACAAAATGCTAGGGATTTAATATATCATTCTCCAATTTAAAATTCCCTTTTGAGATAAAAGGGAAAACAAAAAGGAAAAATGAATATCTTTAGTGTCTGTTCGTTGCGGAGAAAAATATTTTTCAGAAAATACTTTATGATTTTTCACATGTTTTTCGTGTCAAAAATTGTTTTAAAAACATATTTGTACAAAAAGAAGTTTTTGAGAAATGACTTTAATGAAGAAAATAAATATCATATATGATTGACACCCATACTAACACTCTGATTGGTTAGTACTTTAGGGCTCGATTCGAGTTTTTTTTGTTTGGGTTAATTTGGTACCTTTATAACCTATCAATAGTAGTTTTTATTCAACTATAAAGGATTTCGATTCTAACAAATACTACCACAACACACCTATCTTCTTGTACCTTAAGTTTTTCATATTTTACTAAATCCTTGCCTTACATCATTTATTCATTATATCATTCTAGAATAAAAAGCAAAATATACTCAAACTACACATATACTAATCATCGAAGCTCCAACGCTTCGTACGACTTATGTTAACTTGTTTTTTTTAATCTTTATCTCGTTTTTACTTAGTTTTATCAACATATGAAACTGATAATAACTCAATCTTACGAATTAAGTTAAGATGGGTGTTATTGACCTCATACAAATTCAGGTATATATTATTGATTGTTATAAACACCTAAACACCAAACCGTCTCAGCCCACTATCACGATTTAAATCGTCGTGATTGACACCCACACCAACACTTCAGTGGAAGAATCACTACTACCATCCAACTAAAACAAATAATCTAAAACTAAGGTATTTAAATTACCTAAGCAAGTTAAATAAACTAAAACAATGCAGAAAATACGCCTAGAAGCTGAAAGTCAATGTCCAAACTCTAACAAAGACAAGCCTAAAATCAAGGGTACAACCCCAAAACTAACAACACCTTTAACAAAGAGTTTGAGTCCGAAAAGAGTGTACTTAAACAACAGAAAATTCAAGGCAACCCGGAAGAACAAGCTCATCCTTGAATTCGAAACGGTCACTGATCTTCTACACGAGGTCTGTCAATAGTCGCTGAAAGATGCCCCGTACTCAACAAAAATAAGAGCAAGTGCAGATCAGTACACAATCACAGTGTACTGGTAGGATCACGCGGTTATCCCACTAGTGTAACATAAACAAGCAATTACAACATTATAACACATGCATAAATATCAAGATATTCAATACTAGCATAAAAATCAACATCACAATTCACATGCTTCATCACATAGTTGGTCCTCTCACGGAACCCAAAATTGAACTGTTAGCATGTCGGAATGTGGCAATCGATCCAATTTTTATGTCGGAACGTGGCAATCGATCCCAATTAGCATGCCGAAGCGTGGAAATCCAATCCAAGTTAGTGTGCCGAAACGTGGTAATCCAATTCAAGTTAGTGTGCCGGAACGTGGCAGCCGATCCCAATCACACATCACAATAACACATCAAGATCACTCATTCAATCATGATTTCATGGTATCGATATTTATATATCTCCTTTCAACATCTATGATCAATATTGCAACATGCATACATATACAAGAATCATAACGAAGCAAAGCAAGTGTATATCATACAATCATAGAATCACAACCATCACTTATCTCGAATCCAAGCTTGAATCCCTAAGACACTTGAATTTTCCCTTTCCGGATTTTTTTCTCTTGTTCTAGGCCTACAACAATTAGTATACTCAAGGATCAACAATCAAAGGTCTAATTATTTGGATTATAAAAAAATCTAATAATCCTAGACCAAACTCAAGATTCTAATACCCAAATTAGGTCTTTTTCCACCACAATTTTTAGACAAAGTTCTTCCTCATCGATAATAACCAAAGAAAATAAGCTTTACATATCAAAAAACGGATTTGGAAAGTTAATACCTTACCTTTAGCCTCAAAAATGGTGAAAACTGTTAAGAACTCGTCTGCAGTCGCCTTCTTAGCCCTAAAAGTCGAAAATACCAAATAGGGTCATTTTAGGGTTTATTAGAGAATTTGTATCGTGTCTGGCCCGCTGCAGCGGCGCCGCTCCAAATTTGATTTCGCAAAGTGGTACGGGTTCGTTATCGTCTTATCTATCCACTTGTAATAAAATTCACAAATTAGATCTCTTATTCATTGCTAGATTTTTCCTACACCTTGATGAATCCGATTTTTTCGCTACAACCACTCCAGACCCCCCTATCGCGCGCTATGGTCTTACTTTCACCATGTTTATTATAATAATATTTTCTTTTTATTTATTGAATTAACGCTTATATACCTATCTAAAAAATATCCTATTTTTTGTAAAATATTCTTCTTGATATAAAACACATCCTAAAAAGTCTTTAGATGGCCCCCATTTTCAGTCCATGTGATTCTTGGCCCTATGATTGATTATATATCAATGCGATGTATGCATGAAATGAGAGTGTTTCTCAGACAAAGATTCTGATTCTCACTCCATATATTTTACTTGATTAATAATGATGTATACAATTATTTAATTTGGTCATTTCTATACCCTGCATTCACTTGGTACTAAGTCTCAGGGCGAAGCTAGAGTATAATTTACGAATCCTGCTGAATTCAATAACTTTAACTCAAATATTATATCTATTTTATGATTTTTTTTTTTAATTTATATCTAAACATTAATAGTTTTAAATCTTGAGTTCGACTATATAGATATCTTTATCCCACTGATAAATAATGATTGCTAGGCTCCAATTAAATAAGTTAAGTAAGAACTTTTTATTGCTTACTTTAAAATAACAAAAAGTCACTTTATATCCCATCTAGTATCATTTTGCACAAAAAATTGTATCTAATTGATAAAGACATGTCTACATGAAGAAAAAGATAGAAAGCAAAAAAATTAAAAATTAGTGCACATATAAATCTTCAAGTCATAATTTATTCAATTAACTATATATGTGAACTATTTTTAAATGAAAAGTTTATGAATATAACTTTATAATGACAAATTGAGAATCATTCTTTCCACTTCCTCTCCTCCTTTGTGAAGTATCTTATATATATATATATATAAGACAGAAAATTAAATCAGAGTGGGCATATATCATGTCTTCCACTCTTTTTCTTTCTCAATTTGTTTAAATAATTATAATTTTTAAGCAGTTTTCCTTTTTGAAACTAATTATTTGATGAGCACTTTAAGTTCCAAGATATTGATTAGACAGCAGTAGGGACTTAACTTTCTTGTGATTTATTAAAATAAATTGACAAATAAAAAAGCACATATGTCCATAACCCTTTCTTTAAATTTGATTAATGAATATTTGTATTTAATTTCAAGCATCCCCACTTACCTCAATTTGTCACTTATTTTTAATAATAATATATTGCTAACAAGGTTAGAATTTCTAAGTTTAGCAAACACTTGGTCATTATAATTAGCATCTATATATTAATAGTTAATTAGATGTTTAAGTAATTAGGGGTGGATTATTTTTATAAATAGATAAGCTTAAAAAACTCACTATTTTCTTGATTGGTTACTTTATTTTTATTTGTAATTTGTGCCTTTAACAATATATTAACTATGTAAATAGAGATGCTTCACAACTAATTAATTAGTTTGAGTGGGTATTTTTTTTTTATAATTTAATTAACCTATGTAGATAAAGATATATTAGCACAATGCAAGTAAATAAGTTAAAATATTTGGTCTAAAATGAACTTTATGTACTTGTTTGTTTTGTTTATATGTGTTTTCACACTTCTAGTGATAAACCTAGTTCTCAAGTTTGCTTAGCTTCCAATGACCAAATACAATGTAAAGTTCCTCTTAGGCTTTCTTTATTTTGATTTATAACATTTTCCTATTCAATCATAAACAAAAATGCTAGTATGATTTCTTTTCATTTGTCGTATTCTTAGTGGTTGGAGTTGTTTGGTTACTATTCAACGTGATAGATATTCATAAAATTAATCAAAATGCATGCATGCTAACTCAAACAGCACTACTATAACAAAAAACTCATATCCCTATTCATTGTCTAGTTTATACACTTTCAATATAATATATATATATATATATATATATATAAATTATATAACCATATTCTTATTTATGAATAGAGAAACCCAACGTTAGAAATATTGTTTTTTGGTCGGAAAGGAATTGCATTTAATATAAATAAAAAACAAAATGTAAAAAAGAACTAAGTTAAGTACAAAAAGTTCAAAATGAAAAAAAAAAACTATCTTTATATAGTGGCTGACACAAATTCCATTTTAACAAAAAGGGAATGGCAAAAGGATCTAAGAGTTAGGACTTTTTTCCCAAAGATCTAACAATAATAACTAATTTCATCCTCCGTCTCATATTATTTGGCTCATATTGATCGAATACATTTTTTTTGAAAAAATCAAAAGTGTATTTTATTGCATTAAATTTTATTAATTATAATTTTAAAATTTTAAATCCGACTATTATTATTTTTTATGTAGTTATTATATACTAAAATTGATATGAAAAAGGAATATTAGAGCTCTCTTGATTTTATTAAAATAAACAAGTATAATGATTTTTGATAGAGGAGCTAAATAAAATGAAACGGAGAAAGTAGTGATATGGTATTTTTTTTGTTTTTATTTTTTCTTTTGTATAAGGAGAAAATATACCATGTTCAACAAATTCAAATTAATTATTTTAAATTTATTTATTTTTATGCCTACTTAATTATTTATCCAACGTCCAGAATGTCTTTGCATTGTTAAGGCATTTGAAATATAAATAGTATTATAGTATATTCATTTCAATACTACTCAGTTTTCAATGATACTCACATGATATACATCATATACGGATATGATATTATAGATGGTGATTCGTTCCTTAAAAGGGAAGCTTAGTCATTTATGATATCCATATGGTATGTATCATATATTGATAGAGTATCACAAAAGAGTAATTCATTTTGTTCCCTTTTATAGAAAAATTCTCTATTTTTTACGATTTTCATATGATATATCATATACTAATAGAGTATCATAAGGGCCGATATTTCATTCCTTCAAAAAAACAATAAACCCCTCTATGATACCAACGTGTTATATATTATAGGGCAACTTTCACATATAGCAAAAAAAAATTCATATTTGTATGCTATAGCAAAGTTTGCATAACTGCGCTCCATAGCAAACATAAAACTGTATAATTCGCTATACATATACAATTGTATAATTCGCTGGCCTAAATTGTATAATTCGCTGGCCTATTTCGCTGCAATTATATAATTCGCTATCCTATTTCACTGCAATTGTATAATGCACAATTGTATAATTCGCTGCCTATTTTGCTGCAATATTTTTATAAAATTTGCTTTGCATACAATTGAATCGAATTAAAATGTATGTATATTGCATAATTATAAGTGTATAGCAAGAAGATATATGTTTTTCTCTCACTTTATACAAAAAAAGAAACACAATATATACACTTCTGTTGTATAAAGCTAGAGAAAATTGTATTTCATTGCAATTGTATAATTCGCAATTGTATAATTCGTTGGCCTTTTTCTCTGCAATATTTGTATAAAATTTGCATTTGTCTACAATTGAATTGAAGTAAAATGTTTGTAAATTGTATAATTAAGTGTATAACACGAAGATATATGTTTTTGCATGTGTATATCAATTTTCTCTCGCTTTATACAAAATAGAAACAGAATTTATACACGTCTGTGTATAAAGCGACAGAGGCGAGCAGAGGGAGAGTGGCGAGCGAGAATGGGAGAGTGGAGAGCGAGATTTTTGGGAGAGAGGCGCCTGGCAAACTTTGGCTAACGTTTGCTATGGAGCACAATTAAATCAAACCCTAGCTACTCTATTTATTTTAGGTTATTAGTTTGCTATTATATACAATTTTCCCTATATTATATAATGACGAGGTATTTTAGATAATCGATTCATTCTATAACTACTCTATCCTCTATAATGCTCATAGTATCCATCAAATATTGAATATACATATTCATACAACATATACACTATAGCGTGTCTTTGCTATACGGGCCACACAAACAAAACTTGTCTAGTCCCATTGTGATCCGTTATTGGGCCTCTAGAGATCACATTGGGCTTGGATCTTTAACATCTTTAGTTAGCTAGCTAAAAGTAACTTTACCAACCTAGACATAATAGTTGGTACTTCTCTGTCTCATTTTATATAACATTTTTTAGTTTATTATTAAAAAATGTTATCTTACTATGATTAGAAATAATTTAATTTTAAATCCTATTTTTATCCTTAATGAAATGATTTATAGTCACAAATATGTAAGGATTCGTTTTAGATCACACGTTTAAAAAATCTTTCTTTTTCTATTGAACACCGTGTCAAACTGAATATGACTACATAAAATGGGATGGAGAGAGTAATTTCTTATGGTGCATAATCAACGTATAATATGTATATAATTAGAGGTTGTGATTAGTGTATACATAGATTATACATTAATGATACACTATATCCCTACTAAAATTTATTAAAAACAAAACAAATACTACGGTAACTTATGGTTGTGACTAGTGGCTTTGTTGGAAAAATGTAGTGTGAAAATCCCTATTAATAACTAATAAACCTATAAAAAAGTATTTATTATAAGGGATTTAATGCCAAAGTAAATACTATTATGCAATATGTTGGCTAGTATGTAGTTTAATGTTAATCATAGGTCCAAAAAAGATTTAGAGCCCCTTTGGATTAACTTAAAAATAGTTTTTAAATTAAAAATAAAAAATTCAAACTAAAACAACTTTTAAATTAAAAAAATAAAAAATAAAGGAAGACCTATTTTTTATTTTTGACTTATTTTAAGTTATTTTTGACCTTCCCAAACACTTTCGAACTTATTTTAAGTTATTTTTTATATTTATCAAACACTTCAAATAAATTTGACTAACTTTTAAGTCAATCCAAACACCCTCTCAATATTGATCGTTGACGAATAATGGACTTGAATATCACATTAGTACAAACTGCAACGTACTCGAGTATGTTAGAATTGTTTTAGGCTGTTAAAAAAAAAAAAGTTTAGAATTATTTTTTTTTCCTTTTTTTCTTTTTAGATTTGTTAAATATTATAGACTCCGACAATTCTTTATACATACCATCTTTAAAATGATTAATAGTGTAACTTTTATGGAGTAAATGCGGATTTATATAGTTGGTCTTAACTTATTTGAAATGAGGCATAGTTATAATCGTTATTGTTATTTTGTTTTTATATACTATAATAATTTTAGGAGGCACATAAAATACTAGTGAGCTACGAGTGTACTACTCAATTCTTATGAACATTGTGTGGGGGGATTTTTTTTTTTTCAATCGTATCTTTGAGAATGTGAAATTTACTCATTTGATTAATCCAATTTTAGGCCACATAACCCTATTTAAATGATAAGTTTTTCATACCCAACTTTGATCATAGATCTCTTGTTAACAATATTTTATTAATTTACTCATCTAATTTATTATTTTAAAATAAATTTAAGTTGTAGTCAAGTTAAGCTTTGATTTAGCATATAAAATTTCATTCTAGCTCTTCTCTCCTTAGGTTGAACCCCCTTTTCAAAATTAGAGTTCGGAGCCTAAAGGGTATAAAATATTAACAAAAATTTCAAAACGGTAAAATCGCTGTTTTGCTTTTTTCGGTGGAGGAAATCGCTGTTGTTCCAGCGATTTTGCCGTTTTGATTAATATAAAATTTTATATACCGTTTTGAAATTTTTATTAATATTTTGTGCCCTTTAGACTCCGGTTTCTCCAAAATTATGTTTAGAAGACTATTTATAGGTGTAGAGTGTAGAAAATATCTTAATTCACCCCACTTTTGGTGCTTAAATTTGGCTCCTCTTAAATTCTTTAAATCATCATCTCATTATCACCACCATCCTTTAATCACTTTGTTATAATTTTTAATCATTTATTCAATAATTGCATATTCATTATTGAATTTAGTTTTCCCGTTATCTTCAACAATTTTGTCCAAAGTCCCTCAATTTTGCAATGCCTTGAGACAAAATTTTAAAATAACAAATATAACAGACATAACAAGGCACCATATGTATAGTTTTTGATGTGTGCTTCATAGCTATAGTTTTGTTTGCTATAGAAGTTGCGGATGTATATTTCACTTGTGAATATACAATAGGACTCTATAGGTATAGTTTTGATAGTTGCGCTTCATAGCTATAGTTTTATTTGCTACGGAGGATGCGATTGTATATTTCTGACCGTTTATATATGTCACTTGCAAATATACAAATAGGGTAATATTTATACATTTAAATTTTTTTTAGAATTCCCTTTGTTTATTTCGCTTGTCAATATACAGACAAAGTATACATATATAAAATTCTGAATTTATAAAAATAGGGTAATAATATCAATTTTATATATTATTACACAAAAACGAAATTTCGTCAAACACAGCTCATTTGATTTCTTTCAAATGACAAGATAGAGTCATCTTTTTTTTGTTTTTTTTTTAAAAAAAAATCGCTGACACTTTTCTCTTGAATTTCGTAATATTTTAATCGATTTGTAATTTGTGATTTTTTGAAGTTGTAGATGAAATTTTGAAAACGATTCACATTACGTTGTATTTGTCTCGATCAAGATCTATCATTTGGCTCTATGGCCTCATGGCAACTCTCTACTCTCTAGGACACTTAACCTCCTTCCTAATTAAGTGACCATTAAAAACCTTGATTGAATTATGTAAAATAATTTTATGTACCTCACTATAGTGTAATTATCTCATAAATATATACTATCATTTTCACAAAAGCAAGAAATTCACATACATAGAATTCAAAAAAAAATATAAATGGATACATAACATTTGGTAATTAGTAGTAGTAGCATACACTTTGTTATGAAAAACCTAGAAATATTTTATTCAAAATAAAAATCTAAGTTAAATTGAAGTAGTACTATCACTAGAGTTTAGTGAAATAAGGTTTCACAAATCTCTGAGAAAACCTCAAAAATAATCTTGTGAAAAGAAGGTGAATTTAATGATAAAAAGCAATGCAAAAGCCTTTGAAGATCTTTGAGTCCAAAGATTTGTTTTTCTACGATCATTTCTAGCATTGATGTTCTGAAATCATTGTATGGATCATTTGTGTTCTTCTCTACTGCAATGCTCTCTTCGATTCTTCCCTCAATTACAATTTTAATCCTACCCATTTCATCAGAGCTAGTTGAACTTGATTTCTTGATTTTCCGGCGACATTTGGTGGTTTTCCGGCGAGTATTGCTGGTAAAATCGCTGTAATAATTGAACTTTTCAACTGGGGTGGTTTTCCGGAGAGTTCTTCTGCTTGATCTTGGAGGTGTTTTATGGCTGGTGTTTACTCTGTTTTGCTCTGTTTTTGAGGTGGTGAAGTCAAGTTCGTTTATTGATTTAACCCATTTTGACTCGTCTAAATTTGAATTCACTTGCTCGTTTGTCATCGACAATTCGGAAGAAGAATGATTCATTTCGGAATCCTTCTGATTAGCTGTTTTCCGGGCTGTTCTGATGGCCTTTCCTCTGTTTCGCTCTGTTTTTGAGCTGGCAAAATCAAGCTCGTTTATTGATTTGACCCATTTTGACTCGGCCTTTCCTCTGTTTTGCTCTGTTTTTGAGGTGGTAAAATCAAGCTCGTTTATTGATTTGACCCATTTTGACTCGTCTAAATTTGAATTCACTCGCTCATTTGTCCTCGCCAATGCGGAATAAGAACCACTCATTTCGGAATCCTTCTGATTAGCTGTTTTCCGGGCTGTTCTGCTGGTCTTTCCTCTGTTTTGCTCTGTTTTTGCGCTGGCAAAATCTAGCCCGTTTATTGATTTAACCCATTTTGACTCGTCTAAATTTGACTCAACTCGTCCATTTGTCCTCGACAATTTAGCAGAACAGTGACTCATTTCAGAACCGTACTTTTCCCGACTAGTTCCACCTGTTTCCCGGAGAGTTCTGCTGACTTTTCCTCTGTTTTGCTCTGTTTTTGAGGTTCCATTTCTTGATTTAACCCATTTTGACTCGTCCAAATTCGATCCAACTCTCGAAACAGAATTCACCGACAACTCAGAATAACAACGACCCATTTCAGAACTCTTCTGATTATACATTTTCCGACAACTTTCATCCGGTTTCCGGCGAAACGAGTCGGAAAAATAACCAGAAGACAAGCTGAAAAAAGCATCCTCTGTTTCATCATTTTCTGCTTCACTACTAAACCACCCACTATTCGATGAAGAACTCTTCATAAAAGTGTTCTTATTTGATTTAGATTCTTGAGTTTTAATCGACGAATTGGTTCTCGAAGATACTCCAACAGCATTATTATGAACAAATTTAGAGTTTTTGGAGATTATGAATGTGTTTTCAACAACATCTGGTATATTTCGAAATTGACAAGAAGTGAAAGAAGAAGGGAACAAACGAGAGAATTTGTTTACAATATGATTATCCATCGTCTAATATTTTTCAAAAAAATTGTCATCACTTGCATGCATATTTATAGTGGCTAGAAAATTATATTAATAGTATAGTTTGATTTATTGAATATTAAATTAGTACGTAGATTCATAGGATTGGGACTGTTGAAATAAATATATATAAAAAAAAAGCAATATTTATCCGTTTTTGAAGTTTGTTTTTTGGTTTACAATGGTTTGGGAATACTCTTTAACACGGTGTGATATTAATCGTTATCAATATGAGACTTTACTCGCATATCAATGATTTTGCCTTCGAATTAAGATTCATATGACGTGTTTGAGAGTTAATGAGTATATACAGTCACAGAAGCGCAAAGAACGTATATGCGTCTTTAAAGCTAAGGGTAAATGTCAAAGATCGACTTATAAACGGGCAAAGATACTAAGTTGGTCCGGTCCGTATGCCAACATCATTTTATTTGTCCCGTTAAATCATTGACTCTGATACTAGTTAATGTGCTAAAATGATCCATAAATGCTCTTAATTGGGTGTGATGTTGTCCTTTTTGGATGAAACTCACACAGTTTTCCTCAAAAGATCTCACACCATTAAGAATGTTCAACATCTTATAAATAACTCTGTTTTTTTTATTTTGTACTACAAATTTGAGATTTCAATCACGCACCAACATTTGTCACTACTTGATCCAAACCTATTTTAGTACGTTATATCGTTCAATTTTAGAGTATAATCTTTAAATTACTTCACACCTAGCCATATCGAGGTAATGAAAATAAACTCACTTTCAACCTATCTTGTATTCATAGTCTTTCGATATAAGTAGTCATCGACCTTTTAATACACGCATCTACCAAAATACCTCCTCAATTTACAACAATGTCAAGTTAACACATATGATAGACAAACAAAACCAAACCCTCATTTCATTTCATAGTGTTTATAAAATGCAAGTTGATCGAGGATTGGATAGGAGAGGATATAATATTATATATTTATTGTAATTGGTTGGTGTAGTTTTAATTTTTCTTAAAAATTTAATTTAAATTAGAAGTGTTGAAGATGTAATTTGTAGTCCACAAATATTCAAACTTGTGAATTGTAAATTAATGTACATATGTGTCAACACACTCACATGGGAGCAGTAGGATCAATCATATCAACCTCACTTATACAAATGATAATCTCCCCCTTGTTAAAAAAATAATTTAAAAAATCTTGCATTAATTATTTTTTTTTTTAAATGAACAAATAAAGTAGAGGAATTCAAAATATTAACGTTAAGCACGTTACTTAATATAGGAACTTCAAATCTTTTGAAATAATATTAGTTCCATGAAAAAGTTAATTAATTTTAAAATAATTCATCTAACTAATTTAATTGGGTGAAATTGTCCAAACTTTGGTCACATGCGTTATTAAAAGTACTAGATGGAAATAGGTAGAACATTATTCTCTAAATTTCAAATTGTGTGACATCGTTTGAAGTTTGAGGTCCCAAATTGTTAATCTTGACAACTAATTGAGACAGGATATTTAAGTTTGTTGACACAAAATTAATATGTTTGAGAATAATTAATAACTTAAATATTCATTTAAAAGGATATAAAAATAATCTTTGATCAAATAAAAATTTATTTAAATTACGAAATTTAAAAAAATATCATATGCACAACTTGAGTAAAATCCATTTCAGTATTTGGAAGCAATTTATGAACCCTAAAAAGGTGATAAAAATAAAGAAAAAGCTAACATGACATAATTAGCAACAAGAAGATAAAGGGGTTTATCGATTTTAGGTTAATATTGGCATTTATTTAAGTTTTGATGATGTGAAATATGTCCAACTAAAACTATTTTTCTTCTTTTGTAAATCAATATTTACTATTTATACTGAAGTTCGGAGGTCTTTTTAATTATTCAAAAGTTAAGATTTTTTTTTGCCTTTTATTTATATTTTCTTGATAAGTTCAAGAAAATTAATTGTTCATATTTATGATCTTTCTTTGAATTATTTTTTAGGGATAAGGATTTGAAAAATATTTTAACTTTGATCGAATTTGTCGTTGCGATATTAAACTTACATGAGCAGCACCTATTACCTTTCTGAACTATTTATTAGTGTATTTTTTAACTCTAGAACTATTAAATAGTGTATTTTATAGGTATATATGTGTCCATATGGACACATTACTATTTATAATTTTGCATTTTTTTTTATGTTCACGTGCACAAATATATATGTTTACTATGAAGATAATAGGTTCTCATGAAAGTGTAGTATCCAACAACAAATTTGATCAAAATTAAGGTATTTTTCAGACCGTTATCCCTTATTTTTATTTTTAAGAATATTTAAATGATAAAAAATGATAAAAATAGAAAAATGATATTTAATTTATGTCCTAAATATTTTTTTTCTTAATAAATATGTAGTATCTCACAAATTCACTTAAATGTGAAATAAAAGGGAGTGATATCTAAAATTTATTGGATGAGCTAACTTAAGAGGGTTCGTTAAAATGGAAAAATGATTTCTTTTAGAAATTTTTTCATTTCTAAAATTTGAATTTAAAATAATTGATTTTGCAAAAGGGCCACAGTTATCCACAACTATCTAGAAATAAAGACTTTTTTTCATGTAAATCAATTAAAAATTATTTTTAAAAATATAATTTTCTCAATGAAAAACTTTCTAATTTTTCTATATGGAAATATTATTACTATTTTGCTCACTATTTCAATTAAAATTTAGTGAGAAAATAATGATTTTTTAATAATGACCATACCACGTCTGTTGATAATAATATTTACTTTTATTTTGGTTCCTTAGCTTCATATTCAAATTAATCTCAAAACTATTGGTTTATCACACGCAGAACATAAATTCTGACCAAACTTTGTAGCTTGTGATTGAATAGGCATTTTTGGGAAACAAACATCCAAAAAATATTATTACTCCTCTTTGATGTTTTCTGACCTAGTTGTCTAATTCATTTCAAACGTACACCACAAGTCAAAGACTATACTATACCTTCATATATCCAATAGCAAAAACGATTAGACATCATTAGCGGTGATAAAATCAAAATTTTCATTAAGATAATAATTACAGATGTCAAGGGGTTAAGGATCAGACATGCATGTAAACTATATCAGTTTTTTGAGTTTTATATCTGAACTTTTGAGAGTGTAATTTTTCTATCTGAACTATCACTCAATAGTTAGCGACACCTTGACTAATTTTCTGATGATGTATGTAAACTCTCTCTTTTGTTTAAAAGTTCTATTTAGGCTTCTCCGATTGAGAAAACCCTAACAATAACTTTTATAGTAGTTGCGAGCCTGATCAAAGACAGTTCTGCCACATGGAAAAATAGTTTCACCGTGAAAAATTTAAATAAATTAATATTAGGCTAAAAGTTAAAACTATCACCGTATAAATTAATTTATTAATCGTGATATCAATCATTTTCTTCTCGACCTTCTTAGACGCATTGTCGTCTTTGTCGTGGCATTGACATATCCGACTTGAAAGGAGAGAGTTTAAAGTTTTTAAAGAAGTTAGTTAAAAATATATTTTTAAAAATTAATTTGTAAGCAAATAAAGTTGTTCTATATATAAGGTGGATGAAGATTTTTTATGGAGAAATGCGCTTAGAAGCATTTCTAGACAAACATTTATCTAATCAACATCTAGATGTGTTGCACTAACCATTAAATGATCGTTTAAAAAACTTATTACTTTTAATAATTCTGATATAAAACTTAATAAATTAAGATAGTTTAAATATTTTTTCGACTCTTAGCTCAACGTTAAATGCCTAGAAACTAAAGTAATTTGGCCTAAAGTTATTTCATTTATTTTCTTCTTTTTCCTAACTTTTGATATGTATTTCTATTTCAAATTGCTCATTAGATTATAATACTTGAATTAAGAAGTTACAAATAGATATAGAATAGAGTAAATGAGCTCAGAGGAGAAAATTCCAACATGTAACGACTCATTTTTTATGTGAAAATGTTAATATGCCTTTGTCTTATGCCTAATTCCTTATATTAAAAGACAAGCAAATTACTATTTTAATTGACCTTTTTATAGGAATCCCCAACCCCACACACAGAAAAAGAACAAGTCTATGCTCTCAATAAAGATACAAAATAAAAAATATATGAATTTAACTAATGTAATAATGCTTATACTATTAGATAACTTCATTTCTTATATCTAAGTAAATTTATCTTATTTTTCAAAATTACAATATTATAGAAATAAAAAAAATTATCACCGCAAATCAGTTTGTACTATAGAATATGATTTTTCAGTTATGTTTTATGATGAGAGATATTACTGAAATAGTAAGAAACTTTCTATAATTTTTTTGTATAAAATTATTACTGTATTATTTTTCTTTCTTACCAATTCAAACAAAATATCCATACAAATAGCCGTTAAAAATTATTTAGTTAGAAAAATATTAAAGTTATACTATAATTTTTAGTAGTGTTAATCCCATTTATTCTATGAATTAATATATTTTTGGTGACTTGATAGTGTGTAAATTCGATGCATAGTAAACTCATTTAAGTAATATGCACCGTTTCACTATCAAGTCATCCAAAAAAAATATATACAACTAAAATTTGTAATCTTGAAATGAGATAACGTTCCTGGCTATAACAAGTAAAGCAACATGATTATATAATCATTTATTTCTTAAAACTAACAAACTATATATAAGTATATAACCAATTAACCATAAAAATTTTTAAATGGAAAGGGCATCAAAAATATGAAAAAACTTCCAAGAATATAGGACCAAATAACCACATGAAATAGTGTTTTGAAAACTCCATATTCATATCAAACCAAAAGCAAAAAGACATTTCACTTGGTGGCTTCATTTTTCCATGATATATTGAGTTTACAAAACTTTAATTTACTCATTATTGCATTATTGTCAGCTCATTTTTCTCCCACAAAATGCCTTTTAATTTTGAAATTTCAAAACACCTTCTTAACCTAATTTTGTATATTTCCTATTTGTCCCTCTTAAGGATTTTGACTTATGGGTGATTTAGTGTTATGGATTCTTGAGTTAATTTTGTCTTTTACATTATGTAGTTATTCCAATATTAGCATAAGGCTCGAAATTTTTTAAAAAATTAATATTTTTTTTGTTACTTGTGATTAAATTAATGCACATACTACGTTAACATGATGTCATTGCACAAGTCTGAATTAATTTACCTGCAGCTAAAGTAATCTTTGAATGTGTCTTATTTGTTGTTCTCTTATAAAGTGTCAAAGGGTTTAATTTAGTTGGTGGAGTTGCAATTTTAATCGATTAAAATAATGTATTTGTATATGTGTATATATTATTTAGAATTTAGTATTATCAGTTTATATCGTTATTCTGGACTTCAGAACTCATGAATTTGAATGTGTTGATTTTGTGCCTAAGAATTTGTTGTTATATATTTACTTTATATAGATTTGAATTTGGTATTTTTTTGAATATGAACATTTTGTGAAGGAAAGTGTTGGAGAAGATTCAGAGAAACTGCAAATTTTGTGAAGTATATACAATTTTCAAGATTCTTTTTTGCAATATAATATTCTAAAAGTGTTGATTATCTATTTGTACTTTACTAACTTGCTAGAATAATATGCTTTTCCATGTCAAATTTCAGGCAGTTTCGTTTTGTTTTTCCAACTTATCATGATATCATAGGCTCATAGCTAGCGGGTCGGAGTCAGAAATTTATTGAAGAATATTTTTTTAAAAATAATCACAATTGTTAAATTGCAATCCTCTTTGTTCGCTTTTATTTGATTATTATTTAAAAGTAGATTTTTTTATTTGTTACTTTTAATAGTAGTAATATGATAAATCAGTTATGTTAGTTATTATTTTCTTAATAAGTGTGTTAAAATTCAAATATGACAAGTAAAAAAAAATGAACGTTAAGAGTGACATTTATTCTTTGTACACCACATAATTTTTCAGCGAAAAGTATGCATTGGACTAGCCTTTACCTAAGATGGCCCCGTTCGTGGTCATAACAATGTTGGAGTTACACTACAACAAAAATGAACATTAGCGGCAATTATTTCATAATTGTCGCTAAGTATGTATTTTTAGCGGCAATTATCACTCTTTGTATATGTCCCTAAAGCCTTTAGCGATATTGGTTCTAATGACATTTAACTAATGTCAGTAAAGGCTTTAATACTATTTATTAATGTCAATATTTAATGCCGTTAAAAGTTATTTTTGTTATAGTGTTAATAAACAAAAACAAAACTACATACTTTTCTCCATTTCAATTTGTTTGTTTCACTTTTTCTTTTTAGTATAATGTTTAATCTTTTTTGACAATTTTTTAAAATTTTATTTTTTCAAATGATATTTTTAAGACAATAAATTTAAAAGACATTTTAGTATATTTTTAATTTAAAATTATAAAATTATTTTTAAAAAATTATATTTAATTAATTAAAGACAAATAAATTAAAACGAGAGTATAACGATATATATTGAAGACTACATAATGTTATCTTTTCATCATTTTAGCAGTAGACATTCCACTTTTTTTTTCTCAAAAAGAAAATGTGGTTTTCTCATCCACTCTGACTCCAGATTTTACTTGAAAGGGCACAGGGTAAATTTTAGTGATGATATTTGTGTTGGGTTTTATTTGCCCTAAATTTCTTACCATAAATAGGTTTTCCTTGTAGGAAAAGGTTTTGGATTGACTAATCCTTTTCTTGTAGGAAAAAGTTTAGGACTCTATAAATAGAGGCATGTTCCTTCTAACTTAATCAGCATTCACAATGTAGTCTTAAGGGATTTGAGAGTTGTGGTTAGAGGGAGAATTTGTGGGTCACAAGCTTGATACGTTATCACTTGTGTAAACCTCCCATGTATTCCGAGTGAATTGGTTGAGGTTGTTTCTCTCTGTATTTTGTACTCTCATATTTATAGTGGATTGCTCATCTCCTTTGTGGACGTAGGTCGATTGACCGAACCACGTTAAATCTTTGTGTCTTTTGGTATATTTCTCATTGTCTTCTTACTCGTGGTCTTTCAAGGTTTGCTTTGCTAGCTTCCGCGTTTACACCTGCTTATTTTCGGTCCTAACAATTTGAACTAATAATTTATCGCATTTAATTAAATTTATAACTAGAATATAATTATTTACCCAAATTCAACCTTTATAGAATGGAAAAACTAATTCAAACTCATATTTTCTCGTATAAAAAAACAGCTTCCAACAAAATATATTCACAAGTTATTTTTAAAAATCCAAAGCGAGTCAAAGCATGACTGGCATAGTCCAAAAGATAAATGTGTGTGAGCCACCAAATGAAATACTGTGCGTTATAAACTTGAATCGTGATATATAATGATATTAAATTTTGTATTCCTTTAATACAATGGTGGACAATACTCGACGAGTACAGTGAGTCACACATGATATCTTAAGCGAATCTCATTTCAGAAAAAAGAGTAAAAAGTGAAGAGTTTTACAAGGCATAATGCAAGTTCACATGATATGCACGTTTTGAAGCTTCATAAAACATAAGTCAAAAGACAAATTTATACCAACCTAAGCCGAAAATAAATAATACATGTCATAAACTTGAATCGTGACACCGAACTCACGTTTTACTAACTTTTTAACACATTTAATTACCCCTTAGCTAAAATATCTATCCTTTTGCAAGAGTTCATTTTAACTCTGCGGATATACATGGCATTGCAACGGCACAACTACTGATATTTATTTTTATTTTATAAAATATATAAAAAAAAAAAAAGCTAAAACAAAGTTATTTGATGTGATGTAAATATACAAAATGGTCGTCGTGCAATGCAACACATAATGATATGTGATTACGATCTCCTCTTTAATATTTTGAATCTTTTGATATATTATTTATTTCAAATGATTATATTTGAAACATGTCGTATTTTAAAATTTGAACATCGAAAAACTTCAACGATGAATTTCAATTTGATATATATTATTCACTTGAAAAAAATTCACATATATAATAAATCAATTTCAAAATTTAAGTGTTAAAGCTCTTCCATCACGAATTCCATACTTGAATATGGAAGATTTTAATCTAAAAATGAATATTCAAAAGCATTACTAGTTTTTTCAAACACCATCTTAGAATAATCCATGTAATTACAATATTTAGTATAGTTTTTGTAAAGGGATCTTATAGTTATTATTTTTCCCTAAATTTAAATGATTTCTAAAAATTTGGATATGTTTTAAATAGTTCCCTCTTCGAATCCAAAACAATTAGAGGCCCAAAAGAAGAAACAAATGGACTTCATTTCTAGGCCCAAATCGTAAAGCAAAAAAACAAATAAAATCACTGAAAACCCTAAAAACCCTAATTCCTTTTCGTATAATTTTCTAGCCAAGACATCGTCGAAGCTTGAGGAAAAGCTGCACAAATGGTAACTCTTCAATCTTCAAACTTCATAAATGGTTGAATTTTGATTGTGTTTAATTGTTGGTGTTTGATGTATTAGGGAAAAGGAACAGGAAGTTTCGGTAAGAGGAGGAACAAGACACACACACTGTGTGTTAGATGTGGTCGACGTAGCTTCCACATCCAGAAGAGTCGTTGTTCAGCTTGTGCTTACCCTGCTGCTCGTCTCAGAAAATGTATGTTTTTCTTCATTTTTGAAGCACCCTCTTGTGATTTTAGATGTTTCAATGTAAGAAATTGATTTAAGTATGAGCTTGTTGGTTGTGGTTGTTTGTATAAGTAATTATGTGAGGTATCTGAGGGATAAAGTTAGTTTAACTGAGTTAGTAGTTGCTATTAGGTTATAAAGTTGATTTTTTTTTTGTATTATCAGCTAACTGTGATTTTGGTTAATGGAACTGGGCATATAGGGTGAAATAGTGGAAGTGCTTGGTAATATGAGTTCACTTGTTGGATCTAGCATGATTTAGGAGGGATTTGGGTTAGGGGACTTTTTTGTATGATATGTTTTTAATTGGATGTTGAAGGTTGATGTATTCTTTTTGTGTATTGCTAAGAGCTTAGTGTTGAATCTCATCAAACTTAGGGTCTGTTTGGTTTGGATCATCCTTTTTTTGTTTCCAATTGTTGAATAAGTAGTGGTTTTGATGATCCTTTTAGTTTCCAGTTGTTGAGAAAGTAATTACTATAGTATTGATTGACATTGTTACTGAGTTAGCAGTTTACTATTAGCTCAAAGAGTTGATTTTTTTTGTGAAACTAAGGTAACTGGGTAAATTAGGTAAAATACTGGGGCACCAAATGGTCCTAAAGTTCATAGTGTGTGGTTTTATTTTGGGCTTTGTTATGTCTGGTGACAAATGTGTAAGTTGCAAAGACATGAAACTGGAATTATTTAGGTTTAAGTCTTTGTTGGAGTTGGTTGGCTTAATGACAATGAAGTGAGTAGTGCCTGTAGCTCCAGTTTAAGCGGTTAATCATGAATGCTTAGTAGTCAATTAATTGGTATTTGACCATGCCTAGACCCCTAGACAGCTAAGAATTATTGTCCAAGCCATCTTGAGGGGGTCGGTTTCAGTGTGGTTTGTGCGGGATCTTCCTCGTACTGATTAGGAATGTGTTTAGATATTGTGTTTATCATCCTATTAGTATTGGGCTGCTGGGTACTGGAAGGTGGTAGCTTAGTTAATGATGTCTTACTGGAATTGTTGAACTGTATCTTCATTCTTCTTATTTGACCTGGAGCTTCAACTAATGAATTGTATTCTGTAAATATTATTTGCATGATATCATGCTATGCTTTTTAGCTAATTATGTTTTTCTATACTTCTGTATTTTCCTTTAGTATGTCTCCCTGTGTTGTTTGACTAAGTTTACTCTTATTTAGTCTAGGAAGGTTTTTAGTTTGGTGTGGATAGCCATTGTGTGTTTGTTGATTTGGATAATAGTGTTTGGATTCGGTTATCTACCTATGGTAACATTAATTAGAAGAAATTTGATTAACACTGTTTGCTACTGAACCTCACTTTTGAGTAATTAACATCAAGTCATATGGATCAAACAGGGGAAGGGAAATTAGTTTGTGCCTGTCCGTCCATGAGGTTGACCAGTAGTAAAGCATAAAAATTCATTTTAAAATATGGCATTATAGATGCATGCAAGTGGTATATGGAGGTGCTTCATGAATATTGGTTTTCAAGTATTTATTTCAGGCGCAACCTTTTCTTCTTATCTATAGAAATAAAGGGGTATGGGAACTAACATTACACACGAACTGAATTTTGGGTTATGGCTGATTTCTGAAGCTAAATCGGTGATCTAATTGGATTTTTGAGAATCAGTTGTACAATTGTTTAGTTTCGAAAAGCAATCCAAGCTCAGAGCGGTTTTTGCAATCCAATAAAGGGGATATTATTGGCTGATTATTGTATTTTCTGTAGATAATTGGAGTGTCAAGGCACTTAGAAGAAAGACCACTGGAACTGGTCGCATGAGGTATCTCCGCAATGTTCCCCGCAGGTTTAAGACAAACTTCAGAGAAGGTAAGTTTTCATTATTTACTTTTGTAAATAGTGAGTTTTTTTTTGTTGGACCTTCAATTTTACCAATTTGTGCATCTAACTCTGATTTAGCAGATTCGATTAACTTAATTGTCTAATAGACAAGCTAAATATTCCCTCTCACAAATTTCACTAAATTTAAACTTTGAAATTGAATTTACATAATTCGAACAAAAGTATTTGTGAAAAAAGTAATTAAATAGGAGAGAAATTATAACATCGGACAGTGTTAAGCAGATGCTGGCTTAAGTTCAAGTGGCTAAGATTGAGGCACTTGTGTTTTAGAATCACAGCGTCATATGAACGAAGCCTGATATTTAAGTGGAGTGGGTAAAGGGCAGCCCCATTATGCTTGAGTTTTGAAGGCTGCAAATGGCCCCCAAGGGCTGGCCCAGGATGAGTTCTCTGTTTTTCATCATTAAAAAACGAACACAAACTAGCTAATCCTTACAACCCTTACCATATCTGTTTTCATGTGTGCATTTTCTAGTGGTCACTATCATCTTGTACGTCTCATTTTGAGGAAAGACTGCTATTTTAAGACATGAATACAGTAAAATAAATCTTTCCCCAATTGCCTCTTCTTTCGGCTACAAGGACAGAGATCTAAGGATCAGTTTCTTGATGGCTTTGTTCTGGGGGCGTATATTTATCTCCTTTTCCAATTCGAGGGTTTCTTTTTTTACCAGATTGTGTTTTCTCTCTTTATCTGGGTTCCCTCTGCTTGGTACATTACTCTTGTAATCTTTTCTTTAGAGATAGATTGTCACTCACTTGATGCTTAAGTTGTGGGTTTACGATATATAAGCTTTTACCTAGTCCCTAACAAATTAAAGATTAATAACCACGTTTTTTGTAAAAATATTTGATGCTTGTTAAGTTTGGTCTGTTAAATGCTTGATTACTAACTGGGTTTATTGTTTTGTGGGCACTTCAGGAACTGAAGCAGCTCCAAGGAAGAAGGGTACTGCTGCAGCCTCTTAAGTTTCTAAAGAAGCAGTTTGATGCTGTTTCGTTTTGATTGTCTTTCATTTCGCTGATGAATCGAAGTTTTGAATATTTTTTTTGTGGAATATTACCTCTCATCTGTTAGATTGGAATTATTGCTGTTAAAGATGTATGTCCAATGGATTTGGTTTGTGTTTGATATTTAGCTTAATCATCTAAAGGCTAATGATTATACTTTTTAAAATGTGGTATAACATCGTATAGTTTAGGATTAGAAATTATGTCTTGAAAATTCACTTATTATTATTATTATCTCTTAACAACTCAATAGAGATGTGATACCAAAAATTCCTTCTGGCACCATAGCTGTCACTGTATTATAAAGTCAACCACTTCATTAACTACAAAGATCTATTCTCTGATATCCACAAATAATAAAAAAGAAAAACAAACATATCTTCCCAACTTCCTAGGAATATAATTGTTAGTATCGATAAGTATATTGATAATATTAATTTTCGAGGAATTACAATATTAAGGTGAGACTGCAGATCACTTGACTTTTTAGTGATATTTTATTTAAAAGTCAGCTATCCTTGATTAATTACTCCATCTTAATTTATATGATATACTTTACTCTCTAGTCCCATTGTTTATTAGCCCTAATTCAAAGTTGAGATTTTTAGATTAAAAAAAGTGATAATGCACAAGTATTCCCTCAACCTATGATCGAAATCTCAGAGACACATTTATACTATACTGAGGTCCTATTACCCCTCTTAACTTATTTTATTAATAATTTTTTACTCCTTTTCGGTCTATGTGACACTATCTTGTGGGCTCAATGTTGATTGACTTTTTTTTCAAGCTAGTGCTACGTAGGCTGAAAAGGGGTAGAAAATTACTTATTAAATAAGTTCAGAGAGTAATAGGACCTTAGTATAATATAAGTGTGTCTCTAGGATTTCAATCATAAATTGAGGGGGTACTTGTGCATTTTCCCTAAAAAAAATATTTTTGTTGTTAAGTTAGAATGAGGTAGAAAGGAAAGCTTTTGGGTGTTTCAACAAAAAACTGCATTTATCAGCAACATATACTTTTGACCAAATGAACTAAGTTGTATATTTTCAATAAATTTGTGTTTTGTAATAAATAACTCATTAACCGTAAAATGCATATCTGATAAGTATTTATACGGAGTTTTTGACTAAAGTCATTCCTCAACTATGACTCAAATATAATATACATTTTTATATTATCTGAGTGAGCAAAAAATATTCTTATACTATTCAAAAACTAACAAGAATCATCCTTCAGTCTATTTTTGTTAAAAAAAACTTAATTTTTTTTTTAATTTGGTCACTTCTTGACCACGACTAAGAGATCAAAGTTACCTAAAAAGAATAAGGATATAGATAGGAAATGAATTTTGATTTTAAATTTTGTGTGTAGCTAGTTTATAGAGTGTATTTTTGCATCATCAAGTAAATTGACTTTCATCAATAAATAAGTTTTGAAATATTCATGCAATATGTTCCGAAAGTTAGAATGATTATATAAAAACATCATTTCAATATATTACTTCCAACTATTTAGAGATTTTCTTTAGTAAAATGTTAAGGGGTATATACTATATATACAATGTTCACATTTTATACAATGTACATAAATGTTGAAAATTTAATGAAATTACGTAGGTATATAGTTATTAAAATAAAAAAATAATTACTTTATTTTAAAAATTTTAAAGTTGGAGTAGTATTTGTTTTTCCAAAGAATAGTTAGAATTTGAATATATTTTGTTTGAATATAATTTAAACCCTCAATTTCAAAAAACTGAAAAAAATCACCTAACTTGATTAGCTTAACCATGTGTATATATATTTATTCGACTTGACACATTTTTTTGTTGGAGCGTGAGTTTCTTAAAAAAATAGATAACAGGATGAATCTTGCAAATTTTTGGATAGTTCAGAGATGTTTTTTTTTCCACTTATATAACGCAAGGATGTACTTTAGGTTTTGGTCATACTCATTGGATGATTTTAGCCAAAAACTCTATTTAAATGGTGTTGCTCACTGATTTTAAATTTTAATTTGAAAACAAATCATTTCATACTTTTTCCTCAAAAACTTAATATGTGGGCCTTCATTGGAATGTCCATAATATTTAGGCAAATTATGTGGTTAAATAAACTTATATTATTTAATTACTTATTATAACTGTAATTTGCTATACTCACTATTCAAGATTAATATTAATCATTAAATATGTAGGTAATTTCGAGTTTGTATAACTAATCACGTTTATATATGCATAATTCACCACATTTATATAGTTCGCAACTAACAATTATTTGTTTGATTTGTATTTGTATATGATGGTTTGTATTCGTATATGATGATTTTTTCCTTTGTTTTTTTTTTAGTTTTGTCATCATATACATTTAATCTTTTTGTGTATAACTTTTTAAGTTTAATTAAACGTGTAGTTTTCGAATTTTGTATAATGTAATTTGTATAATATATTTTTATAATTGTTTAAAGTTCATATCTTTATGTTTGTATCAATTCGTCATTTTGAGATTTATTACATTTGTATAATTCCAAACTTTGTATTACTCAATTATTTCAAAAATATACAAACGCACCTAGGAATTATACAAATTATTGTCCTCTTCCGCTCGCCTCTCTCGCCAGAATATACAAATACATATATATAATATACAATTATCTAACCAATATACATATACATTTCACCTCACTCCCACTCTCTTCTCTCTCTCGCTCACCTCTCCCAACCTCGCTCGCCCTCTCCTCCCTATAACATGTAGTTGCAAATCGTAATTAGCAAACTATAGCTACAGAGCGTAATTAGGCTATTTTTAAATGACTATATGCGAAAATTCCTCGTATCAAAATATAAATAAAGGGTATGGATTTAAAAACTAAAGAATATAGCTAATGTACACATTAATTAAATAAAATAAAATAAAAAATACATAAAATTTCTATAATGCAACATGTTCACAACTGTTGCGTACTTAAAAGAAATAAAAAAAAATCAACCTATTAGCATAAAATCTGTTAGGTGAGAATTGAAAATTCACTTATATTATCCTCTCTAAAACAAATCAAAAGAGCTGTAATACCAAAATAATTATTAAAAAAAAGAATACATCCTGGCACGATAGCTGTCACAATATTATATTATAGTCAACGATTTACATGTGTGCCACAAGAATATAGAGAAATTAATGTGAGTTTGTGGTCAAAAATAATTTTTTTAAAAAAATTTAGCTACATACAAAAATTCAGAGTTAATTCTATTTAATAAAACAACCTAACAATAAATTGTTACAAGTAATTTAACAATAAAGTTCGAAACTAATTTCAATTTTTCTTTTAAAAATGTGCTTAGAAGAGAAAAAGGGGTAGTACTTTTTTTGCTAATATTTTTTTTCTCCTTAGATAACACCTTCTATTTATTTTAATCTTTGCTCTGATTTCACATGGGTGATATGATTAAATATGTTACCAAAAAGGCATTCACATGGGATAATATTCTATGAAAAAATAATTTAAAAGAAAACAAACGTATCTTCACTAATTTACTAGGAAAATTATTGCTAGTATCGAATAGTCTAATTGATAATAATACCAATAATCTAATTTTAAGGAACTTTGATTTATTACTTCATATGTCTAAATTTATGATAGAGTACATACTACATATAAACTTTATTCGTGTACTACAGATAGAAAGACTGTTTTCGATAGACCTTCCACTCAAGGAACACAGAAACAACATCAATTATTTGTTTGTGACCAACTTGACAGTTATATAAGTAAACACATGATGAGTATATTGATGTAGTTTCTTATAGTTACTAGTAGTTCTAGTGTGGAACTCTCATTAGCTCTGATCATGGCGATTCGATTGATAACATCTCGTCTCTCTCACTCTTCATCCTCCTCTTTGGCTTCCCTCTTTCAAGGTATCTACTATATAGTATGTATAAACTGTATGATTTTGTGTACCCCTCGATCCTACCTGACTTCATTCCTTTTGATAAAATAGTAGTCAAAAGGCTCTGGATAGGACATGAATGAAGAGAAGTTCAAAATCTGTGATTTTTCTTTTTTTATGAACTTGTTGAATTTACTTGCATATATCTGGAGTGTTAGAAGTAGTATTTGTGCAAAATGTAGTTTCAAATCATATGTGTACTATATAGTGTAAAGAAATAAAGGCAGATCTAAGCTTTAGAGTCCGTGGGCACGACTTTCATAGTGTATTGTATTGTATGATACAACATGTAACAAGCATCCAAAAAGTTGTTTTTGACATTTTGAGTGTATTGTTCAGGAAGAAACTCTCGTGTGGCCGCAACAGCAGCTCTTCGATACACCACAGCAGCTCAGGACCCCATCAAACCTAGTGTCAATGTAGAATATACTAAGCTTTTTATCAATGGACAATTTGTTGATTCTGCATCAGGTTGATTGCTGTGTTCCGAATTTTCATGATTTTGACTATGTAATGTACAATTGGGGCTGAGCTTTGTGCAATGTATAAATATATATAGGTAAAACATTTCCAACACTTGACCCTAGAACAGGGGAGGTGATTGCACATGTTGCTGAGGGTGATGTAGAAGATATTAACCGAGCAGTAGTTGCTGCTCGTAATGCTTTTGATGAAGGACCATGGCCTAAAATGAGTGCTTATGTATGTATATATGCACCACTTCTTGTTTCAGTGTGTTCCAATATGCTTCGATAAATATTAATGTTTACACCAATCTAATTCTTCTTCAGGAGAGATCGAAGATATTGTTCCGCATTGCTGATTTGATTGAAAAACATAATGATGAAATCGCAACACTTGAGACTTGGGACAGTGGGAAGTTATATCAACAAGTTGCTACTATTGAAATACCAATGATTGTACGTCTACTGCGTTATTATGCTGGTAAGTTAGTCAGTGAATTTAGAACGAGCGTTATCTTATTATATGTATACATTTAGAAATAAAGTATAAGCAGATATCAGGCTCTAAGGTTAGCTTGTTGTTCTGTAGGTTGGGCAGATAAAATTCATGGTATGACTGTTCCTGCTGATGGACCATATCATGTTCAGACTTTACATGAGCCAATTGGGGTTGTTGGTCAGATTATCCCATGGAACTTTCCTCTTCTCATGTTTGCTTGGAAGATTGGACCTGCTTTAGCCTGTGGCAATACTGTTGTGCTAAAAACAGCAGAGCAGACACCCTTATCTGCTCTATATGTATCGAAGCTATTGCAAGAGGTATAGACGTATAGTATAGTACCATCAAACTTTCTTCTTCTGTTTGTTTTGAGCACCAACTAATCGATTTCTCTTTTCTGTAACAGGCTGGCCTACCTGAAGGTGTTTTGAATGTCATTTCTGGTTTTGGTCCTACAGCTGGTGCTGCTCTTTCTAGTCATATGGACGTGGACAAGGTAAAAATCTCCAAATTTAGTTCCTTCCACAACGTGTGGCCATATCTTGTGTATTCGCTGTACTGTTGCAAACTGATTTGGTTTTGTTTTATACTGCAGCTTGCTTTTACTGGATCAACAGATACAGGGAAAACTATAATGTCATTGGCTGCTAACAGCAATCTTAAACCTGTCACTTTGGAACTTGGAGGAAAATCCCCTTTCATTGTTTGTGAGGATGCTGATGTTGATCAAGCTGTTGAGTCCGCTCACTTTGCTTTGTTCTTCAATCAGGTATTTCATCTCAGTACTTCTGCATAAGATGCAGCAACTGGTTAGGTTCATGACATAATCCATCGACTCTAATGTGAAGGGACAATGTTGTTGTGCTGGATCTCGTACATATGTTCATGAGAGTATTTACGATGAATTTGTTGAAAAAGCCAAGGCACGTGCATTGAAACGTACAGTTGGTGATCCATTTGAATCAAGCAATGAACAAGGTCCTCAGGTATATCAACAAACTTAGAGGGATTACATTTTCTAGCTGTGTAGAAATTGTTTCTCCTTCGAATACTAATCAAATCAGGTTCATGACACACCAGATTAGTTCAGAACAGTTTGAAAAGGTGTTGAAGTATATTAGATCTGGTATTGAAAGTGGAGCTACACTTGAAACTGGAGGTGACAGGCTCGGTACACAGGGCTACTATATTAAACCCACAGTTTTCTCCAACGTTAAGGTAGATATACTGCTTCACTTCGTTAAAAGATAACTCATTCCCAGCATCAACATCATTATATACTGTCATAATGTATACATTGTTGAATTCAGGACGATATGCTGATTGCAACAGATGAGATCTTTGGTCCAGTGCAGTCAATCTTGAAATTTAAGTATGTACAAGACAATCTAATGATATAGTATATCATTTCCTCTGTAGTGTCGAATAATTTTCATTTCCTCATTACAGGGATCATGATGAGGTGATTCGAAGAGCTAATGCCACGAAATATGGTCTAGCTGCTGGAGTGTTTACGAAGAATATAGACACAGCAAACACATTCATGCGAGCATTGAGAGTTGGAACCATATGGATCAACTGTTTTGATATCTTTGATGCTGCAATTCCTTTTGGTGGATATAAGATGAGTGGACAGGGAAGAGAAAAAGGAGAATACAGTCTGAAGCAATACTTACAAGTGAAGGCTGTTGTCACCTCATTGAAGAATCCAGCTTGGCTTTAAGTCAAAATCATCTGTATGCTGTTTTGTATCATGTCTTTGGTTATGAGTTGCTTTGAAAATTCTGTCATGTGAGAAATAAACAGCAATTGTTGAAACTTTTCATATGTTGACAATGCATTTCGATCAATCCATTTATTCAGCAAAACATACATTACATAGATCAAAGATGAAGAGAACTGTGTATATACAGGAGGCAACAGCATTCTCTGCGGGCTATTCAATCTAGTGACAGACTCTCTGACTAGGAAAATGTGGAGAAAGATAACTAATTCTAAGAAAGTATAACAATAACAAGAATTGCTTTAATGCAGTCACCACAAGGCTCTTTTGTTCCAATAACTCAGGCTTCCAAGGCACTCGATTCTTGATGATGACACTTTGCACCCTGCACATCCTTGTGCTTAACCATCGCTTAGGGTTCTTCCATAAACACTTGTCAATACATGTTAATTTAAGATGTTGGACAAAATTTAGTCACAGCACCAATAAAGCATATGACGCAAACTCAATGCTTAAGCCAATAATTTCGCAGCTGGGACATGTGCAACAGTATCTCATCTCGGCCTTGGTTGGTGACACTACTGGTCATAATCCAAGGTGGTGCAGTTTGGAAGAACTTCTGTATCAACTCCAGAAAATCCTGCAAGTTCTCTTCGGGCTTTTTACCTCCAGTCTTCTTCTTTTTCCGCTTATCACACTTGGTGAAAACTATTGTCATTGGGATCTGAAACAGAGCACACACGATATAACACAAAACTTAGAAAAGTGTCTTCATAAATAAACAGGAAAGCCTCTATTTTTTTAAAAAAAGAAATAAAATTTGTCAGGCATTTCTGATATCGATTTGCTTAGGTGGGTGTAAATGATCTCTAAAGTAAGTGTGGGGTGAAGGGTTATGCCATTTTCCCCTAATATTGAGTGTAATAAGGAGTCATCTTGGAATATGCAGTAAAAAAATAACACTTCACAGAATCATGCAGATAGAAAAGGCAGAGAAGGAACAACGTAAAGAATAGGGTAGAAAAATCAGAACTTGAAATGACAAGTAAACGGCAAAAGAAGGCCTCATATTCACATGATGTGATCTTACAACTTCGTTGTTTATTAAAATCAGAATGGAGATAAGTTAGACTGAACCACCTTATTCTCTGCTAACCAACTTGCATAATCAAGATCAATCTTTTTTGCAGGAATGCTAGCATCTATGAGGAGGAAGACTGAGACGAGGGTTGGCCGGTTTATGAAATAATCTTTGGTGAACTTAGCCCAATCTGTTCGTACTTCATGTGGTGCAGCTGCATACCTTCACCATATAACAGAAACTCAGCATTTAATCTTGACACGCAAGTACTGTGAACAATGACAATTGTAGATGAAATTGGCACACAAAAAACATACACGTTGACTATGTCAATTTGAGAGGCATGAAAAGGAACAAGATTATTCTAATGTATGGTTGAGAGTGATAGAAAGACAAGGAAATTTGCAAAATATGATTAAGAGACAAAGTTTGTACATAAGTTGATCACCATGAAGATAGACAACAAAATAACGCTGCTTGCAGCTGCGGGCAATAATCTAAATGTGCAAGAAAGAGGCTTTGTTCTAAGTGGATTACCGAAGAGAGAAATACAACACTCAACTGTTACATAAATCCACTCCAAAGAACATGTACGTAGGTGCTCAATCATTTAATGAACATCTCAGTTTGTCTCTCGGACAGCTCGCTAAATCCAGTAAACTCAGCTAAAACTTGCATCAACCTGACTATCATAATATGATGTGTAATTGTATTCAATCCGGCACTTTAACCATATCCCTTAACCAAGGCTCAATGTCCTCAGACTCTGCATTATGCCAGGTTCTGATTCACATTTACTAAAATTCAATTTAATTTATATATGAATTTTAATCTTTTCTTATAACAAATAGATTTCAAGTATATTACTTCTATTTTATGTAATTTAAATTCTCCTCCTCGTGAAATAAAATATCATCTATAATTTAGTCAACTTGTTTGACAGACATAGAAGGAGTGAAGGACAGAGCACTGAGTTCTGACATTTCAAACTACAACAGGTAACAATGACTTATTCACAAAAACTTATGGAACCCATCAGATAAGCTTATCATGAAAGTGCATTCGGCAATGACAGAATGCATATCACATTTTACAGTGATTTTCTTATGTTGGTGATAATTGTGGTGCAAAGGCAACATGTGTGCACCTCGACTAACTTTATGGGTACCTGCTACCAACACAGGTCCAGGTAAATCTATCACCAAGGCTTGGACATATGGGATTTGAACCTAAAACCTTATGGTTTTGAACCCACTTCATTGACCACTAGGCCACACCCTTGGGTGCATTCTTACAATAGTTTTTTAGATGCTGCAGAAAGTAAACAAAGCTTTATTTGAACATTCTTCAGTGAACTCCATACCCGTAACCTGGTAAATCCACAAGATGCCAGCTATCGTTTATCCGGAAATGGTTGATGCATTGTGTCTTTCCTGCAATTAGATAAAAGAAAAGGTTTACTTTGATGGTTCCTTATATCAAATCTGTAAAGACCATCTACAAAGGTAAAACATATTGGAAGCTTCATAAGATAGTGCTGATATGTACGTTGATCTAGCTTCTTAGAATTTAGTTTCCAGTCAAGTTCCTCGGAAAAGTTGGCTTGGCTATGTAAGTACCAGCACTTACAAGAATCGAATTTATCAACAAAAATTGTCATTATCACACCATATTTATCATACCTTATGGAGAAAAGCTTACAACCTGTACAATTTTTTTTGAACAAGTAAAACCTATACAATTTCACTGGAGTGAATAAAACTCAGCTCAGCTCTCACAATGTATCAAGTTTTGGTTGCGGTCATTCCAGGAGACTCCAGTATATCAAGTTTTTTGATTATGATCATTCCAGGAGACTCAATAAGAGTTGCTCAAACAGCTGATGGTAATCAAAAGAGTCTGAAGCGTTTAGAAGGAAATAGGATGAAAGAATGAGCATAAAACTGCTGCAATGAGTCTTTCTTCCCATACAAAGTAGAGAAGGTATGGTTGTATAACTTAAGTAATTAAAGAGAGTGACATTTGCAGGTTGAGATATTAGCTGGTTATGTTTTGGTTTCTTGCTCGTATGCTGCTTTATATAGTCTTTGAAAGGTCTTTGACTTGCTTGTTTCATAGTCTCCACGATACTATTCTTATACGAGCGTAAAGCAGATATTGAAAGAATAACTTCAGAACACGCAGTATTATTTTCCCTTTACCCACTTACTCCTTATCCTTCTTAATTATTCTCTGTCCTTACAAACTAAGTCCTAGCTATAAACTGTACTTAAATTCCTCTATCTCTTCCACATCTGCAACTAAGCCAACTATTCCAGCTTCTTCTTTTTCTGTACAGTCTATAGTCTACTACAGGAAAAAATCTCAGCAATTGTTACTAAAAGATCCCTGTGCATCCCTCTCCCTCCATTTCATCACCTTTGTCAATTTGTTAATCTAAAGCCCCCTATAACTCTATCCGGTCCAACGTACCAGAACTATTTTATGATGGAACTATAGGTCCTCCATAGATTAGCAAGGCAAGAGAGAAATGTAAAAATAACCTACCTAATGGACTATACTATCCAAAATAACATAACTTTCTTCCTTTTTATCTTTAAATAAAGTAACAATACTTGTTATTCATTAGGTTGAGGGTCTACATTGCCAAGGAAGCAATATGGGAAATGACCACTATTAAGTACTGGTTAAGGGTGAGGTTTACTACATCAAAAAACAAAAAACCACTTGCTCCTTATTAGACTGTCTGAAATTTCAAAGGGGAAATCAACCCCTAAAACAAAGCTCACTTTCAGATGACTTAACTTATTTGGACTTGTTGATAACTACAACTGATTTGTTCATTCTTCTGTTATTGAATCCTTTCTGCTATCTTAATTACATTCTAGCTTCACCAAAAACTTGGCTATAAAAGTAATCCACCCAAACTTTACCTTGTCCACAGTCCACACAAACAAGTAATGGAAGGACATAAATTTCTCTATCAAGTGAAGATCAAAAACCTTAAAAATCACATCTTTTCTACAGTCAAGAATCACACTTTATCAAATTTACAGCTACTCTAAAAAATACTTCAACAAAGAATATATGAAAAACCTGGTTTCTTGGAAGTAAGAGCAAGCTTTTTACGCCTCACAAGCGAGTTGAGCAAAGAAGATTTGCCCACATTAGACCTCCCAACAAGAGCAAACTCAGGCAATCCATCAGAAGGACAGGCCTCAGTATCCACACTACTCTTCACAAACTCAGCTTGCTCCACTTGAGAATTCCCAGCATACTTACTAAGCACAATATTTGACCCTTTCAAGATCCTGCTACTCAAAGGCCTTGAACCAGAAGAAACATCAGTATCAGGTGGAAAAAACAGCTTTTCAACTGAAATTTCTACATGGGGTTTCTCTAAAACATCTTCAATTTCCAAATTCTTGGTTTGCAACAACTCTGGTGTTTGAAGAAGTGTGTTGGCGGCTGCTGTGGCAGATGAAAAATGGGAAACTGGGGTTGTTTTGGATTTGGATAAAAGTGCTGAGGTGATGATAATCCTGGGTGTTGAGTAGAAAATGGAGAAATGGGAATGGAGCTTTGGAAGATGAGTAATAAACATCTTGTTTTTTGGGTCTTTTACTGTGGAATCACTGCCACCATTGTTGAGCTTTTGCTGTGGTTTTTGTAAAAGATATTTCAATGTTCTTTTTTGTGTTGGTCCTTTGGGATAAGATAATTACACAACTTACAACATATATTAGTGCAATTACAAATTGCTCCTATTAAGTTTAACATATGCTAAAATTTTAACTTTGAATTTTGATACAATACATAATTTTTTTCGTTGAACTTATTTGGTTTTTACAAACGAGCACTTAAACTTTATCGTATAGTATGACTTTCTTATATTTGATTAAAGTAGAATAAGCACCCACTTTTTAGCTAACTTAGTACCAATATTATCTTTCACAAAATCTTAATAGTATGTGAAATCGAAAAGTTTTAATCTAACTTTATTAATTTACATATCATTTTTTATTTTTTATTAATAGTTTTTAATATTTTTCGTTTATTCTATTTATTTGTTTCTTAGTTAATAAAAGATTTTCAATTAGTGAAAGCTTGCACTAAGAAATCAAGTTTAATTTGAAAAGAGAATGCAATGTTAACAACTAATGAATTGAATATGATCCGAAAGAAAGTTGGCAAGCGTGGATATATCAAATTGAGAAAAAAAATAGAAAATAATTGTTCGAAAAGTTAACAATTTATCTATTTTACATCTTTAAGGATGATAATTATTTGTTGATTTGAAATTATTATAAAAAAAAGTACTATAAATCAATTTAAAGCAATTATTTTAACGAGTAATTTAATTTTATTAAAAAGATAACCATTACAATTTCACAAAAACTAAGCACAAAAATGCAAATAACCACATCACTAAATCGAAAAATAATAACTCTCTCCTCTCCACATTTTTTCGAATTACAAAATGTCCATTACTCTCCTCATAAGAAAAAAAAATATTTTCTATTGCTTAATATTTTATCGTCAATATCTGACATTTATGAAATTTTCTTTATTCTTTTCTTGTGAAAAGAACTTAAATATAGAGACATATATCTTGCAAGATCGAGATAGAACCAGATCGAAACAAGAGACCTTGCTAGAGAACCTTACTTATTATACATAATATAGAAAATGGTCTAAAACCCCCCAATCTATACCCGAAATTCCAACTACACACTCCAACTTCACGGGTATCTCATTACCCACCTAAATTATATTTTTATATGTTTTTATCCACCTAAGTGCTGACCTGTCATGGGAGGTGTTGTCACCGCTTGTCATGGGAGGTGTTTTCACAAAAGAAACAAGAATTAATGGTGGGGGAAGAAGAAGTAATAGTTATTTAAAAGTGGGTGGGTAGAAAATATATAAAAATATAGTTTAGATGGGTAATGTAACACCCGTGAAGTTAGAGTGTGTAATTGAGATTTCAAGTATAGATTAGAGAATTTTAATTCTCTACATAATATTATATTACTAGCTCAAATGATTAACTACCACAAATTTGATATATTTTATTTTTGTATAAATAAAAACTACTAATAGAATCTCTTACTCCTAATGCTAGGCACAAATTAAGTGGCTTAGAAACGGTGCAAGTTTTTTTTTCCCATGTGGAAACTGAGTTTATTGTGTTCAGCATTATTACAAACATACGAGGCAAATGTATCATATCCACCAATTTCAAGGACTATGTAAGTAAATATCGATACTTCCACATACATGTCACAGTAGCCAGAGAAAGGCTTAGAACAGCAAAAACTCTCAACAATACAGCCTTTTGATCCTTTGGACTGTGGGATTACAGAAACCAAAACTGAGATCCATTTCTTGTAGAGACAAAGAATCAAGATCCAGTGGGTGTGCATCAATGGCTCCTCCAGCTCAAACTCATCGATCACCTTCACCTTCTCAACCTTCCGGGTAACAATTCTTCCTTCCTTGCTTTCTTTGGAGCTTTTTTTTACTCTTTCGTATACCCTTTAGGATGGAGAATTCAAAAAACCCACACCCATTTTGACCTTTTTCCTGTTTTTCATTGTCTTATTCCTGACCCTTTTGGAAAAGGGGATGAAATTAATTGTCTTTAGTTGAATTCTTGAAATACCCAAGTGGGAAATACCACTGAACTACTTAAGAAACGATCAAAATTGGAATTTATAGCTTCGATCATGATATGAGTATTTCCTACATTGACCTAAAGAGATTTCACCAATTCAAAAATCACTAGTTTTTGCGTAATTATTCTGTATTAATAATCTGATGTTCGTTTGCTATTTTTATTTTATTATATATAATTGCATAAGGCAATTTGCTGGTTGAAAATGAGCTTTGCTTGCTGTAAATAAAGATTAGGGATTTTGGGATGGCAAAGATTGGAATTTTACTTGCAGTATAAAACATAGCGTGTAAAATTATGCTGATGTTAATTTTGATTGGGCAGAAAAGGGGAAGTTTCGGATTTGAAGATGCAGCTTAGGCAGTTGGCGGGCAGTCGAGCTCCGGGTACTGATGATGCAAAGAGGGAGTTGTTTAAGAAGGTGATCTCGTGTATGACAATTGGGATCGATGTTTCTTCAGTTTTCAGTGAAATGGTTATGTGTTCAGCAACCTCAGACATTGTGCTAAAGAAGATGTGCTACCTTTATGTTGGTAACTATGCTAAACACAACCCAGATCTCGCGCTTTTGACCATTAATTTTCTTCAGAGGGATTGCAAAGATGAAGATCCCATGATTCGTGGTTTGGCTCTACGGAGCTTGTGTTCTTTGCGGGTGACAAATTTGGTCGAGTACTTGGTTGGCCCCTTGGGTGCAGGGTTGAAGGATTCAAATAGTTATGTTAGGACAGTTGCAGCCATGGGTGTTTTGAAGTTGTACCATATCTCAGAATCAACTTGCATGGATGCGGATTTTCCTGCTACGCTTAAGCACTTGATGCTGAATGATAGGGAAGCTCAGGTCTGGCATTGTAATCTACATGACATCTTTCTTCTTTTCACCTATTTCTTGTGCTTGAGTTTTCAAAGCAATTATCACCTACTATTGGTTGCTACATGACTTTCAATGACAACAAAGTAGTTAGACACACATTTTTATGTACCCATAGATTTCCCTCTTTTGTGGTTTCAGTTTTTCCTTTTCTCTCTATGCCATTGGGTAGAATTTCAGCATAGATGGTGAGGCTTCCATGCATGTCATAACAGATAATCGTTTCACTACTTGGAGCAGACGTTGGCATAATTATACAACTTTTTCTGATAAATTTGAGAGAAATAGATCAATTTTCCTGAAGCTTGATTGGTTCCTAGTGTGAAAAGCAGTAGAGAACTTAGACTATGGTTTGAAGCTAGTTTACTTTTGAGAGAACAGAAATTTCAGGTTGATGGAAGTTTCTCTGTGTGGTTCTTTTTGTTCAGTTAATAATTGATGGCATTGAAGTTCTTGTTTTTACCATCCCAGAGTACGTGCTACTTTCAAGTAATAGTCTTCAGATGTCACTTAAGTTTGTACTGTGTATATCGAATGGCTACTCTAAGAAAAATTGACATATCTTTCCTTAGTCTTCATCTTTTGCTTCAGACAATTATTAAGTATTGATCCAGTTCCCAATATGTTTAAGATTCTTCAATCATGGTTTGTTTCCATGTATATGCATCTACATGGAATGCCTTTCAACATATCTCAAAGCTCTTTATTTATCACCAGAAAGCATTTAGCAACTCTAATTTCACTTGCAAAAGAAGCATTACTATCATGATCTTTAGCCTTATTATTTACTCATATCCATCCTTCTTCTTTCTTCAGGTTGTAGCCAACTGTTTGTGCGCTCTACAGGAAATCTGGGGTTTGGAAGCAACCAAATCTGAGGAAGCATCAACAGAAAGAGAATCCCTGCTAAGCAAGCCACTTATTTATTACCTTTTGAATAGGTAGATTGCTGTCATAACTACTTGATTGAATAAAATCTCCAATCCGCTCTCTTACTTTTTGTTATCATGTCTGTGTACTTTATGGAGTCAATCAACTCTGTGTACTAAATGAAACCAGTTTGTGGTATAATTTTCTGCATTCGTTTCTGAATTAATTTGATATGTACTTTATGTCTTACTTGGTGCGATACTGTTTTTTTTTTCTTCCTTACATACCACATTAGTTTTAAACATTAGGAAGGTCTTGTATTTGTGTGACTTTGAGGATTTCAAGTAGCTTCACTTGCTTGAATACTATAGAACAGAAGAGTTGCTAGTAGATCTGCATTCCTAAAGGCTAACATGCTTTTAGTTTAGTGCCACGTTGCAGAGAATTTTATTAGTTTCTTCTGCTCAGGTTAGAATGGCCAGTAACATGAAAAATCATTTGTAATCTTCAGGGACTCATGATAATTTTAATTTTTATCCAAAAAACATCAAATCTTGTTGATTGTGAAAAAGTACAGGTTACATGCACTTGTTAATGCATCGTTCCTGGAGGGAATACGATATAGGATAATTTGCTGTCATAGGAGAAGGATGTTAAAACTGAAGGTTTTAGTGAATTTCTTTACATTTGATTATCTTCAATCTCTTGGAGTTGATGCGAACTTAGAGAAAAAGTAGGGTACAATTAAAGAAAAAGATCCATACATGCAACACTTAGTAATATGTTTTAGCCACCTCAGTATGTTTAATTTAGGCTTAGTTGCGCGGACTCTTCACTTTGATGCCGCACCCGTGTCAGATTCACCAAAATACACTACTTTTGGCGAAACCGTCATGCACCCGTTGACATTTTTGAAGAGTCCGAGCAACATAGACTTCAGGGAATATACTTTCTTTAGTCTTTCAGTCCTATTAGATATTTATAGGTCCGTAGAAGCTATTGGGAACTTCTAGTGCTTTTTAATTTATTTTTATTCTGTATTATATTGGCCGGAGATGAGTTTAAGTGAGTGACATGGTTAATGAAGATTCATATAGCCGATGACCACAATTTACTTGGGATTGAGGTGTAGTAATTGTTGTAGAAAGGTAACTCGTTATTGAAGTACCATGCTTGCAGTTTGTATTCAGATGGAGCACGATACTACCAATGTTCAAAAACAAAATTATGCATCTAGCTTTGAGTTGAGAACTTGGGATATATCTAGCTTAAATATGCTAGTTCATGAGCTGACCCAAGACCATATAAGAAGAAATCAATCTATTTTCTTAACCAATGGGACATACTAATACCTCCTCGCATGTCCAGGCTTGAACAATAGTGTGAATAGTATAATGTAAGAATCCAACGGTAGGGAAAGACGATAACATAGATAGGTTTGAAAGTACTTTTTGCTTAACTTAATCCCAAGGACAAGCTCATGATGTGAGAATTTCCTAAAGACATACAAGGAGACAACAACTCATTTCCTCGATCTATGTAGGACACTTAGTAGCCTCCCTTCCTACCTACATGTCAAGCTTGGACATGTGGAGAAACCTAGAATTAGGATGTGTCTAGCTCTGACACCATATAAGAAAAATGGATCATAGGTCTAACTCAACCTCATTAGCTAGCTTATATAGTAAGTATTGCCCAACACTAAACAGTGAGGGATACTTAACAGGTATGCAGATGGATTGTTTTTTCATTTCTGGAGTTAAACCAATATTCAAAAGTGTATGAATAGAAGTGCAAACTAATACTCCTTCCATCCCAATTATGTGATGATGTTTGACTGGGCAACAGAGTTTAAAGGGAAAAAGAGAAGACTTCTGAAATTTGTGGTCTAAAATAAGCCATAGAAATTTCTGTGGCTATAAATTATTTCATCAAGGGTAATGGAAGTTTGAAGTGAAACTGTGACTAGATGTGGAAAAATGTCATTCTTTTCGGGACTAATTACAAAGGAAAGAGTGTGACATAAATTGGGATGGAGGAAGTAATAAACCGTTGGTGTGTTTGATAAATAAGTGGTGAGGAACACTTTTCTGTTAAAATGACTGAAATACTTTGAAAGCTATTTACAATAAATAAATAAAAATAAGTAAAAGGTATCTTTTTATGGAAAAGGACGAGTGAAGGGAAAGGAATGGAGAGTCAAGAGTGAGTTATGATTTTTTGTTCTGGAAGGCTGTTTCTGGAATTACAAAAATAATTGTCAAGAATAAAATGATATTCATTTCTACGAACGTAAAGCCCCAATTTGATCGCTTACTACAGCTGCTTATTTCCTCTTATCGACAAGCATAGGGCTACTTTTCTTCCTATCCTTTCCCTTGCTTCCAGAGATAAAAACGGCGAGGGGAGAGCTTGTGGAAATTATCGAGTAATCGGAGAGTACCTGCTGCCCACCCTTCCTCCTCTGCTTTGAGAACCGTGTGAACGGAGAGTGGGCAGAAGAGAAGGAGGTCCTCATATGGAGTCGCACACTTACTTGAGCAGTGCGGGCGACTGGGGAATGGGTTTAATATACTCCCCTGGGGCCGGAAAAATAACAGACGAAGCTTTACTATAAATCTTCATCAAAGTGCTTATTTTTTTAGGCTGAATAGTTAAACAGGAAATTCAAATGATTTATTTCAAATTACGTAAATCAATAGTTCAAACCGCATTTTATTAAGATTAAGACAAAAGTGATAAATATTTCTCTATACTTGTTCCTGAAGTATAAAACGAAAATCCTTAGCAAAGACTTCTACAAGACGTTCTATTTTTCCATAGAAATATATTCGTTCAAGAAGGGCTCCAAAAGATGTTGATCGTAAATGAGAAGATTGGTTCAGTATTTTTTTTTTTTTGAGAATGATAAGTTGAAAATGATAAAAAAAAAATTGGTCAGACCAAAGTGCTTATACGCAGAAATACCATAAGTTGGGGGTGACCAACTTGTGATTTTTGACTAATTTTACTTATGAGAACTCTCTCTGTGTTTACCAAACTTGTATATAAGGCAAAAATTCTTGTAAGCTGGTTTGTCAAACCAACTTTAAGATTGCCCAAACACCTTCTATGTTTTTATGTTGTTGACATACAATTACTAATAGTTTGAAAGTCTAGGACAATTGGATACCAATGTTGATTTCAGGCTTTCAACTATGATGCTAAGGTTTGTCTCGGGGTAAGGGGTGGTGAGGATGGTTTCTGGAGAAAATTTTTCAGGATTGCGGAACTCTTAATAAGCTTTTTCTGCTTTTGACCAATGATGTATCAAAAAGTTGCCTGCGGTTATAATTTGAAGTAGACAATTTAATAGTAATACTCCGGAGGGAATGTAATGTTTCAATGCCCTTTACAGTCCCGATCCTTCCACTGAAAGATGGACTGCAATTAGTTTTATCTTCTTTTTATTGTTGCTTATCTTCTTTTTATTATTGCACTATGTATACTGGTCATCAGAAAAATTCTTGGACTATGTATTCTATCAAGAAAACAAAGTTTTATTTTCTAAAAGCCTAGTGTACTTGGGGAAGAGGCAGGTTGTAAACTAGCTCAAACTGCTCGGTGAAGATATCTCTTTGAATAGTTAAATTTCCCATTCTCCTTTCTATATTTTGTCATTTTGTTACCATGTTTAATATTTCTCTTGCCGTTTATGATCTTGCAGTAATGTAAGACTGTTTTGCATGGGCGGTTCTTTCTTTAATCTGCTAAAACAGTTATACTAGACGGATGATAAAATTTGTGTCAATGTTGACTTTACTATCTTTTTTTTGTCAAATCCCATGAAAAAATTAGTAGACCTCTCTAGCTCCCCTTTCTCTGCAATTTGGTGTTTGGAATTCCTGGTGAGTGATTGCGTTTTTTTTTCAAACACGATTGTGCAGGTTCAAGGAATTCAGCGAATGGGCTCAATGCGCTATTCTTGATTTGGTTTCTAAGTATGTGCCTTCTGACAGTAATGAGATATTTGACATGATGAATCTTCTCGAAGATAGGCTTCAACATGCTAATGGTGCTGTTGTCTTGGCAACAATCAAGTTATTTCTGCAACTGACACTCTCCATGGCTGACATTCATCAACAGGTTCCCATTTTAGTGTTCATCTGAAATGTTTCCTTAGTAGATGATATTGTCTATGGTTGCTCGAACATCTCTTTTTATTAATAATCCAGCTAAAGTACCCGCAAGGGTGCTCAAGTTGGTTGAGTGGGTGATCTTTAAAATGGGGGTCTTAGGTTCGAAACTCCCTGCATGCTTTCTCGGTCGAGCTCGTCGCACAGGGCTTGCCTAGTGCAGTTTACCTTTATTGTGTGGTTTGCGGTCTATTACACTGGAACAAGGCTTACTCTGTCCGCCCTTGAAGGATAGTGGCTGCGGGTTTGCTTGCCAACACAAAAAAAAAATAATCCAGCTAAATTTTTTACTGTCCAAGAAGTCAGCTAACTTTGCTGTCTTTATTTTCCAGTAGCCTTCTGACTATGCTTCGTGATAGCTCTTTTCCTTTTAACTTTTATTTATTTATCCTCTTGGTCCAAATTGCCTTGTAAGAGGGGGCATGTGAAATTCAGCATGTTTATGATAATTGTTATTTAAGTTGTAGTCAGTTAGGGTTATACAGGGAAAACAGACAGCTTGAACTAATGTTCCTGTAGCTTGAATTGTCAAATGACCAAATTTTAAGATCTTAATCCTCTGTACATTACACAAAAAATGTAAATATCCAATGAGTTTGTTATTTCTGACGGGTTATTTCCTCCTGGAAGGCAATAATTCAGCAATTCCTTAGCCTTAACTTTATCCTTTTCAATGCTGTTATGTGGATTATCAATTAACATCACCTCAATTCCAAATTAGTTGGAGCTGGTCATATGAATCCTTTGTATCAAATAATTGCATGTATCATTGACTATTTCATGCTACCCATCAACCTACGACAACCCTTTCTCTCTCTCTTTTTTTCTTGAAGTAATTTAAACGTCTCTACTAAATTGCACCAACAAAATGCATGTTATGTACATATAAGGGACTAAGAGGTCCTCTCTTTTTTTATTCTACAATTTCTTGGAATTCGTGGAACTTAGCGAAGTTGAAAGAGAAAAACCCTATATATTTGACATCATTTAGTAGAAGATATGATTTAGTCATCTTAGTTTGTTTACTTCCTATTCTATGCTTTCTAGAGGAGTCTTTTAGCCCTAGTACAATATTGTATGCTAGTAAAATATATAGAGAACTTCTAGTACTTTTTGTTTTTGATTTTATTTTGTCGAATACTGGCCGGAGATGAATATATTATTTTTTGATAACCGGCTTGAGATGAATATAAATTACAGAAACATGGTCATTCATTTACCAGACCCTAACTTCTTCGGGACTGAAATATAATTGTTGACTCAGAAGTCCCTTCTACACTACAGTTAATCTGTCAAGTCCTCTATGCTAGTAAAATATATAGAGAACTTCTAGTACTTTTTGTTTTTGATTTTATTTTGTCGAATTGAGATGAATATTATTTTTTGATAACCGGCTTGAGAATATAAATTACAGAAACATGGTCATTCATTTACCAGACCCTAACTTCTTCGGGACTGAAATATAATTGTTGACTCAGAAGTCCCTTCTACACTACAGGAATCTGTCAAGTCCTCTAAAGAATTAGTATCATCTATAAAAATCATGTTATCCAAGAAATCAACATCTACAGACATTTATTTTTTGATGTTAAAAATAGTTCTTCAAAACCCATTGCAATTTCTCTCCTTTCAAACTACCCAAAAGATGGAGGATTTTATTGTCTTCGATGCAATTAGGGGAAGTTCTATAATGTATTGTTCTTGTCAACTTGTTACTGCAGCTTTTCATGACTTATCACCTTCAAATTTGTTGAAGAAAACACTCCGGAACTCTAGTACATATTTGTTGTGCAACAATTGTGGAGCTTACCCTCGATTTCATTTTACAATCATCTACAATTTCGTATGGTTAATTCTCTTTCTGATAACCATTGTTTAAAGGTCTGAAACTTTGTGACTTCCAACATTCTGGTTTTTCTTCCATCTCCCATGAGCTGAACCAGCTTGTGGAATCCCCATCCCCCCCACCCCCACCCCCACAATCATATTTTTATCTGTTCCAGAAGGTGCCTCCACTGTAACCAGTTGCTGATTTGGTGAACCAGAACCCTTCCACACCCCCACCCCCACATACCTTTTTTTTTCTTAAAATAATTTTTTTTTTGCAGGGGTGTACTTGCTCATAACCACATATAGATTGGGCCTTTGGTTTGGAGTTACAGGTTTTTAACCCCCCAAGTACTCCACCTTTTTCGAGTTCTTTCTACGGGCCACTTTACCAGATGGATATTTCTTCTTTCAGAGTTGTTTCCCAGTTGGAAGTCTCTTCTTATTTTCTAGTTGCTTAACAATGTTTGGAGGGATCATTAAGTGCACTGGTAAATATGGAATTTCATCCAATACTAATAATGGTTGTATGCTTTTTCCATGTGGCCAATCTCCTCTCACATTTGTTCATCTCACCGCGTCATCCTGTAGCTTGTCGTGCTCCCTAAGTGTGTCAGTTTAAGATATATATTGTAGGAAACTTTTCAACTTCACACCCAAATGGTATGCGATGCTTTATTCTATTTTTGGTGTAATAGGAGTATATGGAAGATCTAGAATCATTCATGGATGTCTTAGGTTCTATATAAGCTTTTGTTGTAGGATTGAAGATCTTGTTGATACTCCGTAGTAACTATTGAGACCTGTAACTGCTTGTGTCAGGTCTAATTTTTGGATACATATAAAAGTGTTACCTTTTCAAAAAAACAAATATTCTGAAGATCAGTCCAAAAAAAATCTTGGATTTTATCTTGGCATCATCCATTATATTCAGAATCAATTCAAAACCACCCACCACAATTGTGTTGATATCTAGTACTGCAACATGAGGTGATCCACATCTTCTCTCATTCACATATAGAACTGGCTTACATATATGATAATCCTCTTCTTCCTCAAATTTTTGGTTGTCAGTATTGGTCCCCTAGCTGTCAATCACGCAAAGTCTTGGAACAAACCTTTGGTATAGTTTATAGACAAATGGGGTTCCCATGCTCTTTTGTTTTTAAATGTTTCACCAGATTTTGTCTCTGTTAGCTTATAGAGAAACAAGGAGGAGACAGTGAGAAAATGCCTAAAAGCTAATGCTTGAAATCTGATTCATTCTACAGTCACACATTAGAATTTTCATGTTGAGAAAAACTTATTACAATGTTCATAACTTTATTTACCCTATGGAGGACATAAAAAACTATGACGACTCACACTTAGCTATGTAACCGCCTAAACTATGAAATTAATGGCCTCAAATGGGTCATGCCTCAGAATATCAGGGATGTTGTGATAAGCTGGAGTTGCTGGAAGTTGATAGCACCATCAAGAGAATCTGGAAGATGATACCTGCAGCCATTTTTTGGAGTATCTGGAATGAAAGGAATAGAAAATGCTCTGACGGAATATCAACTACCTACCAATCTTTAAAATCTAACTGCCTCATGTTTTTGTATAGTTGGATTTATTTATCCCCTCTAGATTGCCCTGATTCATTTCTGAAGTATGTCCGCTCCCTGATCCTTAATTAATAATGTAAATGAGAGGTGACCTTTTGCTACTAAGCTTTTTTAACTATTATGCATCTACTTGATGCCTGCAATAGAACTAATTACTTCATCAAAAAAAATGGTCCGACAACCTTTGCTACCTAACAACAGTTGCATAAAATGCAAAATGCTGTTATTCACTGTAACTTGGTAGGTATAGGATCCTATGTAATTACAACACTTCTGGAGGGGAACTACACTTTTGAGGTAGTGTACCTGTGGATAAATATAGACTAATTGTTACATTTCTCAAAAAAAAAATAAAAAAATTTAGTCTGCGGAAAATTTTCTGTAATTTTCTTCTTTGAGGCATCTTAATTCTTAACTATGGCTGAGTTTTAATTTTTGCTTATTCATTCTTCTGTTTAGGTATATGAGCGTATAAAAGCACCTCTACTTACACTAGTTAGCTCAGGAGGTCCAGAGCAATCCTATGCTGTGCTAAGCCATCTACATTTGCTGGTGATGCGCGCACCCTATATTTTTTCAGCTGACTACAAGCACTTCTACTGCCAATACAATGAACCATTTTATGTCAAAAAGCTTAAGCTTGAGATGCTGACTGCCGTGGCAAATGAGAGCAATACATACGAAATTGGTGAGTATCAATATCAGTCAACTATATGGAAGTTTTAAACCTCAAGGTTTTTGTGTATACCTTATTTCCTGGTATCAGATCCTGATCAAAGAGATTATTGGTGTTGAACCAGCCACAAATCTGAATTTCTTTTGGGTGGGATAAGGGTAAGAAAAGAGTGTATATGCACAATGATCAGTAAAACTAGTAGTAAAGCTGTGTAAATTTAGGGGGGGGGGGGG
>NC_028644.1:61550794-61590687 GCF_001406875.1 Solanum pennellii
GGGGGGGGGGGGGGAGGAGACTGAATTTGTACAATAATCAGTAGAACTAAGTAGTAAATCAGTAGAACCAGCAGTAATTTTATACTGATAAAAAATGTGATTAGTAAATTTAAATGAAGTATTATTCCAATCAAACTCTGCAATGAAACTTTCTTGCTAAAAACTATATAGGCCTGCTTATAAGAAAATACTATATATGCATGCACTCATTCTTTATCTAACAAATTTATCTGGTGGAAAGAAATTCCTGGAAAATGTGCTTCTTCATGTCCTGGAAAGACCCTGCCTATATTGCTCATCCATATATGTGAATTTTTTTGTTCTTTCACTTTTATTCTCTACATATATGATTGGATATGGATTTTGAGATGTTGACTTATATACATTAGTGATGGTGAAAGAAAATTGTTAGAATAATGGTTGAGACAAGCTGAATAAGAATTGAGAACAATGGTTGTATGACAACCAATACCCCCAATTAGCAATATTCCAATAAGCACCAATTCGATAGAACAAGACATAAGAATGAGCTAACATGCAACAATGGCTATATCAAAACCAAAACCTCCTATTAAGAACACCAAACAGGCACCTATACTATAGACAGACTCAAGAGGAATGGTCCTCAAGCAAGCAATCTCATCAAACATTGTCAAGAGATAAAGGTCTTAGCCTCAAACTCCATCAAGAGTATACTCAATTCATGAGAGTTCAACATATCAAAAAAAATCTGTCTAAATGAGCTATTCTCCCCTATTTATAGTTCTATGCTAGCTATTACATAAAAGGTGGCATCTTCTTCTCTCACCCAAGCTATCTTCCAAATCTTGAATGCCATCATGTGTCAACCTTCAGTGACCTTCAAGTGCTCCGTCTTCATGATTAAAGAGAGTATATCTTGAAGATGTATTTGAGCTTGCTTGGGGTGTGAGAAACATGTTCTTGAGCTTCATGCCTTCATTTCAAGCACCCCCGAACCCCCAAGTTTCCAAAGTAGCGACTAGATGAAAAGCATACAAACTCCTTAACTCGGCTTTGTGTGCAAGGTTGTGATGGAACCCGGCTTGCATCAAAAAAGGGGTGGGAAGAGTTCAAGGAAAATGTATATTCGACAGTGTGATGGGAGAAGGGTGAGTTTTTGGAACATAGGTGATGCAGAAACAGCATTTTGAGAATCACATTTTCTAACATGTATTGAATTTCTTGTCAAAAAAGGATGTCGATTCTACCGTTATTGAGTATAAAAGAGGGGAGAGTGCATTGGGATTTGAGTTTTAGGAGAAGTTTGCAAGACTGGGAGTTTGAAGAATTCCGGAACTTGATTTGCCTTTCCCCCTTACCTTAGTCACTGTGTTGTAGAATATGCCTAGTTAATGAATGCACAAAAGAGCTGACACCAAATTCAATAACATAGGATAAGTGTTAGAGTCAGACTGGATGTGCACCATGCTTAAGATAGAGAATAAGACTGAACGAAGGAGATGACTAAATCGATAAAGTCCTTTTTGTGTTGTGATGTTTAGGTCATCTGAGTACTATTAAGGATTTAATATCCAAATTTTATAAAACTACGAGTTATTGCCTCCATCACCAACTAGTTTGCATTTTTGACTAGCCAGTCTGATGTTGATTTCTTTGCGGATTGGCTTTAGTGACGGAGCTATGTGAATATGCTGCAAATGTTGACATTCCCATGGCGAGAGAATCAATCAGGGCTGTCGGCAAAATAGCATTACAACAATATGATGTTAATGCAATTGTAGATAGGCTTCTCCAGTTTTTGGAAATGGAGAAGGACCATGTAACTGCGGAAACTCTGGTATGTTGTCACTCATTTCCCTTACTTTTGTGTTTTTTCTTCGTTTTATTTGGTGGATGGGGTGGGTAGGTGGGGGTTGCATCACAATAGCCTCTAATGATATTGCTTTAGGGGAATAGTGCATTAAACATGTGAAATTACGTGAGACATATGTCTTGCTATTCTTGTTTGGTCTGACCATTTAAGCTTTTCTCATATAGGTACTTGTTAAAGATCTCCTAAGGAAATATCCTCAATGGAGCCATGATTGTATAGCAGTTGTAGGGAATATTAGTAGCAAAAATGTCCAGGAACCCAAAGCCAAGGCAGCTCTTATCTGGATGTTGGGGGAATATGCTCAAGACATGCAAGATGCTCCGTACATATTGGAGAGTCTTATTGAGAATTGGGAAGAGGAGCACTCCGCAGAGGTAATCAAGCTGCATATTTCTTTTTTATGCGTTGGGCTTTTCTTCCTATGCAAGTATATTTGTACTCCTTCGTGCCATGTAGTTGATCTTTCTAACCACTGTGTATTGTCAAGATTGTCCACAATCTGATCAGTCTCATTTGGAAGGCCCCAAGTCTTGAAAATGATTTGTTGTTTGGAGTAAGCATTCCTTCTCTCTAACTTTTGTCAGTAACCTTGTGGTTTGTTGATGCAAGTCAGTGAATGACTTGCTTAGTACAAAGGTGATGACGACAAAATTGCAAAAGGTGGACGGTCCCCATGTTTGGTTGCCTCTTTCCTGATTGCTTCAATATAGGATCTCTTGGCTCTATAGTTTGAACTTTGAAGCCATCCACATCATTCATATCATCCATGGTCATTAGTTTCCTTTTTGAAATGATACAAGAAAAGCTTCAATCTAGGATCTCTTGATTCTGTAGTTTGAATTTTGAAGCCATCCACATCATTCATATCATCCATGGTCATTACTTTCCTTTTTGAAGTGATACAAGAAAAGCTTTTGTGTGGCAATGAAAATGAATGAAATTAAATTGTGAGTTTCTTGTTTGGGATCTTCTAACAGAATGAAGGTTTGGGTGTGTTAAAAGGCATTTGTAAATGTAGTTTTCATAGAGGAAAAAGTGTTATACATATAATAAAATTAGATACTGTTGACTCAGGTCAGACCATTCACATGTTTTTGTAACAACTTTAGTTATTGTGAAGTCCTCTATTTTGTACTGCATCCAAAAGTTTGAAGTGTTGAATATTGTTATAAAGTGTAAAGATATAACAGAATGATTCGTGCCTATCTTTTCTCTTCACAGAACCGCTCCTTCGTTGTTTCTAATGCTTGCACAAGATAACAATCTTGTTTTCTTGATTTTGGTACACATGCTGTTTTCTTTTTCTTGGTGGGGCTTTCCAGGTGAGGTCTTGTTCAGAATTGGCTTTATCTGAAAAGGAAATGGAGAACCTGTTCTTCAAGTGGGGCTTCCAGCAATTTCTTTTATTTAAATGTTGCAATTATGATCCTGAAATTTAAAAGCAAAGCAAAGCCTCTTGTACAATTTTGATCTTTTAGGCGCACTGCCTTACTTGTGTGTGACCGGCTGCAGATGTTACCTGTCTTTTAACCTCCGTTATTCTATGTGTGCTGTCGATTCTCGTACTTGTGTTACTGAACTGCTCATATTCGTAGTATTTGGCATGTTAGCATAAACGGCATAATTATAATTCTTCTAACCTTTTCATTTATGAGGTATAAAAGGTCTATGGGGTTTTAATTGACTTGGCTTCAATGTGCTGTGCAGGTTCGTTTACATCTTCTTACAGCAGTAGTTAAGTGCTTTTTTAGAAGACCGCCGGAGACTCAGAAAGCCTTGGGAGCTGCGTTGGCTGCTGGTGTTAATGATTTTCATCAGGTATCCCATCTGTTTGTTTTATTTTTCTTGAAAATGACTGATATAAGAGAAATTATTGTGTAGGCCCAAATAGAACAGAATGGTTGCAACATATTCTTTCATCTGACCCCAACTTGATTGAGATTGAGGCATAGTTGATTAACAGATACTAGTATGAAGCGTTTGTGTGCCTCTAAATGATGTCAAGAATTGTTGCAGGATGTCCATGACAGGGCATTATTATACTATAGACTTCTGCAGTACAATGTCTCCATAGCAGAGCGTGTGGTGAATCCTCCAAAGCAAGCTGTTTCTGTCTTTGCTGATACACAAAGTAATGAAATTAAAGATCGTATCTTCGATGAGTTCAACAGCCTCTCTGTAGTTTATCAAAAGGTATCCCAGATGTTCTTTGTTCTCATCAATTGTGTAATTTGAGGAATATAATCAGAAGTGTAATTTCGAAGTTACTACATATAATTCAAGGATAAAACATGTTTCTCATTTTTATCTTTGCTAAGACCCTAGTAATCTACTTTACGTATTTCTCAAGTGTAACCATTTTTGCAGCCTTCTTACATGTTCACTGACAAGGAACATAGAGGGCCATTTGCCTTCTCCGAGGAAATTGGAAATTTATCTCTTGGGGAAGAATCGACTGATAATGTAGTCCCAGCACAGAGAATCGAGGCAAATGATAAGGATTTACTTCTGAGTACTTCCGATAAAGAAGAAAGTAAAGGTTCTATCCACAATAGTTCTGCGTACAGTGCTCCTGGATATGATGGTTCTTTGGCTGCACTGTCTCAAACTGATCTTGTTTCCTTGGATTACAAACCTACTCCAAATGTGCCATCAGCTACTTTTGCAATTGATGATCTACTTGGTCTTGGTTTGCCTGCTGCAGCCAGCCCCCCTCCCCCACCTCCTGTTTTAAAGCTCAACACTAAAGCTGCTCTAGAGCCAAACGCATTCCAGCAAAAATGGCGCCAACTTCCAATATCAATATCACAGGTGCACATTTACTTCTACTATGTGATCTGTTGATCATTTCTTTTGTGAAACTAGAGGCAGACCTAGGAAATACCTCCACTGCCTGGAGAGAACATTTTGTAGGATTCTGTTGAACTACTTATAGCTTCAGCTTAATTAGAGTGTACTTTTTCTTGTGGCTTGTGTTCTTTCCATTACACTCTAGGACATACTGAATAGTTTCTATTAGAGGTATTATATCAGGTGTTACTGAGGAGGCAGTTATTGCCAGAAAATCTTGCACAGTCTGATACTTTGCCTTATATTTGTCCGCTCTAAATATCCTATTCACAAGAAAATAATGTTTGAATCATGTCAGGAATTCTACCTCTTTAAAAAAAAAAAAAAACCATTTCACTAATTTGTTGTTACTTGTAAATTAGAAGTTCAAAACTTATTGGAACTTGGAAGTATCAAGCAGTAATTGCTGTTAGAATAAGCTTCATTGGATAAATTCTTGCCTCTGATACGATTGCACTGTTGCATGATGTCCAAATTTTTTCTGTGTTCATTTTTATAGGAAAAATGCCATCTATTTACAACAATTCGAAAAAATGTGTTGTATTAATGTGAGTTGGTGATCGTAGCCTTGTAACTTTTGGATACTTGTACACTGTCTGTGTCCTTGCTATGAATATGATAAAAACTTTTACTATTATGACCTCCCTTATTGATGTTAAATCGCCTTCCTGATGCTACTTTTCCCTTTTCCTTTACCAGGAAACTTCCATCAGTCCAGAAGGAGTGGCTACTCTGATATCTCCTCAAACACTTATCCATCATATGCAAGGCCATTCAATCCATTGCATAGCTTCCGGTGGTCAAGCTCCGAATTTCAAGTTCTTCTTCTATGCACAAAAAGCAGAGGAGCCGTCTACCTATCTTGTAGAGTGTGTAGTTAATTCATCGTCATGTCAAGTACAGTTAAAGATCAAAGCTGATGATCAGAGTACATCTCAGGCCTTCTCAGAGTTGTTCCAGTCAGCCTTGTCCAAATTTGGGTTTTCATAGTCACTCGAACGACCGTCTTGTTGTGACACTCCTTAGAAGTATTAGTGGATTCACATTCCGTTTAGTAATTTCATTTTGTAGCAAGTTCAATAAGATTCACAATGTGTGTTTCATGCTCTCCTACCCTGTAATTCTGCGGCGAAAAATCACTTTTTTGTACCTTGTGAATTGAATAGAAAGCCCCACTGGGGCGTGGTGGTGATCCTTTGTGGCCAATTTTTAAGTGATCTTTTCCAAATTCCATCTGTTATCTGTATTTTTTCCAAGTCGAGAGAGATTTGAGATTTCAATAGTAAGTGAGTTTCTATAGATCGACCTTCATGTTAAATCTTTTTTAAGTGTAAGATTTCAAAAGTAAGTGAATTTTTATAGATCGACTTTCATGTTAAATCTTTTCTAAGTATGAGATTCCAAAAGCAAGTGAATTTTTATAGATCGACTTTCATGTTAAATCTTTTCTAAGTATGAGATTTCAAAAGCAAGTGAGTTTTTATAGATCGACTTTCATGTTAAATCTGTTGTAAGTATGATGTTTCTAATTTCAGATTTTGAAGCTTTGAAGTAGGTTTTGGCAGAATCCAATTTTTGTCAGGTTTCCCACCTGGTGTCCAGGTTGAAGTCCCCGATTAAATTTGAATCACGCACTGTAGGATCCATTTGAGAGTGGTACTCCCATCAAGATTTTCTCCATAATTAAGCCTCGAACCTGAGACCTTTGATTAAGGGTGAAACACTTTCACTGGTGCATCACAAATCCATGTTGGTTAGTAGTTGTACAAGTTGTTAATAAACTCGTTCTTCTGCCGGTTTAAAAATAAATCATATATAAGAATTTGTAGAAAATAATTTCTTTTGATAGCTCGATCTATCTTTATTCGATTTTTATTAGAAAAAAAAGGAATAAGAAATAAAATTAACTACAAATTTAATTCCTTACCATAACTACATTAATTATGTTTTTAAATAATAATAAAAATTTAAAAATGTGTAAGTAGTAAAATATTAAGAAACTTTCAATTACTAACAATAAATACGTAATTATTTATATTCATTTTGTGAGTTGTGAGACATATAAAGCCATTAACATTTTTACATCAGATTTTGTTCATACTGATACTCTGCTTTTCATCTCTTCCCAGGTATGTATGTATTACATTCATATTTTGGGTTTACCGTCTCTTTGTTGTGCTGCTCTGCTTTTGGATTTGATATGGTGTTGTGTTTCTTCGTTTGATCTTGACTATGGGTCGAATTTATTTCTTTTTTGTACGTTTTCAGATGTATTTGAGCTTCGTTTTTCTATATCATTGTGTGTTTGAACCGAATTTGGGGCTTTTTGCTTCTTAGGGGAGCTACAGGGATTTGTAATTTTACTGGCTTTAGGGTTGAGCCGCCCTTGTACTTTGTTACTATTATTCCTATTCCTCCCTGTAATCAGCTGTCTTCTTCTGTTGCCACTTTGACTAATGAGTCCAAAATTGTTGCTTTTGTTGAAAAAGATAGTTTCAAAGTTATTACATTTACCTTTGGGATGATGCGAACATCTAAATCTTAAATGAATTGCTTCAGACTTTTTATGAATTGAAAGCAGACCTGGGATTTGAGTTTGTATTATGAATACGAATTTTGATTTGAGTTTGTATTTTTCTTAGATACTTATATTATTACAATTTGAGAAATTTGGAATGCTTCCATCAAAATGAACCCTTGATTAAAATTGAATTTGTTCATCTAAACTGATTAAGTTAGATTAATATGCCGGAGAATTCATAATTAATTACTCTAGTAATTTACAGTGTTATTATTGATTATTAGAGAGAGGAATCAACTAACCTGGACTATTGGTTAGTAGAATATGAAATGCATAAAGAAAAAATATCTTCCTTTACTTCCACTCGTCCGGAGAAAATCCTCTTCATTATGGGATGGGGTGTTAGGGAATGAAATCGGTGGTTGGAAGGGTTTAAAGTAAGTATTCTGATATGGGCAACCTGTTCTGAAAATTTTGCTCTATATGGGGCCTAATCAAATAGTTGAGTAGTTGCAAATGCTCGTGCCAGTGCACACATGAGCTGATCTAGTAGTTAACCTACCTTCGTATCCATTTCTTCAGCCCCCGGCGTGGTTTTGGTGAATTACATGATGAATGCTGCAACATCGTTGTTTAGAAGGTTAAATATCAGAGAGCTGGTAACAAGCACACCTGCTTACAATACCGCTAGTGGTATGTATTCCGTTCTTTCCTGAAGCATATGCGTTGGTAATAGATGAAATGTTTAGAGACACTTGACATAAATTTCCATTCTGCAAATTTAAGATGTTTCTGGAGATGGATTGAGCTTGATGTTTAGGCGGTGGGCTACCAAAAAAACAGCAGGGTCTACAAAAAATGGCCGTGATTCAAAACCAAAGAATCTAGGAGTCAAGAAATTTGGGGGGGAGGTAAGAAAATCTCCTCTTCTGGAACAAAATGGATGAAGCATTAATTGGTTTAGAGAAAATTTTCTATTAAGACATTTCAAAAAGAGACTTTTTTGTTCCAATGCTGCATATAGAACTTTCTTGAAATCAATCTTTGCTGAAAGCCTGAAACACAGTTTTTTACATGCAGAGAGTGATTCCAGGAAATATCATTGTTCGTCAAAGGGGAACCCGGTTTCATCCTGGGAACTATGTTGGAATTGGGAGAGATCACACACTTTATGCTTTGAAAGAAGGCTGTGTTAAATTTGAGCGCCACAAGCTGAGTGGGCGCAAATGGGTGCATGTTGAGCCCAAGGATGGTCATGTGCTTCACCCAGTCTACTCAAGCACTACAGCTTCCGAGTCAAAGACAGCCACTTAAGTTTTTCTGATTGTCAACTGTTGAGTGATTCATGGAGCACAGATCTAATAAGTGTTAAGCCACTATAAGGCTGTCTCATTTTTGTATCTTTTAGCTCACTTGATTTAAAGAAAATATTTCAAAGATTAGTCAATGAATGGATGTTCTGCCTCTTTTTTTGATAAAATATTGTGGTGGTGAATCTTTATATGAATGTGCTTACGAGCTTTTGTGCTTTCCAACTTTCTGAAACATTGAGGCTATGTGATGTAGTTCGACGCCACCCATATGTGGTAACTTGTGTTAACTTTGCCAAGTTTCTTTAGGACATGTGATGAGTGCACAGCCAGTGTTTAGTAAAATCTGGCAAGAACTCATCGTTTGGTCGACACAATTTTTGTGAAGCTTAGAAGATATCAAGGTTGGAAGCCTCATATGACTGCCAATTTGATACTGGTAAGTTATTCTTATTGCCCAGTCTCTTACTGAATGACTTATATGCCTCAGAGATTTGCTAGTTAGTATATATTAATCTGTAGGGATACTGATATCTTGAGCTAATTATTATCAATAGTCAATTTTCTCTCATAAACACTTTTGCTTAAACAGTATATAAAATGAAAATATAGCATTTTCCTTTTTCATTTTGGTCTTGCAGTAAAATCAGGCCTTGATATATTGGATTCTCCTTGTGTAATGTAAGCTGAAAAATGAACTGGTCTTTCTAAAGAAACTTCAATAAATAGGAGATTTCCATCCAACAAAACAAGTCAAAGGAAAATGCAACTCTATCCATCTCAATTTAAGTGATAGAGTTTAGAAGACAATCAAATATATGCATAATAACAAAATTATACTTTAAGATTAGTTCCACATGTCTTCTCATTTTAAATGAGTGGTGGCAAGAGTCCCAATATAAACTAATTAACATACTTCTCAGTTCTCAGTGAACATTCAAACTACATAAAGTTCAACCCTTTCAATTTTGAGTCATTCATGGAGGTAAGAATACTGACGATTGAACAGTGCACTTACAACTGGACTTTGCATATATCCAAATATGATTTATACAGCTGCACAGTATACAGATACAATAGACAAAAAAGAAATTCAAGTTAAAAGATCAGTAAAAGCTTTACAAATCCATGTACCCAGAGAGATCAGCAATTTGAAGTCACTCTTTATATGTACAAGACACATTACTTTGACATCCAGCTGCATTCTGGTTTACAAATTAACTCCCCTTCTCTCTTCAGTACAAGAACACAGCTGTACTTGAGTGTCCAACATGACCAGATGCACAAAGCTGCACTTGGAATTGTCTCTGGCAAATAACAGGAGCCCGCATTCCAAATCTACAACTAATATGCAATGACCTTGTTGCAGCAGACAATGTATCACACGAAAATTCAGTTTCTCTTAGCACCAAACGACTTCTTTTAAGTGCAGTTACTGCGCCCTTTGGTTCATTAATTAGTTCGTTGGGTATCTGCAAACATTTGGGATAACAGTGATGGACAGCATCCTTCTGGTAGACCTTTTCTAAGTTCTTCACTTCTGTTTCATCTTCCATATCGAGTTTGCTAGTTGACCTTTGCTTTTCACCTGAGTTGGACACTCCATTGGCTGCCTCAGCTAATCCAACACCATGCCAGGCTTCTGCAACAAGCAGACGGGTGCTTTTCTCAGGTTGAACATTGAATGCTTCCATGATTTGGATTACCTCTTCCGCTTTACGAGGATTTTTATTTTCTGCATAACCCCATATCAGAGTTTCGAAAGCCTTCAGATTAGGAGATATTCCCGAGTCACACATCTTCTCGAAGATCCTCATGGCATAATCCATTCTACCAGCAGTGCACCATCCGCTAATTACAGTGGTGAAAATCACAACATTTGGACGATTACCAGATTTAATCAGGTCATTCAGGACCTCTTCTGCTTTTTCTGGTTCCAATGCACGGACATAACCCTTGGCCAAAATGCTATACGCATGGACATCAGGTGGAATGCCAGCATTGACCATGTCATCAAAGACCTCCCTGCACTTAGCCATATATCCAGCAGCGCCCCAGGCGTTCATGATGGTGCTGAAAGTAATGACATCAGGTTTGGAACCAAACTCTTCCATTAATGTAAGAACCTGATCAAATGGATGGAGTCTCTTACTAGATATCATGCTAAGTAAAATATTTGGCAAAATTGGCAAGCATGTGGAGAGTAATTAATAAGCTGCAAAAGTTCTACCTCTTCTGCAACTCCTACCCGTGATTTCAATTTGAAGGTTGGCTTTTCATTCTAGCTAATCAAAAAGTTCCCATCATTCAAGAGGAAACGGTCCATAACATGATTTTCAGATATTCTTTTAGACAATCTACTTAAAATTGGCTCAATGTGGCAGTAACAATATTTTGCCTATGAGGACCTGCTAAAGTGATATGGCTGAGGTGCAAGGATCCTTGAGTCATTGGTATTAATTTCCCTAAAAGTGGGGTAAAAGCTTGTTGAATCTACTTTTGCTAAACCAGATGTCTTCTCATTGGGTTAGATTAGATATACTTCATCTGATTTGCAGTTTGGCAAATCATAGATTTGCTTTTACGTTCATTACTTCACCCCAAAAACATATAAAGGGGAAGAAGTTGAAAGTCCCTACAACTTGAATTTCTTTAAGTTTACTTTGACATCTCCAACATTTAAGCATACAAAACCCCTACCTTTCTTTCCCTCAACGTCGTACAATATCAGTCTTTCACTCTAATAGCTTAAACCTGTATGTTGACATCAAAGAAAGAGGAAGTTACATTGCTTAACCCCCCCTCCGCGTCTCCGCCCCTTATTTATTCTTTTATTTGAAAGTGAAGAACAGTGACATCTCAATTCTAATCTGCAACCATTCACTAGATTGTTTTCTGACATCTAATAGAAGGTTAATACTTATCAATCAAAAGCCATATCAATACTAACCTCATCAACACTGTCACTGTCTGACATGTCAAGGAAACCTTTGATCAGTGAATTGAAAATAACAAGGTTAGGATGCATTCCAAGATCCTTCATCGTGTAGACAAACCTCAAGGCATCCTTTAGTTCACCTTCTTTACAGTATCCAGCTATAATGATGCTACAAGTCCTTTCATTAGGGTGCACATTGTTCCTTTGCATTTCTAAAATCACTCCTTCAGCTTTTTCAGTTTGATGATTTTGACAATAAGCTGCTGCTATTGTATTGTAAGTGATAACATCTGGTTGTAAGCCAGAAGCTATCATTTTATCCACAGTATTCCATGCATCAGTAAAATTCTTTTTGCTACACCATGCTTTAACAAGTACATTGTATGTCCTCAAATTGGGTTTCACATTAACTTCCCGCGACATTAACTCCATTATCTTTATAGATTCTTCAGGTTTTCCAGCAATTCCATACCCTTTGATCAAAGTGTTAAAAGTGCTGATTGCAGGCTTTATCCCACTCTCCTTCATTTGCAAGAAAGTTTTCATTGCTTCCTCCATGTTCCCAGATTCAGAAAATGCATTAACAACAGCATTGAAGAAAACTGGATCAGGCTTCATACCACTTTCTTGCACTTCAGACATTATGGAATGGATATAATTAAAACGCTTCTGAACTGTCAAAGCGGCTAGGAGGGTAGTGTATGTAATTAGAGATGGTTTGTGTCCTCCTTTAATCAAGCTATCAAAAGTTAGCCGGGCTTCCTCGGGCCTCCCTCTTTCTAAAACAGTGTTCATCAGTTTTGTTCTTGCGCGAACAGTTCTACAGCTATTACCATTCACACAGAAGGCACAGAGGCTAGATTCTGGTGTTGGTCGCAATGGCATCTTATCCTCTAGATCTTTTTCCTGCAATCATGAAAGGTTTCAAATTTTAACAACAATCACTGATACTCAGAAACATGCGTAGGACAGACCAGAACAGGTGCAATACCAATTGTAAACTTAAAAAACTTTCTAAATGAAGGGGTAGCCCTATAGTAGTCAGAAGTCTTTCAGATACCTTTTTCAAAGGGAATAATTTAATAAACACTGAGAGAAACTCCCATATACAAGCAGTATACTGAAAAGTAGAGAATCTACAACATAATATGATTTTCCCAACAGACCAGAGTTAAAGATGTTAATATACTTATATTCTGTATACATGATAATGAAGGAGAAATACTAACTTAATGGTTAATAAGTTAGTCGATAGAGAAAACATCACATCAAAGTTTAAAGTCAAATAGTTTAATGGATTTCTATTCTTGAAAGTTGCGAGTTGTATAAAAATAGAACGATGTCAAACATTTTGAATCGTTCCAAATTGTGATGGGTGTCATAAATTGGAAAAGATTTGAGTAACATGTTATCACATTAACTATACCTTGATTGAGAATGGATGCAAAAACTCTTTTCTGATAAGGGTCTTCATTCCTGACTTCCTGCGAGAGTTTTCGCAGTTGGACCTTTCTTTTCTAAAATCATCCATGTACTTTCCTGAAAACATGAAAAGGCTAGCTAACTGAATATTGGTACATTTGATTGGCTTTAGAAAATATGTAAACAGGCTTAACCTTGAAGCTCCACAAACCCCACAAACAAATTAACTAGAAAGGGTAATATTAACTTAGCAAATTTGGAAGTACAATAATATATAGATCGAGGTCTGGCTTTGGAGCGAAACACTAAATAACAGAAGGCATAACTATTAAGATCTACGACTTCTTCATCCAATTTATTCCTCCTATATCAGTGTTTTTTGGTTAAACTCTTTTGCAAAAGAGTTATAAAATTGTATCAGATATCCACGAGGCCCGAAGGGACAAAGTAACAACATTGTGAGCTGACAGACTGCAGGGAAATCAAAGCTTAAATGGTGCTGATACTACCTTTATAGCCTATGCAATTAATCAAAAGTAAGTTGCAGGTTTAAGGAGGAGCTTGTTTGCTAAAACAGTAGAGGTATACACAATGAATCAACATCAAGACATCCATTGTCTACAGAAAATTCACTCAAAATCTAAAAGGATTGAGAATCTTAGATCAATCAGTAAAGATCAAGATTAGTTTCTTGAAGGCTAATTATTTAATAACGAAAATGAAATGGCCCCAAGTAGAGTGCAATGTATATCGAGGATTCGTTTAGCCAACTCCAAACTAGTTTGGAATCGAGGTGTTTGTTGTATCGTCGGACTCACTTGATGGAACCATCATGTGAGTCTCAGACATCCATGGGAGCAAGGTATGACCTAGCCTGTTCCCCTCCTTCCCTTTCTCCTAAGCCCAACCACAATCCCTCCCCCAAAGAATCAGAACTATTTATTGAAGTGCACTTCAACATGCTTTTCTTAACATTTGAATTTGCCAAGTGATTTGAAGAATCATGAGGTCTCACAAATTCCAGCACAGACAAAAAAATAACAGAAGGTGGTTTTTTTGTATCTGTACTAGCCTTATCCAAGCCTCGGTGGACAAATTTACCGACATGTTGCTGGTGGAAGGCGACAAATATCTAGCAGCACCAAAGCTGACCAGGACACCATATTTATCAAAAAAATTAAAAAAAAATCCACAACCAATCCAAGAGTTGAAGAATGGAACATAAAAACACATGCATAAGAGAACTATAGAAACACAAAATGACCCAAAAAATTTGAACACAAGAAAAATCCCAAATAAACCCATTTCTGCAATCAACAAAACAAGCATCAATCACTCTACAGAAAACCCATTTCGCCCCAAATCAATCAGACCAAGGAAACAACCCAAAGAACTCAGAAACTAGATGATCCCAATACAAACCTTAAAATACATTCAAGAATCAATAATCAAACACCAAATTTAGCATTGCTGAGTTCTTGAAAAGGAATAGAAAGGTAAAGGTGAAGTCTTTTTAGTACCTTTGTTGGATTTATGGGATTGAGAGAGGGACACCTTAATTTGCATGAGCTACAACTATTACACTTGTTATTATATGAGAGAAAATGAGTTGACACAAATTGTTATTGAAAAAAAAATCTTATCCACAAATAAGTAAAAATGGATTGCATAAGAATATTGTCCCTCCAACTTCCAAAAGATAAGGAGTGGAGATTGGAGAGAAGGAAAGTTGCAAATTTTGAAAGAGACAATTTGAATGAAAACTTTTCTTTTTATGTTTGGGTAACAATTTTCCCAAATATAATATTATAAAGAGGTTATTCAAATATGAAAGAACTTTCTCATCAGTATATACTAAATAGTACTACCTCCGTCTCTAATTATCTATCCATTTTTTCTTTTTATAGTTATTTCTAATTACTTATTCACAATCAGATTACTAATTACTTTGAAAAATGTAGAATTTTTCATTCACTTCATAATTAATAGAGGTAAAATGGTAAATTCACTACGTTATTAATTATTTTCTTAATAAGTGTGTCAATTCAAAAGTGAACAAGTAAAAAGGAACAGAGAAAGTAATATATACACATTGTTTGTGTATCTCATGTTTAATTTAGTGCATAAAACTTTAATAAATGAGTGATAAGTTGCAAAAAGATTTAAGAGAGATATACAAGTTGAATCAATAACTTTAATTATGCAATTTTTACTGTAATATATTAAGTATTTAATTTGACAAAAAATTCTTTTGTTTAATATGTTATAATACATAATTTAAATGTTGATTTCAAAAAAAATTTTGTCTCAAATTTTTCATATTCTTTTTGTCCTTTGTAGTCTTCCATCTTTTCACATTTTCATACCTATTAAAAAGTTTTTATCAAACGAAAGTAGTGTTTTGTAAAAGTTATACAAAAATTTAATCAATTTATATCTTCTTTAGACTAGTAGATGTTTATAGTACGATAATAGATATTTAATTATATTTTACGAGTTACAAAATCTATCTATATATATTATAAAGAAAGACAATATATACAAGGTAATATAACACATTTTTATGGCTCCCTTCATATTTAAAATATGACAACATTTAGTTCAAATTTTTGGGTGAATCAATTTCAATCCTAAGATCTAGTCATTGTTCTCAAGAAATTTAATGGTTTAAATTCAAACTATAATAAAAGAACTTTAAAATATACTCATGCATAAAGTTATCTTCTTTCTTTTTTTTTAATCTACGATGAAATGTTCTAAAAAGATATCAAGCAATTAATTACATAGTAATACTATTATTTATAAAAACTAAAATCAATTATAGTTAAATAAAATATTATCCATTTATTTGAAATACATTACTTTAAATGTTAGTATTAAAAACTTTGTTCATTAATATGAAGATTTTACTAATTTAGTTTAAAGTTCTAGAATATTTTTAATAAAAAGATAGACCATTCTTCTTTGGGTCCTTCTTCTTTCTTTCCTTTATTGGAGTATATACACTAGTGAATTTATTTGTGCTTTATGTTAAAAAATAAACTATATCACTCGTCTTTTTTTAAAATAATTTTATTTTATTTAGAAATTAATTCAAATTGCACCTCCATATTTAAAATTTCAAATAAAATATTGTTTTGTCTTATTTGTGAAAAAATATAACAAAACACTACTCTGATTTTAAAAATTTCTAGTAAAATGAATTTCTTTTAAATAATATAAGGCCAAATGTCCATCAAATTCATGATTTATCTTTCGTTTTTTTAATACTCTAATATTAAAATCATTAAAAAATATAATCTATTTTATTTTCAATATTTCTTTAAACGTATGATCTAAATAGAAGAAATTATAATACACATTAAAGTCTTTTTCAAAACTTAAGTTTTAAATTTTTGTTTAAAGTAAATATGAAAAAACATGTATTATAAGAATAGCTTGTTAGCAAACCTTTGACTATATATTTCTTCACTAAGTTATCTATTTATTTAATTAGTGTTTACTATTCAAGAAATAATTAAATAAAAACATGATATCAGGAAAAAATTTTAAAAACACATCTCATAGTATATTCACAATTAATATATATGAGAATATAAACACAAAAATAAGTTCCATTGTTCTTTCTACTAAATAATATAATGTTGATATTCATTTGGTAAGTAGATATAGATATAATGGTATTTAAATTTTTTAAATCAAGTTATGAAGCTTTTTTAAGTTTTCAAAAATCTTAAATGCATAAAGTAATATTAAAAACAAAATAATATGTTCAATTTATTTGAGAATTTATAGAAAAGGCTAACAGGATAAGTGAAAAATATTTAAGTTATATAACTATTATAATAATTCCTAAATCATACTTAAATACCATGAAGACACGAACTAAGGAAACTCATATGCATGAAATTTTGTTTATTTTTTTTCTTCTCTCAATTAATTTTATATCAAACTGTAATTCTTTTAGATATTTAATTAGTTTGAAATGTGAGTGTCACATATTTGTGGTGATTTTTTGTTTTCTTGTGTATATATTTTTCTATTCTAATAATTAATTTTCTTAAGCGTTATTAGTCTTTCAGTATAGTGTACTATATTAAATTAAGGAAATTATTTGGAGAGAAATGATAAAATTTATAGGTAGATATTTCAAGTATGTTTCTTTTGAATATTTTTTGTGATTATATCATCTAATTTTTAAAAATTTAAGTGAGAATTTTACATTCATTAAAATATATATAAAAATTAAATTGAGATAGTACATTATACATCTGCTCGCCAGCAGCAGAGGGGGTTCGATTCCCCTTATACGCGATGTAATATTTCTACAATTATATATTATAATAAAGCTAAAAATGCATAACAACTTCATTTCCCTTTGTATCACTGCATGATATTTTTGATCTATACTATATACTAAAATAAAGATGTATAACAACTAAACTTCTTTTTTGTGTCACTTTATGATATTTTTGATTTATTTGATGAATTTTATTCCTTAGAACGAATATCATATATGTTAAATCTCAATGTTTGATTGTTATACAAAGAGATCAATGAATATTAGAAGGAAATTAATCTAAAAATAAATAGTATTAATAAATAAAAAAAAGACAAAATATTTCAGAAAATGTGAAGGTAGGCATACAAGTATCAATACATTTATTTTTGTGAAGATAAATACAATTAGCAGAATGAAAAAAATATAGTAAAATAAAATTAAAAGAGTAATAATATAAGTGAGAAAATAGACAAAAAATGTAGAGAGACGAGAGTATTTTCTTGTTCTTCCATGTATATTTAAGTGTTTTCTAAATCTTCATGTGCATAATATATCTTCAAGACCTCTATTTATATTATTAGAAGATGCATACAATAATACTCCCCCGTTCAGTATTATTTGTCATATTGCGCTTTTCGAAAATTAATTTAACTAATTTTTAGAGTTAAATTAGATTAATTTGATATATTAAACAAAAAATTAAATATTCTAAAACTATATGAAAAGTATTATAAAATACAATTTTTTGCATATTAATATGATGAAAAAATACATCTTAAAATGTTAATCAAAATTTTTATAGTTTGATTCTAAAAATAGAAATCATGACAAACAATACCGAACGAAGAGAGTATTAATTATTGAGAATGTGGAGAAGATTAAAGGGCTTCGAAGATAATGAGGAAATTATGGAAGTGTGAGTATTATTACTTATAATGGTGAAATTATATCTTGAAGTCATGAACATCAACATTAATCAACAAAACATTAATTATAAACAAATAATGATAATATTAAAAATAAGGAGAAAAATTAAAAAAAATGACCAAAAAATGAGATAAAAAATAAATAGAAGTAAAGGCGATAGAGAGGCGCCACGTCAATTTTTCTATTTTCTTTTTTTTGTAAAATTCATTTTCTTTCGATTAAATGATTATTTTTTATTTAAGTAACTTTTTATTTATTAGTTGATGGATTTACTCTTAAATTATTTTTTTAGGAAGTAAGTATTCTGACTCTAGCAGTGTTTCTAATACATTTACTTCTTTAAGAGATACGTGAGAATTTGATTCTTCATACTTGTATTTAATTTTTTTTTAATAAAATATCATTTATATTTTATTTTCTCTATTAATACTTTATATGATTTTAAAATATCAATATACTATCAAATTTACAAGAAAATCAAATTTTCGATGCATTCATTTTTTTTCATCTTATTAGCGAGGAATCGATTTAAATTTCAACGAAGAGAGCATTGGGATTTGTGCTTATGACGTAAAGAATCGTCAAAGTCCAAAGGTTACAGATGGCTGTGCCGCCGGGTACCTTGCTGCCACGTGCCTTGTTTTAGAGTGAAAAGAAAGTAAAATTAAAATGATAAATTATATTGCTTCTATTTTATGTTACGTGACACTCATTTTTTTTTCAAAATATATCTAAAAAGTATATCATCTTACTAATTTTAAAATTACATGATTTAAAATAATATATATTTGAAAAATAATTTTAAAGTATAAGTTTCAAAAGAATCTTTTTTAGCAATATATCAAATTAAATAATATCATACAAGATTAAAATGAAATGAGATGGTGAGAGTAATATATAAATATTTTATTTGTCGTCTTTACTAAAAATAGATGGTCCTTAATATTTGTCGTTTCATAAAATCAATGCATAAATGATATTATTTTTCTTATTTTATAACCTTGAAAGTATGAAGTTGATCAAATTAAAAAAATTAAATGATTAATTTATGTCTAATGGTCAATTAATTAAGAGAAATTACGTAGTTAAACAAACTTATACTACTTATTTAGTCATCATAGCTATAGTTTGTTATAATTACCACTAGCGGCTAACACTAACCATTAATTATGTGGGTTGACTTCGAGTTTGTATAATTAGCCACGTTTATAATTACGTGGGCTGACTTTGAGTTTGTATAATTGGTCACATTTGTACAATTCACCACATTGTTTAATTCACAACTAACAATTCTTCGTTTGATTTGTATTTGTACATGACGATGATTTCCTTTGGTTTTTTAGTTTTATCATCATATACATTTAATATTTTTTTAAAAAATAATTTTTTAAAGTTTTTATAAACTTGTAGTTTTTGAATTTTGTATAATATAATTTGTATAACTGTTTAAAGTTCATATGTTTATGTTAGTATCAATTCATTATTTCGAGTTTTATCATATTAGTATAATTTTAGACTTTGTATTACTCGATAATACACACGCGAATTACACAAACATAACTACAAATTATACAAACGATATGTGAATTATACAAATTATTTTCCCCTCTCGCTCGCCTCTCTCCTCCCTCTTCTAGTCTCGTTCACCAGATATACAAATACATATGTATATCAGTTACATATGTACATTTATTTTGACAGATATACATATACACCTGTCGCTCTCTACTCTTTGCACTCTCGCTCGCCACTCTACTTCATATGACAATTAGCCATGAATTGTAATTAGCAAATATAGATATAAAGCGTATTTAAGCTATTTGTGAGTGACTAAAAAATCATTTTGTATTCTTTTATTAATTTAATTAATTTCAAAAAATACTAAAAATAAGAATAAAATGATAAACTTGTATAGAACGTAAAATATAAAATGATAGACATATAAATTTAAAAAAATGAAGAGAGTACTTATTATGCAAAGAGAGTAAGGGGGGGAAATGAAATGAGAATTTTCATAGTTTGACACCGCCTCTTTATTTTCTCTACATTCTCCAAGTGGGAACTTTATATTATATATATTCACTTTTTTAAATCTTTAGTATTAGTAGTCTTGATATGATAAATATATGTATGTATACACACACTTGATGACAGCTGACTCCAAAGCTAATTAACTTGTTTCTAATCTCCAATATTGCATTCATTTTCAAATTTCAAGGTAATCTTTCCCTCACATATATAATATGATGGTAGTATTAATATCATTTAATTTCATGATTATGTGCTAAAATTAATGATTCTGCTACACCTAGGTTAATTAGTGTGTATTTTCTTTCTTGAATTTCTCCTATGGATTCTTGTAATGCATAAGTGATGACAACTTCACAGCCATTATGCTTTTTTACTACTGTTCTAACTGTACTTTTTTTTAAAAATCTCCCATAACACCTTAATTTATCTTTTAACAACAATAGTTTAATTGGCGCTCTTTGTTAATGTCCCTAAAGCTTATAGCCACATCGAATTTAATAGCAATTAATTAATATCGATAAAAGCTTTATCACTATATTTATAATCGCTAAGAACTATTTTTGTTATAATGATTGTTTGGAGGGAAGTGTTTTTCTTGGTAAAAATTCATTTCCATTGTTGGATTGGCATGTGTATTTATTGCTATTGCATTTATAACAATTCAGGTGCGCGCAAGCTGGCTCCGACACTGACACTGCTAGTAGTTTGTAACACAAGTTGTTAGGTGATCTTTGACTCTAAAAATTGATAGAACTTGAGTTGCTGAGTACATAAAGAAAAAAAAAGAATGAAATTTGGGAAAAAATTGAAGGATGAAATGGTGCCTGAGTGGAGTGAGGCTTATATGGACTATGGTGGTCTCAAACACCTCCTGAAAGATATAAATCACTACAATACTCATAGAAAAGTAGATATTGAGAATCAAGGTAGTGAAACTGGGAAAATCCAGCACAAAAATTCGATCAAGTTATCGAATGGAAAGTTGTTTATACCAGCTGAAATGGGACAGAATGAGAAGTCATTTTTCGAAAAATTGGATAATGAGCTTGAGAAAGTTGATAGATTTAACAAGGACAAAGTGGAAGATGCAAAGGGAGAAGCAGCTGAATTAGCCAAACAAATGGAGGCTTTGATTGCTCTCCGAAAAAAGGTAAAAGAAAGAGGTACCAAGGGAGACAAAGCAGCATCCTCAAAGGTTACTTCTCCAGGCAGGGCATCGAGTGAAGCTGGTATGTGTTGTGTACTCATGGCTTAAGTTTTTATTTCCAGTTTAACTTATCATGCTTTAGTTGTTGCTACTTGAAACGTCATTGATAGATGCTTGAAATATGGTTAGCATTTTTGGAGGATCTGAGCAACATAACTAGTCTGCTGAGAGCCTTAATAGGAAATTGTACCCTAATCCTATTGAAAATATGCATAGTTCTCTGTTTATAGATTATGTACTAGGAAAAATCAAGCAATGATCATAAGTACTCATTGACATGATATATTAAATTGCTATCTATAGACTGACTTATAAGAACATTGAAAAATAGCTCAGCTATTGATATTACAGTACAGACATGTTCATAGCTTACTCTATTCTGTTCAGCCATATATATATATATATAAGCAGCTTGACAGAACTTAGTCTCCACTGAATGAGTTTAGAATCCTGTAATTTCATATTTTCATTCTGATGGCATTTTAATGTTGCCGTAAGATATGACACTTGGGCCTAACTCAAACCCAAAGTTATCTCACAAGGGGATGTTTGCCCAAGTCAATATAAGGAGATCACTAGTTCATTTCCCAACCGACGTGGGGAATCTAACTGAAGCTCAACAGTAGCAATGATCAAGACTGGACAAGCATTATATGTAAACAACCAGGGTCATGGGCTAGTAGTGAAGACGTCGTGGACATTCTGATTGTAACCTTCTACATCATGAGAGTTTCTTCATCTCTAATTAGACGTCCAAATGCAGAGGAAGACCAACTGGACTTCAAAGAAGAAGTGGACAAGTTTGGTGAGAAAATCATAAAACCAGCTTCTTCTTCAAGCGAAAATAGAGATTCTTCGTTAGGTGAACATGGACGCACTCCCTCAGACGTTCTTGAATGTGTCAAAATTCAAAATACATCCGACAGTCCAAAATCATCGGTAGAAAGACTATTACTTGGTAACACAGAGAAAGAATGTAGCTTCAGTCAAGAAGAGCTAAAGGAGGTTGAAGAAAAGTTGAAAAAGGCCTTTGTTGAGTTCTACCACAAACTTCGCCGCCTAAATCAGTACAGGTTCTAAGAAAAGGATCTAACTTGAACTTCTTAAATATCAGATATTTTGGTGCTTCCATTCTGACTCTTTGTTTCAATGATGAACCAGTTTTATGAACCTCTCAGCATTTTCTGTGATCTTGGAAAAATATGAAAAGGTCAGACTTCTATTTGTGAAAGAGGCATAGAAAATTGCATTCTGTGAGCATTCACAGTTGTGGTAGTACTACTATCACTAATTGTCCATAATTTGCATGACTGGCTGACTGCAGATTACTTCAAGGAAAGTGATGAGATCGTACATGAAAATCGTGGATAACTCCTATATTGGAAGTTCTGATGAGGTATATTAAAAGAACTCTTAATATATAACACTGAGAAGTATGATCTTACAAAGACGAAAACTATTACAAGATGGAAATTATTTTATTACAACCTTAAACTTGCATGTCTTGTCTCCATGATTTGTTATATGCACACTATTTTATATATTCACTTAGTTTTTTTTTTCATGTTCTAGGTTACTGGTCTTCTGAACAAGGTAGAAGCAACAATTGTCAAGCACTTCAATTCTGGACGGGGGGACGACATCAGATTAGTAAGGCCGGAAAGGAAAAGAGAGAAACACAGCATTTGGTTTCTTTCAGGTTGAGAACTTCTCCTTTGTTAAAGATTTTACTTCATAGTTTTCGACATCTCTCTAACTTGTAAATTCATAAGATTTGCTGAGGAAGAAGATGGGGTTATCATGGTTTCTAATATATCCTTTCAATGTGTAGGATTCTACTGTGGATTCTCTGTTGCTCTAATTATGGCTATCGTGTTAATCATAAAAACAAGAAAGTTATTGGACAAGGAGGAGGCTACGGTGTATTTGGATAGCATCTATCCTCTTTACAGGTTAAGAAATTTTTCGGATCTTCAAATAATCCGCGTTCAAAATGAAAGAACACAGCTACATTCACCTGCTTATGTTGAAAAATGCACTACTATTGGAGGATCTGACACACACTCTCGATAGCATTGTATGAAAAGTCCGAGCATCATTACTTATGACCTTTTCAGTTTTTTCCTGATACCTTGAAGTTCTCTTGCAGCTTCTACGGTTACATCATCTTACATATGCTTATTGGTGCTGCAAATATATACTTGTGGCGATGCTATAGAATCAACTATTCGTTTATACTTGGATTCAAGCCAGGAACCGAGTTAGATCACAAGGAAGTTTTTCTTTTAGCCTCTGGTCTTGCAGTTCTTGTACTCACTGCTTGCCTGGTACAACTGCATATCCGGATGGACTCGAGGATCCAAGAGCATGAGACATTTGTCGAACTGGTTCCTTTAGGCTTACTCATTGTAAGATTTTATATACAAAGTTGAGCACACTGTCACTTACATTTTGTTTGATCAATCCTCTCATTCAAATGCAGGGCTTAGTTCTCATATGTCTATGTCCTTTTAACATCATCTATCGTTCAAGCCGTTTCTTTCTTATACGCAGTCTATTTCGTAGCATGTGTGCTCCTTTATACAAGGTGGTTGTTTCTACTAAGCTTGAATTCTATACGCGTAGAGTATACTGCTTTTGGTTGGTTTTACGTGTTGTTAGTTTTCTTCTGCAGGTCAATATGATTGATTTTTTCCTATCAGACCAGCTAACCAGCCAGGTTTCTCACTTTATTGGGCCATTATATGATTCTTGTTTTTCTTTTCTGACCTTTTCTTCTACATCTTCTTGACCTCAGACACAAGCGATAAGAAGTTTCGTATACTACATTTGTTATTATAGTTGGGGAAAATCCTCTGCAGGACGAAAAATGTGCCACGTTAGTGATGTGTATATCGTCTTCTATTACATTTCCGCTGCAATTCCTTATTGGATTCGCTTCTTCCAGGTACTTAACGTTCATCATGATCTCTACATTAGCCTATCTGTGGTGTACTCAGTTGAAGAACTTAATGTGCAGTGTATTCGACGATTAATGGAAGAGAAAGAGATGAAGCATGGATTCAACGGTTTCACCTATTTCTCAATGCTACTGTCAGTTGTCTTTCAGTCAACATTCAGACTAAAGAAAAAAATGACTTGGAAAGTGTGGGCTTTGGTTAGCTCAGGTGTTGCAGCTCTGGCAAACATAACGTGGGATATCAGGATGGACTGGGGTCTTCTTCAAATGAAGTCAAGAAATTTTCTTCTGAGAGATAAGCTCTTACTACACCATAAAACTGTATATTATATAGCTATGGTAATGTTTCCAAGTTGATGAAACCACAGATATTACCCTGTCTCTTATTTTGCTAAGTATCACACACTTGATGGCAGATTCTTGAGGTTCTCCTGAGGTTTGTATGGCTGCAAGTAGTATTGAGTTTTGACATGCGCCCACTACGTGGAAAAGTCATAACAAGCACATTTGCAAGCTTAGAAATACTTCGTCGTGGCATTTGGAACTTCTTTAGGTAATTCTACTGTCCCTGAAGTGTTTAATGGTATATCTTTTCTTCATTGGAACATAACAGAGGAAAGAAAATGTATATGTTATAAGCTATGACTTTTCTCTCAGATTGGAGAATGAACACTTGAACAACGTTGGGGAGTACCGAGCATTCAAGTCACTCCCCCTGCCCTTCATTACAGACGAAGACAAGGTTGGCAAAAATGAGTAGGATGACTCGAGTCTGCTTAATACCTGTTCTGATTCATCGAAAGATGAATGTATAATAGCTTAGAGTACCCTTTTATGTGAGGGTGGTATACATTTTCAAGTATTGTTACTATGCAAGAATTCTCATTCATACCGCAAAAAGGAATAAGAAAAGAGAGGGGAAGAGATCTATATGTACATCTGAACATGCATCTTTATACAGAGTTTTTTACTTGGTTATACTGAATATCTCATGCCAATTTCTGTTTCTTCTCTTTTTACACTTTCAAGTAACTACAAACTATCAATCCTCTCACCAAGTGAGACAACTTTGATGGTTGCGATCATATATTTCGCCCTCGATTTATCATCTACATCAGTGAAAAGAAATATAAAAAGGGGAGAAGAGCTTCGTTCAACTCACTTCATCTTCAGTTGGTGTACTTCCATGACAGCACCCGGTGCACGGTGGTATTACCATCCTTCTTTTGATTTCAGAGTGTTCCGCTGGATTTTCTTGAACTTCCGAAAATAGCTGCTTCCATCAGAATCGAAGTCACAAATGGTACTCTGTCCTGGTCTATTTCCCTCATCAAGGTCCAGGACATAGGCATCGCCTTCTAAAGCACGAACTACCTGAACAATATGAAGGAAGAAATAAGAAGCAAGGATTTGGTTTATAAACCGCTTTAAAGAAATCCACCAGCACTAACAGAAAAAGAATTAAGAAAAGAAGATGTTATTACTTGACTCATCCGCGGTCTTTTGCGCGATGAATGACGCACACAAGCAGCAGCACAAGCAATCATGTTAGCCATCTCTTCAATGTTATAATTTTGTCCCAAACATGGATCTACTAGGGCGTCCAATTTTCCACCATCCAATGCACTTCTAAGAAAAGGCCTTGCCTGTGTATCAGAAAGACTCTTCTTATGCTATGTACAAGTGGTGAGGGTTGACAATAATGATATCCATATCTTTGAAAATGGATTTAAGCATCAGCTACAAGAAACCAATATGTTGATCAAGAAGTTTGTGTACATCCAGTTAATAAACCGCACTCAGGAAGTACTTAATCAAAAACCAAGAATATGAAAACCAGAAACGACGGGAATGATTCCTAATGCAAAAAATTTGTATTGATAACGAGGTTATTAAAAAAATGCCCCGGCAGAGATGTAAAGTTAATTCTGATTAACTAAAGTGACATAACTAATTCTTTCTGTGAGTAGGCTGCATGCAAGAAGCTGCTAACTCTGAAAGGCGTCTTCCTGAACTCAATTTCGAATTAACTTATGTAATTAATTCTGATCAATTGTGGGACTTAGTAGAACCAACAGTAATAATCTTTGAGATCAACAAAATGATTCCAGGAACCCGTATCTCCAAGATTTCCTAAAAAGGGAGCCTTATTTTGGGAAAATCTGATAGATTATGATATCAAATTCATGGTGAACTCCATGCTTTAAGACTGAAACTTTGGACAATCTAATAGTTGTAAAAGATGCAAGAGAAAACTTGAGATATGTTCCATCATCAAAACGGGTGTCCAAAAACCGAATCATTTGGTACAAGGATGACAAATTTCTTTCAAAAATTTCTAACATGGACGTGAATTTTTATGCCTTTGGCTTGAGTTTTGACAGAGATGAACTTTTCAAGAACACCAGATACTTTTGATTTGCACATTTCTTTTGTACAAGGAAAGTGGTTTTCCAAATTCTGATTTAAGTGATTGATTACTACATACAACAACAAAAGCAACATACCCAATGAGGTCCCACAAGTGCGGTCTGAGGAGGGTAGAGTATACGCAGACTTCACCACTACCTCGTGGAGGTAGAAAGGTTGTTTCCGTGATATTCATTACTGCCGTGATAAATATTTAAAGACCTTGTAGGGGTGGGAATAAGAATTTAGATAAGCTATGACTCCAGCATAAAAAAGAGCACATTAATCCCGGAGCTGTGGATGATTGAGAATTTTTTAACCTTTTATCACTCGCAAAAAAAAAGGAATAAAGGATAAAACTACCCAGTAATTCTTTAAAACCACAAATGATAAACCTTCCAGAGGATCAAGATATATAAATAGAAAGGGAACCGAGAGAATTGCATTAGGTGCTTGCATGTTATGCCTCTGATTAAATACAGTGCATACTAGCTAATTAAGGATAAGACTATAGTAAGATGAATGTTATTCCATATTGAGGATTTGATTAGTGTAGTTGGACAGAAAGTAAATTTAAGCATTATGCTATTTAAACAATTAAAAAGGTTGCGAACAAACTTTCTACGCATGCATCTAATTGAACATTAGTTTTAGGCACTTAAGAATGCTGAATAGCGGTCAAGAAAGTCAAACAGTTAACATACCCATATGGCCAGACTGCTGCATGCGGAGGATTCAGTTGAGATTATAGGTGGACGCCCTGTAATTAACTCCAGGAGCATAACTCCAAAAGAAAAGATGTCGGACTTATCTGAGGTCTTTCCACTCTGTGCATACTCTGGGGCCAGGTACCTGCAAGACGTCAGTTTTATCAAATACATGAAGAAATTGTGATCAGGAAATGTAGGTTTTACCAAGTTAGTTTTTAAGTGGTCCATCTACCTGAAGCTGTGTAATCCAGAAATCATTACTAATCATGAAGTAGCTTAAGTTCTACAGTTTCCAAAACCCAAGCCCCTCTCCTTAACCCCCCCACCCCCAAAACCCCCTCTTCCCCCAATCAGTGTTGGTAAGGGATAATCAAGGACTAGAAGCCCAACACTATCAGACACGGGAAAACAGCGGAAACATCCCATGCACTCTTCTCATCCTCCGAGCAGGAAAGATTATAACGCTGAGAAGAATACTGCATCATGAGCAGGTTGACCTAAAATCTAGGTCATGCAAGTCATCAGTGTCTTTAAAATCCCCAGATTCGAGAGTCCTATTCTAGCTCGATTTTCTGTAGATACCTGATATAGATATCAGTTTGCAAGTTGGATGAAACAATGTTAACATGGGAAGGGCATAGCCTATGCAACGTAGGAGTTTAGCCCCAAAAAAATGAATATTAGTAATGCTAGAACGAGGGAAGAAGAGACTGGTCCACTCAGTACGGCGACCTGTATATACTAATTTTGCTTATTCTATGCTGATCTAGTCAAATTTTATCCCTCTGATATCTAATTCATGGTAGCAGTGACGGTCAATAAAACTCACCCAAAAGTTCCCACCACTCTAGTAGAGATATGACTGACATGATGGTCTGAATCAGATAAGAACTTGGCAAGTCCAAAGTCTGCAACCTGGATACAAATCAAAGTTCCCATTCATGTTTAATAACTTACGAGGAAATATCTTCTTAGCTGTCACATGAAAATTAAAGAAACAAAAAACAGAATCAATAATGCAGTTAACATTTGCACCTGAGGAGATTCTCATTTGGGTCCAAATGTTAAGAACAAAAAACTATTTACATCAACAGCGGATTATAGGTGTACTCAGAAGCCAGTTGTAGACAACAGAAAACAGCCCGACCTTTCTTTGATAGTAAAGATAGAACAGAAAATGTAGTGGCAATACCAAAAAGCAAAACACAAAGTTACCTTAGCTTCAAAGTTAGAATCAAGAAGAATATTAGCTGCCTTGATATCACGATGAATGATAGTAGGGTTACCTGCAGCCACAAGTTAGTATCTTCAGAGAAAGATTACCTGTGGTTGTTACATCAAAAGAAGTGATATTTATTCTATTCAAGCAACCAAAATTGAATTGTTCTACAGAGCGCAAAGATAGGTTGACATCTGTATCAAATTGGTAGTAGTGGAAGAAAATATACTAAAACTATTTGATTTCATATCTGAATGGCATATAAAATTATATGGGGAAAGTACAATTACCCTGATGCATATTCATGTGATAACTTTCACAATTTAGGAATTATTATGGCCTTCTGCTATCCATTAGCAGACCCTAGAACCGATGTATTCAGCTCTTAAATCTCAAGGAGATTCAGAAATAGTATTATAGAAGTAAGGATCAATGGTATCTAATGGGAGGGAAAAAATAAGATTTACATCCTTTTCAAGAGAAAAAGTGAAGATAGATATGTGATGACTATGAAAACCATTATGCTAACCAACTTGTCACAATCTACAAACACACTAACAAGAGTTCCCTCTGGAAACATTTTCAGCATTGTTAAAAAGCATCCAGGCCACTTAATATTCAATTTACCCCTTTGGACACCTTCAGTCAACTAATGGACGAACACGCAAATTAAGAACAAACATAGGAAGCCAAGACAGAAATGAAGCACACTCACAATCTTCATGCAGATAGGCCAATCCTTTGGCTGACCCTATAGCAATTTTCATTCTAGATGCCCATTCCATCGTGGATTGTGCCTCCCCTGCATATCATACAATCTGTTCTAAATAGCATTTTGGTAGAAAGACCTTTATATCAGAGGAACTTATGGAAACTCTATTCAATTGGATATTTAGAAGTGATCAGAGAAGTATAAACTGATACAAGAGCATTTCTGTAAAACAAAAGTTCAAAAGAAAACATGCATCGGGGTAAATACAAACATTCTTTATACAAACCTTAAAACAGATGATGAAACAAATCACACATCTAAATGTGGCACTTATGAAAGATCCTCCATCAAATGTACCTCACAAGTGTGTTAAAATAATAAACCATAAGGGTATACAGAAGTATGTGGAACATTGCAAATGAAGTGCCTGGGACAGCAGAAGTCAAAAGATATTAAATGCTGGTCTTTCCAAAAGCATAGAAATAGCAGTGCTTTACCATGCAAGATTAAAGGGCTGGGTTACAGAAGTAGCATGTATTTGCAAACTCTTCTTGTACCTTCTCATGTTAAAAACCATGTTTTCTTGAAATTCTAGGCCACCTTCTTGTGGTATAGACATATACCACGAGGAATCTTACTTAAAACGCTTGGTTAAGTACCCCCTTAAAGATTGTCCGTTTAACATGGAACTCATAACTCCTGAGGTGTATTTTACATGCTTTTCAAAATCAGTACAGTGAAACTAAGCTGCATTAAGGAAGCCCCCATTAAGGTAGATTTACTTTAACCTTAATTATTAAATCTCTGCTGTACAAATATTAGCATAATTCAAAAAATGACTTAAGCTGGTCACAAAATCTTATTGATACAGGATTTGACCAACAACCAGAATTAAGAAAAAAGAGAAAGAACATACCATGTAAATGATACTCTAAGGTCCTGTTGGAAACAAATTCGTAAACAAGCAACCTCTTTGTTCCATTCATGCAGTATCCAACCAAAGACACGAGATGTTTGTGATGCACTCGGCTAATAGTCTCTACTTCTGCTTGAAATTCACGCTCCCCTTGATGGCTACCAACCTTCAACTGTTTAACTGCAATCTCTCTTCCAGTAGGGAGGACTCCTTTGTGTACATACCCAAATCCACCTTCACCGAGAAGGTTGGATGTAGAGAATCCACTAGTTGCTAACCACAGCTCTTCATATGTGAAATTTCCACCCGAAAAAGCTAAATCCACTATGTGGTCTTTTGGTGAAAAATGATTTTCAGCTTCTGAATTAAGAGAATTGGAATGAGCATTGTTCTCAAAGCAGTGAAGTGGGCGGAATGGTGTCACTTGCTTTGGGGAAACAGGAGAACCATCTGCTACATTCTGCTGTCTAAAACTTTGACGCAGAACACGGTACAAGTCATCTGATGAATCGACCGAAACAATTAGCAAATGAATATACCAAGTTGAACTCATACTGAACTTAAGTTAATCGATTAAACTGCTGGATTTCATAATATCAACAATTTGGACCCCATTCTAAATGCAAATTGCAATCAATGAAAACAAGCTCTGAACAAGGAATCTCTTAAAACAAGATTTAAGCATTATATCTGGTTAGACGGAAAAAGTTTCACATTTAAGAGATTAATGTCCAAACTGTCACCTTTCCAGAATGGCATGGCATGTTTAAAAGCATAAGATTCTATAGATACTTTTGGTATGTGACATATACTTGATTATGGCTCAAAAAGTCCCTTTTTCTTCTTAAAACTCCATAGTCCATACACATTTAAACACAATCATATAAAATGAACATAAGAAGTATAAGATTTAAGAAATGATGATTGTCGTAACAATGAATTTAGAAACATAAGTCACTACTTTCATTCCTAGTAAATTTTTAAAGAAGTTCCTATTAAATTGTAAGTGGAAAAAATAGCAATTTGGATCACTACTTTTCAATAGTTGAATTTAGAGGTAAAAGTCACCACTTAATCAGTAAAAAGGGTTAATAATCCCTACTAAATCATAAACAAAATAATGATAAATTTATATAGTAATTAAATCATCTTTGATCTTGTTGAACAAGAACAAGGGTGAAATTCAAGATTGTACCAGTTGTAGGGTAATCAAGTTGTTAGTTGACCCACACTATGTAAGTTTGGGAGAGAGTGGTGGAGATGAGGATGAGGAGGGGTGTATTCCATCAGCAAGAACCAATTTGGACTCATCGTAGGGCTTTCAACTACAGAAGACATACATCTTGTTAGGTGATTGATCGAGCAGTTTAGGGAGAGAAAGAGGACTTACATATGATGTTCATTGACGTAGAAAAAGCTTACAACAACGTTATTAGAGGATTCTATGGTGATGTTTGGAGGCTAAAGGTGTACCTGAGGCTTATATTAGGGAAGTAAGGACATGTATGATAGTGCCAAGACACGAGTCAGGACAATAGGAGGAAACTCAGGTCTCTTCCCAATCATGATGAGGTTGCATCAGGGATAAATTTTTAACCTATTTCTTTTTGCTTTGGTGATGAATGAACTGATGTGGCATATCCAAGGAGAGGTGCCATGGTGTATACTATTTGCAAAGGACATAGTTTTGATTAACAAGACATAAAACAGATTCAACAATATATTGAAGGTTTGGAGACAGACCCTGGAGTCTAAGGGGCTCAGATTGAGTAAGACCAAGACTGAATACTCAGAGTTTAAGTTCATGACATATCCACATGGAAGATGTGGAAGTAAGGATTAATACACCACTCACCCCCAAGAAAGAAAGTTTCAAGTATCTAGGGTAAGTAATTAAAGGAAAAAGAGAGATTGACTATGAAGTTACAATAGTAGTGAAGCGGGGTGGAAGAAATTAAAGCTAGCACCTTTGTCTTATATGATAAGAATGTGCCACCAATCCTTAAACATAAGTGTTATGGAGTGGCGATAGACTAGTTATGTAGTAAGAGGCAGAGTGTTGACCATTTAAGAACTCGCACGTCCAAAAAATGAGAGTAGCTCAATAGAGGATGTTGGGATGGATGTGTGACGTATAGGAGAAATAGGATCAAGAGAAAAGCTATTCGGGAAAAAGGTGGGAGTGGCCTCCATGGTAGACAAGGTGAGGGAGTGAGGCTGAGATGTTCGGGCATGTGAAAAAAGAAAATGCACGCCGCAGCAATTTGGTACGAGCAAGGGTGGACCCACCCTATGTCAAGGGGTGTCGACCGAACTGCTTCGATGAAATTTTTTAGTATTATATAATTATATCTAAAAATCTAAAAACTCAAAATGTAAGTAGAAAAAACATTAATGACACTACTTGAACAAGTGAGCTTCCTTGGCTCATTGCTTTAACACGTGAGGATGGTGTTGTCATTCTCTAAAGTGTGTCCGAGTTCGACCCTCAACAAGTCCAAATTTGAGTATATTCTGGGGCCTTTTTAGATAAAAGTAAGTGTTATAGGGATTCGAACCTCCAACCTTCAATTCCTATTCAAAATAAGGATAAAATGAACCAATTGAACTAAAACACAATTTCTATCCTATTATAGAAATTTAATTACTTGTCCAAAATAGAATTGGACACAATAATAAGTTATAGTAGTTTACTTGATTTACTTTAATTAGTAGGCTTTAAATAATTTTTATTAATATATTCTTTTTTGAACTAAGGAGATTTTATAGAAGGCATCAACAAGATGCAAGGCGAAAAATTACAGCAAAAAGAAGGGGTATGCTCCTGTACAAGATATTAATATAATGTTGTTATATCAATCTTATTGTTAAATACCGACATGCCTTACAAAAAATCCTGCATATGTCAGTGGGTGTGAGAGGTTGGTTGTAGCAGGTATAAGCATAGGTAGAGTCGTACAGGTAGCCAGGCTGAAGTAGTTTTTGGAAGAGGTGATTTGAGAAGGCATGGCTCACCTACAACTTACTGCGAACATGATCTTAGATAAGAAGATTTGAAAATCGATGGTTAAGTTAGAAGGTTAGTAGTAGTTGACCGTTGTCTAATTCCCTTATTAGTATTGTTATATTATTACCCACTTACTATTTTTTTCTTCGACTTTAGTAGTACCTCTTATTTCCTTTGCTTCAATTATCGTGTTATTTGATGTAGCTACTTGTTCTCTTCTTAATTGGTTCTTTTTAAAGACAAGAAAACCCGCAGTCGCTACCCTTTGGGCACACACAAGGTAAAACTATCACTCTTATGCAATAGCTCGCAAACCAGTAACCCGCACTAGGCAATTTCGGTGCGACAAACCCCTTGCTTTTGCTTGCAATGGGTTTCAAACTTGAGACCTCGATAATGAAAGTCCCAAGTACAAACCACTGCATCACCCTGAAAAGTCTGTTCTTAATTGTTTTTCAACATGGCTTCTAATTTTCCATTGTATTTGCTTAGATACTTGATTTTTAAAATGCTTACTCGAACTAAGTATCTATCGGAAAATGTCTCTCTATCTTCACAAGAAAGGTAAGGCTGCATATACATTGCATTCCCCAAACCCCACTTGTGGGATATTATACTAGGTACATTGTCGTATCTAATCCATCTATGGCGAAATAAAATTCAGGAGAATTGAAGTAAGTACTTCACCCTGAACCTTCATTTCTTCGCAAAATATCAAGCTAGCAAGGCAATCAATTACTGAAAATAAACACAACAGTGAAAGCTTCATGAGCAAAAAAAAATATTTTCTGGTTAATTGACACACATTTCTCCTGAAAAAAAGCAGTTTTAGTTGTTACTGTATGTATATATTATTGATTCAACTACTTACTGACTAACGTTAGTGAATGATCTGTATCAAACTGAAAAAGCTTTACCTTTTGGCAATGGAGTATCACTATCACGTAATTTTCCACATTTAAGCTTATTCCTGCAACAAACGAAGAGTATAATTGCAACAATGAAGAAAGCTCCGGTAACGCCTACAGAAATTCCAATTACAGATCCGATTGATGCACTTGACAACGGCGATTGAACTTTAAACGACGAAGTTTCATCTCTAGAAACTGGTGCAGAAGAAGCATTCAGAGGAAACATTAACGCCGTTACTGGAGGCGGTGGTGACGTAAGTTTCGGTAACGGTTGAGTAAATATAGGCCGCCGTGGCGGTGGATGTAAAGCGACTTTATCATCAATAGGTTTAACTATTGGTTTTAACGACGCGTTCGGTGATGACGGCGAAGGCGGTAGTGGTGAATGTGTAAAATTAACAACTGTTGGCGGCGGTTTAGGAATGGCTCTGATATCATTTTTGGCTTCCGACGACGGAGACGGCGATGGAGACGGAGACGGAGACGGTGAGTGTGGATGCATAGGAGTTACGGAGTGAAGTGAGAAATGCATGAAGAAGAAGGTGATTATGAGATAATTAATTAATATTTATAATTAGTTCCTAATAAACTGCTTAAGTAGTGGACTTGAGAAAGTAGAAACCCCCGGTAAGTACACTACTAATTACTATGACCATAGTATTAGTATCACGTTAATTACTCTGTTCGTTTCATTTATTTTGTTTTTTCTTCTTTCTTTTTTTATTCATCTTTTTATAGGCATATAATTAACGTGTATGTTCCTTTATTTTTATTCTACTTATATTATGTCATATACGTCTACTTATTTAATTTTATGTAAATATTTATATTCTTCCAAAATTAGAACAGTTAAATATCATCTGAAATTAAATTTAATACTCTTTTAAATCTTCCACAATTGGAAAAAGAGTAATTGAAATTACTTTGTTCAATTTTATACAAATTTAAATAATCGGTTAATACCCATCAAAAATTAATACACATCGAATATCATCTGAAATTAAATTTAGAACTCTTTTTAAACCGTCCACAATTGGAAAAAAAAAAAGTAACTTGAAATTTTTGTGTGGCATTTTATTTTAAGATAAATTTTAGATTTTTTTATTTTGTGGCATTTTATTTTAGGATAAACGTTAGATTTTTAATTTTTCCGATTTAGCTCGAAAAGATCAAAATTGTATGAGATTGCATGAAGGGAAATTGATTAAATATATTCCTAATTTAGAGCAGATATATCATTATTAAAGAAAATACAATGTATATACTTGCTTTTAACAGATTGGATATATTTATTCTTTTCGTCGACAAATCTATATTTTCTAAATTAAAAAAAGCTTTTAAACTGATTTTTTAATTTCAAAAATGTTGTGTGGTGTTTAAAGATTACTTCATCTAAATGAAAGAAGGAAGAAAAAAAATAATCTCTCTTCTGCTCAGTTATAAGATGGATTTATAGGTTTAGAGTAATAAAAGAAAAAAATGAGGTAACTTTAAAAATATGTGAGGTGTTTTTCAAATTAAAAACCAGTTTTAGATTATAATTTTTTAAATTCAATATGTTAACGAAAAGAGGTAAATATGCACTATTCGTTAGTCGACAAAGATGTATATGCACCATCTGTTATAACAAAACTATATATGTATAGTTGTTTTATTAAAAGATATATCGCTCTAAATGACAAATATCATTATGCTCATCAAAATGTGTCGACTAACTGAACAAAACAATCACCAATACATGAATACTGAATGGTTAACAATGTCTATTGAACATGTAAAATCTGGTGTTAAATTGATACATCCTATCCAGACAAAAATTAACAAAACTGTACTTGTAAAATTTTGTCTGCAAAAAATCTGCGAAAATGCCGTCTGTCATTGAGCTGACTTGCTTAACTTAATAAGCAATATAATAGTACATGTTTTTGTAAAAGAAAAACTTCCTCTGATCTCAACAGAAGTCACTTTTTATTGTTCTGTGCATCAGGTTCACTAGAAATTCCACTCAGCATCCATATCAAAGCAACGCCAATTAGGGCGCCAGAGAGATGTGCAATGTGATTAACATTTTGTAACGCGGAACCTCCATGAATACCTCCTGCTAATCCTGTTGAAGCTTGGGCTGCTTCCATCACCTGGATATATTCAGTGCCAGCACGAACAGAGGTCAAGTTCCTTCCATACGATAAAAGAGTTGAATAGAAACTAGGGGAGAATAAGAAGCATTCATTCAATTTACGTTCATTACTAGGAGTAGTTGTTTTGCCAGACACAAAGAGAGCATCTCTACCATCACCCCCCGCGTAGTTGTTTGGCACTTTCCTTTTCTAAGTTACTCCTTATATACCAAGTGAAGAGAAGTAACTATAATTGAATTTGGGATCTCTACTAGCTTCCCCCTCCCTCATTTCTATTACTCCGATATAAGAAATTCAAGTTTAAGCAACTAACAATGCAACTTCATCTTCTAGGATTATGAAATAAGGTGGGATAACTAGTAAATACTGAATGCATACTTCGAGAGATGTCATTGGCCGAATATGATATAATATGACAATTGGGAAATCAAAGAAATCTACAGTAGCTCATAATCCATCATTCAGATGAGAAGTTTTCTTTGAAAACCAACACATTTAGTGTAGGAGAGTGAATTATCAAGTTTTGGATGCCTTAAAGATCGATTATGACTAAATGGAAGAGAACTAGCCTTTTTTAAGATAACCACAAACCATCCAAGCAGTATTTTTGTCTGTATCTGAGAGCTCATGGTTCTCAACCCACTTCATTGACCACTAGAGGTCACACCCTTGGGTGCACAGAAGAGTACTTGATTACAGATAGTTACAGCCTTTTCAATTACATTTTTATAATTGTTACTAAGCTAAAATAAGTAATAAACAGTCATATCGTCACAGCCTTGTGAATGCAATTGACCTAGAATTTCGTATTGAAGTGTAAATGTGCTTATAACCCATTATATTTGGGAAACAATTTAATGTTTGTGCTATAACCCTTGTAAATATATGCAGTAACCCTAGTAGACTGATTTATCCAACAATTAAGCTATGTCATGACAGAAATTTGACATGAATCTAACTAACTTGAATAAGTAACAACGTCACGTATGATTGATTAGGTTTCAATTAGCGGGAAAGAGCGGAGAGGATACCCTTTCTATAACAAACTGTCCCAATATAAGTACTTCAAGAATCTTTCTCCAATCCCAAGACATCTGCAGTAAAAATCAAGATGGTTAGACTGGTTTACCAATCAAGCGCAACAGTATACTGTCGACGTACGTCAATCTACACACACAGACATTGATATTAAACTGAGGCACATTAATATATGCAATAAACAAGAGATGCGGAAATCACCTTCACAAGTACACTAATAGCAAAGAGTCCAAACACTGCACCAGACGCACCAACAGAAACAGCATTTCTTGGAAGAATCAACCATGAGACAAGGTTAGCTCCAGCCCCAGTTAATATATAAGAAAGCCACAATCCAAAGTTCCCTTCCTCCTCTTCAACGAGTTTTCCTGGAAGCTTAAAGTAGGTCAACGTCTATGATTATTCCTATCAAGCATAGTGAAAATTTAAAGTATAACAAAAACAGAAGACTTACCAAAAATATACAGAAAGAAAAGGTTGCTAGATAGGTGGTTCCTGTTGAGTGAAATGAAGATGGAAAAAATAAACAATTAGAAACATAAGTGATAAGCAGAACAAGAGAGAAGCAACTGATAATTCGGCTGGATTATGAATGTTTTACTTTCCATTTCTAGTGTTTCCCAATAAGCACTTAAATACTCTACATTCTCACCAGTTAAAATGACAGAATGTTGCAGTCACAAACTGGTACCAAGCAGGCCAATTGTGGTATAAGTATAATGCTCTTACTGCCCGAACCTGATAAAATCACTTTTTCTGTTAGATCCCTTTATTCCAGCAGACAAGAGTAACATTATCTTCACAGAACCCAGGTGGATGACACCCTTCAGATGGCCGAGTGCCACTATACGTGTTCAATTGCTGATCTCTCATCATGCCACCCATCATGTTCAATGGAACTCACCAGCCCTGGTCCAACTTACCAGGGTTGGGTGCATGTTCAATAGCAACTGAATAAAACGAATCATGAATATTCGTTGTACAAGCTTTTTTAAAACCATCGAATTAAATATATTCAACGAAAGCTGCAATAAAGAGGGGGGAAAGCAATTTCCAAACCTGGAAAACATGATCTGCTACATATATTCCCAGGTTAAGAAGTAGAATCCAGAAAATCCCATTGACACCCTTGTCTGGCTTCTTCCCTTCAGGCTTCAGAATTTCCAGCTGTGAGGTCATATCTAATAAAGGTGTCATTTAACAGGTTAATATTTCACCTTAACCGTATTCATCAGACATGTTAAATTTAAAATAGCAACTCAATTGAACACGGAAACTACACGAGCAACTAATCCTAGATAAACTCAGGCCACATAAACCTCTCCTCTCCTCTCCACTCCAAGTAATCAACCCCAACTCTTCTTCACCTTCAATTATAAATTCAACTGACAGTACTAAGGCTCTCTTTCTGCCCAAAAACCCCTCATTGTTAGTTATGTCTAAAAAACCCTAGTATTTTGGACAGCCAAAAAGATACACAACAACAACATACCCAGTAAAAAAGATACAATTTTTTCTTTATTTTAGGTTTCAAAAGACAGTAACTATCAACACAAATCGAGAGATAACAGCAATTCTTGTCTTAAGTTGACTAACAATCAGTATAATTCGACAGATGAATAAACCCATTTTTACAGAATGAGGTTTGAGATTTTCCCACTAATCATTAACTTAATAAATGATAAAAGGAAGATATAGGTGTTACCGGAATCATTGATTTTACAGAGAAGACGAGTTGAGGAAATTGGAGTAATAAGTGAAGTTTTGAGTTTAAGGGCAAGTGTTGGAAGATGGATTGATGGAGGTGTAGATAGCGGCATCGCCATGGGCATGAAAACATTGTGTTTAAGGCCCAGATGGTGCTGATACTGAAGCTGTTTCATCACCGGAAAATCAAGAATGTAGAGGCACAGCTTATCGGTTTTTCATATCTCCTCCGTTTACACGACTGTCCTTTGATTTTTTTCAAATATCCAAAATAATTTAAATTTAATCAAATAATAAATAAAAAATTACCAATCAATACACACTTCACCGCAATCATATTAATCTCTGTTTCCTAACTTTCACTTTCTTCTTTGTGCTCGCAATTTAAGCCCACTTTTCATTAATCCATCTAAATAGCTTATTAAATATAAATTGAAAAAGTGATTTTAAATATGAATAATATTTGGATTTATGTTTATATTTTATTTATTAAAATATGAGTATATTATGGGTAAACTATGGGTCATATATGGATATTCCAAATTTTCTCCAAATTTTCAAAAATCTTCTGTTACCTAGTTTTAGAAGCAATTTTTCAAAACTTTCATATATGAGTCACTATTAATATTTCAACTATCGACCCCCACCCCGCCCCAAAAAAAAATTAAAATTTATTTTTAAAGAAATATTTTAAACTTCAAAATTTCATTTTTCACCGCTACCCTCAACCCTCATCCCCATACCAGCCCCCTCGCAACCCTCCCCCAAGAAAATTAAGTTTATTTTTAGAAAAATGTTTTCAACTTCAAATCATCCCTACCATC
>NC_028644.1:61591202-61705861 GCF_001406875.1 Solanum pennellii
CCCCCTACCAGCCCCCTACCCCCAACCAACCCCACCCCACACCCCAAAAAAAATTTTATAGTTCTTTTTTTTTTACTTTTATAATAAAATAAAACTAAATGAAGTATTTTCAATAATTTCATTTAAAAAAAACTAAAATATTTTCTCCATATTGAATTCTTTAAGTAAAGAACTATTTCTTCATGAAATATGCATAAAATACGGGTAAACTAGTATTTTACCCAACCCATTTATTATCCAACCCATTTTTACCGATATCAAATATGGGCGGGTTGAATGATTACTCATTTTATATTTACCCATTTTCAACCCGTCCACATTTGACCCAACCCGCCCATTTGCCACCACTATTAGTAAGTATAATACTCCCTTCATTCGCTATTATTTATTATAATTTTTATTTTTAAAGTTAAATTATAAGAATTTTTACTAACATTTTAAGATTAATTTTTTCAGCGTATTAATATATAAAAAATTACAATTTATAGTACTTTTCTTATAGTTATCTAAATTTTTTGTTTAAAATATCGAAGTAATGTAATCTAATTTAACTTTGAAAATTAGTCAAATTGATTTTCGAAAAACGTAACATGACAAACAATACCAGACGGAGGGAGTATAAAATGATAAAATTAACTAATCATTTTACAAATTTATTTTAAATTTTTATGTTTTTAATTCAAAAAATAATCATATATTGGTCTTTATTTCCTTTAACTTGCAAATTCTTCTTTACCCTTTCTAGCAGGTAAATTGCTTTTGCTTTGCGCTTTTGTGAACTACGTCAATAATCTAGTTTTGAACATTTGATAATATTAAGTGTTTTAGAATGTGTACAACCCTACAATGAATTGTAAGAAAATTATTTCCAAAGATGAAATTAAATATTTTTTAAATTTTAAAGGGATAATGCACAAGTGCCCCCTCAACCTATGTCCGAAATCTCAGAGACACACTTATAATATACTAAGGTCCTATTACTTCCCTGGACTTATTTTATTAATAATTTTCTACCCTTTTTCGGCCTACGTGAAACTATCTTGTGGGTCCAATGCTGGTTGACTTTTTTTTCCAAGATAATGTCACATAGGCCGAAAAGGGATAGAAAATTACTTATAAAATAAGTCAGGAGAGTAACAGGACCTTAGTATAGTATAAGTGTGTCTCTGGGATTTCAGACATAGGTTGAGAGGGGGGTACTTGTGCATTTTCCCAATTTTAAAACCAAAAAAAATTCATTTTAAGTGTATGCATTTTATTATTTATTCTTCATTTAACTATAGTCATTCATCACCGAAGTCTTTAGAAAAGATATGTAATTGTTTCATTGTCTATATTTGTATTTTTAAAAAGTAGTAAAAACATTTTAATCATCAATTGCATGAGTTATTCTCCTATTCAGAGCCTCTACATACAAAATCTACCCTTACTTGGATATTGGCCTCTCCCTCGGACAATGAGGACCTACCCTTACTTGGATGATCAAAGATCCAAGCCTTCTTCAAGTCGCCTTCCAAAACACTTCAACGGCCGGAACCTAAATGTTTGGGAAAAAGGAAGAAATGGGTTAGTACATCACTTGTACTAAGTATGAGACCATATGCACACATACTTTGAAATCATGCTAATAAAAAGGACATTTATCAAAACATGTCATTTTATTCTTTGAAAAGCCTTATGCATAATCAAGGAAATTTTTTTTAAATTTTTCCGCATTTTCTATCTATGAATGTAATGACATGAGACTAAGAGGCTAGTCTTAGTCCTTTGAGAAAGGACGACGACGCAAATTACGTCTAGGGGATCTAGGGGGTAAACCCGGATGTGACACCATCATCCTCGAACTTGAGGGCATACCCATACTTAGAGAAATGATTCAAGCCTTGCTTGCAAATAGTCACGAACCAGTCAATGAACGGAACTTAAAATGTTGGGGACAAGGGAGAAACGGGGATTAGCACATCACTTATACTAAGTATGATAACATATGCACACACAACATAGAATCATGCTAAGAGGGACACACTTATTAAAGATGCTACTTACTGCAAAAATCCCCTTCATGCACTTTAAGGAACTAATCCAACAACTGAACACAAAATCATCAAGACAATAGCATACTCAACACAAGACCAACAATACCAAGTCAAGTTAACATATGAATGGCCAAACCAATCTTAATATCACATTTCAACTACAAGCATATATAAGCACTTTACAACAACTTAACATGTACTAGACCCTTAATCATAACCTCTTAGCAAGTATACAAGTGCAATGACTAAGCAAAGCCCCATAACCTCACTTAATCAAGTAAACCAACCAAAAGACTACAAATAATGCATAGCTTCACATAATATATCAAGCAAAGCCGGAGTTGTTGGAGAGTTTATGTGATGTTTTATTTAAAAATGGAATTGTAAGGTGTACATAGAATAGGGACTTTTAGGTTTGATATGTATGTCAGTATGTAGTATGGGGCTTCCTTTGCATAAATTAGACTTAACAGTTAAACCAAAGCACTATATATATTTGTTCTCATTTTATTTTTTGTCCGCCTCCTTAATTACATGCAATTAGTGGAAGAACTAGGAAAAACACAAAGATATCCAAAATTTTCATGATTTCAGTATAGTCTTTTTGTTTCCTGTAATTTTAAATTTTTGAACTTTGCACAAGCGATACCATTTATCATCAAATATGTTCAAATACAATGAACAAATGTTCTTGAACACAGACACAAAAATCAGTGTCAAATATTTAGACTATGTCATAGTAAATTAATGAGTTAATGAAGGAACAAAAGCCATGGAAGTTCCACAAGTTTAATCAGGGCGATGAAATGGATTAGAGTGGTTATTTTTCGTCTGCATAAGGTTAGACTGTATGTAGGGTGGGTAATGACCCTTGAGTCAACCTATTCTGGAAGTATGATGTTAATTAATGATGGATATTGAAGAAACCTATCCCCAAGAACAAGAACCAGGTTCTTGTAAGTTGCTTTTAAGTAAAGACACAAACACTTATTAATTTAAAAACCTTCCTCACTCAAAGAAGGAAAAACCTCGTTTTATTAATTCAACTATAAGATTTTGTGATTACAACTCAATAATCAAAAAGCCTTACCTCTACTACCTCTCTCGATTGACTACAATCGACTACTTATACTCTCCAAAAGGTCAAACCCACCTTTTGTTACAAACCTTACAGAAACTCAACCCTACAAGAAGCCAAACCCGCCCCTTGTACAATAAATCATAACTTTCAATCAAGAACGAAACAAGAAGATAGTTTTACACGTTGAAAACCTTCTCACTCAAGAACGTTTTAAACTTGGCAAACCTATCGATCTTGAAGACTTCAGTTTGATGAATAATTCTCACTTTTCTCTCTGTGTGAAGTCGTGATTTTCTTCATTTGTGATTGTCCTCTTCTTATAGAGTTTTCTTTTGCCTTGAATCCTTATCAGATAAGGTAAGCAAAGATTACCTTTTAAAGTACAATCCTTATTATATACAACTTCCTTCCTTAATAATATATTTAAGGTTTCCTTATTTGTATCAACTTATACCTTTAATATATTATTTGGCTTTGACAAATAACTCTATTTTCTTGACTACGTGGCTGTCCCATTTTACTCGTTTTTGGCTGCTTTGCTGCGTCAATTTGCTACTGATTATTTGCACTTCTTGTCTATCATCAAAACATCGATTTTATATTCTTGTAGTAGAATTATCGATTCTATCAGATATACTAAAAGATATATATCATTATAACTCGAGTTGAAACATGATACATTCGTTGTTTGAAATAAATTATCAGTCACAAAACTGTAAATATTAACAAAGGTAGGGGGCTAAGGGGGGTGATTTAAACTAATAGGGTAGCAAACTTATGAGATAAACGCGACATTATAATGTATTAACACATAAGACATTGGTTCCACAACCAGTGCTAATTGGTTCCTGATGGTTCTTCCGTGAATCAGGAACGAATTAGGCCCTCAATTAGGCGTGTTGTCTCCGCATGTAGTTGATTCGTAATTTCCCTAGGTGACTGTTTTGAGCGGTCAGTTGCTGAGGTGCCTTTGGCTCGGGTTTCGTAGCAGCAGGGAAGAGGTACGTTCTTTAGTTAGAAGGAACATTTTGTATGTAGGGATATGACTGTTTGGAGGGGAAGGGTATTAATGGAACTGTAATAATTAAAAGGAGAATTTTGGTTTGTGATTACGCCACTATGCGGGGTTAGGATTCTCCATACTACAAGAAGTCTAAATGGCTCCGGGGGTGGCTTGACAGTGTTAAAAAAAAGACATGTGCCTTAGGCCCCCAAAATTAAGGGGCCTCATTTTTAATAATAATAGGTTATAAGTTATTAGTTTTTGACAAATATTGAATACTATTTGTAGAAAAAGTGAACTTTTCATGAAAATGAAGGAATTATTAGAAGAAATTTGACATATTTGGGTATTATATCTCATGAAAAATAATTTAAATTGAAAATGGTTATATTATCAATTGAAAACTAGAAGAAATCAATTATATAAGTGTAATTAACAATTCAAATTTAAAGCCCCATTTGATTTTTATCTTAGGCCACTAATATGCTTGAGCAGCTCCTGAACGGCTCACATGATAATTAACAATTCAAATTTAAAGCCCCATTTGATTTTTATCTTAGGCCACTAATATGTTTGAGCAGCTCTTGAACGGCTCACATGATTAATCAATTTTGAACTTTCAATCTTGAATATCAAGGATCAATTCACACTTCAATATATTTTACTTGATACACCAATATTCGAAAAATCTTAAATTCACTTCTGGCTATAACAAATTCTATTTTACTGTTTGATATTGTTGTGAACATATACTGAGAGAAATGGAGGTTTATTTAACATTCTCAATTTGTAGGTTGCAAATGGTCAACAAAGTAGGAATTGTTAGTCAACTACATACCTACTTCTAAGATCTTCTAAAAAAAAGTCATTATAGAATGTGTTGTTTCTGCCACCTATTGTAATTACAAGTTTTAAAGAAATTAAAGTGTTAGGAAAAAAGTTGAACCATTTCAATGCATAGTCACCTTTTTAATCAATTTTTAGCACCTTAATTCCCTTTAAAAAAGGACTATGAAAGATGAATGTTAGAAATATGCTAAAATTTATACATAGCAATATTATCAAACATAATATTAATACGTAGAGTAATTATGACTTCCTAAGAAGCAATCAAAATGATCCCACTTATGTAAGTAATGAATCTAAATAAGTTTTGGATTTTTGTATGACTATAAATGAAAATTTTAGAGTTAAATTTTGTAGTTTATTCTTTTATATTAGTAGTCATAGTAGTATATATTCCATTCCTGTCATATTTAATGTTATAATTTTCTTTCAGTTATATATTGTTCTATTTTTTATAGTATATGTTCTATTATACTTTAATCAACATTTTTCTTGATTTTCTTATTTTCATTTTTTTCCTCTTGTACTATTTTTATTTGCGTCAAAAGTCTATTGAAAATAACTTTTTTTATCTCCTTAAAAAAGGTAAATTTTATATAAACACAACCCTTCCATATCCCAACAGAATTACGCCGAATTATTATTGTTGTAAATTATCTACAAAATTAAAAAAAAAAAAGTGGATACCCCTTTTGGAATTGTACGTCAAATAAAATGGGAAAAAAATAATATGATATCGTAAGAAAAGACAAATGAAATTTTCTTTAAAATGATAAAAGAGTTATTATTATTCCTATAAGTACCCTTTCCATCTAGCCACTAGTATCATCACAAAATCAAAACTTTTGCCGAATTAGAGCCTGTTTGGTTCAGCTTAAAAGCTGGTCAAACTGACTTAAAAGCTGGTTTTTGACTTCTTTAGCTGTTTGGCAATACTCAAAATAACTTATTTTAAGTTAAAAAAAACTTATTTTAAGCCAAAAGTTAAAAGCTGGGGTAGGGGTGCTTTTTTTTTAGCTTATAAGCTGTTTTAAGTTGACCACATTTTTATCTTTTTGCCCTTAATATTTTTATACAATCTCCAAATTACCCACATAACCCTAACATCTCTTTCTTCCATTTTTCCCTTTTCACGTTCGGCATAGCAACTTCAGCACTTTTATCCAAACGCATAACTGCTTATTTTAAAAATAAATTTCAGCACTTTCAAAAGTACTTTTTTAAAGCTGCTTTTATTAAGCCCATCCAAACGGGCCCTTAAACACCAACACCAACACCAACAACAACAATATATCATCGTATTAATTCATTCTTCATGGAATACTCCACAAGTAGTCTCATCAACTCATTTCAACCCAAACAAAAACACACAACATTATTCAACCACCAAATTTCAGCCAGAATCCGTTTAGCAACAGAACTAGACATCCCTAATCTTCACAAACTTGTTACACAAATGGCAGAACACCATGGCTTATCACAAATATTCACTACCACAGAAACATCACTTTACAACAATTTATTCAAATCACAAAATCCTCCTTTTCACTCTCCAACAGCCCTAATATTAGAAATATCTCCCAACCCTTTCCCTCATACTAATACTACTACAAATTTCGTCCCTATTATCAAAAACAATTACAATTTTAATAAGTTAGAAATCATGGACGATGAACTCGAGAGTTATAGGTCAAAAATTATTGGTCATGATGATGTTTATGTAGCGGGACATGTACTTGTTTATCCTAGCTATAATGGTTTTTTTGAGAAACCTGGATTGTTTTTAGACCAAATGTTTGTGAGGAAGTGTTATAGAGGGATGAAGTTTGGTAAATTGTTGTTTTCTACTGTTGCTATGCAAGCTGAGAAAATGGGAATGGGGATGGTTGATTGGCTTGTGGCTGATTGGAATGAAGAAACTATTAATTTCTATGAGAAAATGGGAGCTCATTATATTCCTGAATATAGGCTTTGTAAATTATACGGTGATCAACTTCAAGCATTTGGTAAGAAATCTGATTATGAGCCGAGGATTTATCAGAAATAATTTTTCCATCGCCATAATATAGGATATCCTCTTAAATCTCATTTATAAAATCATACTGTCTATGTTATTGTTGTTGTTGTTGATGTAAGTTTTTAGCACCCCATGCATTGCATATTTGCATTTCGTATGTACGTAGATCATATTTCTATGATCTTAAATTGCATTATGTTTATTGGCAATATTATAGTGATGTTACATGGTTGACTTCTTTGAACAAAATCTAGTGACACGAATCGGGGAGGTATTAACCAAACTAAGTCATTATATAAATTAATTCACTAAAATAATATGTTTTTCTAAAATTTTACAAAACTAGTATAAACGTATTTTACAGTAACGTTTTAGGGTATATTTTATTTTTTAAAAGCTGACGGCGTTAAATTGATATACGTTAACGTTTTACTCCTAAAACGTTATTCAAAATAAAATTTTAGGAGTAAAGCTTTATTCAAAATAACATTTTAGGAGTAAAATGTTACTTACAGTAACGTATATCAACCTAACGATGTTAGTTTTTACAAAATGAAATATACCCTAAAACGTTATTGTGAAATACGTTTATACTAGTTGTGTAAAAATTTTAAAAGATATATTATTTTGATAAACTATTTTATATAATGGCTTAGTTTGGTAAAAAATTCCGAATCAGGCTTATGTTGTTTCAGATTTTTTGTTAGGAAAGTGTCTCAACTATATATCTATTTTTTTTTAAGGAAGACGAAAAAAAAAGTATATTCCCTATTTTTCAATATACTAGTGGTGTCTTTTGTTTACATATATTTCGAGAAAATACTAATCAGTACAAACAATATAAAAAAAGAAGTACATTTTCTAATTGGGAATTGTTTTACTTACAAATAAATGAATAAGGTTAAATCATATTTTTTTTAAAAAAATTTGTGTCTCGTGATTTTATTTAGTAACGTGATCTACGTTACATTATACTTGTTTCTATTTTTGTGTAATCGCTGAGTTAATTATTTGGTGAATTTTATAACACAAATGTATGATTTAGAATAAACTGACAAGGTCTGATTTAATATGTAAGTATTTTCTAATTTTGCCTTATTTACTATATTCTCCGGGATGACTCTTAAAATTAGTAACTTCGAAGTCAATTTTTAATAAAAAACTTATATCAATTTGTTTGTTTTTTTACTTTTTTTATAACACATTATCCTAAAAAAAATATAATTTCAATTTCACATGTTAATATTATTGCTATTGATTCAAGTTAATAAGATGTTAACCATTGTACTAGCGATACAATTTGTTGTATAAAATTTTATTTACTAATATGAAAATGTGATAGTTATTCTAATATATGCAATATTTTTTACACAAAATTGTTTCTACAACCTAAATATCATCTAACCGAAAACTAAATTATTAAATCAACAATAATTAAATTACATTTTTTTTTGTAAATATAAAATTGCACCAACAAATTAAAACGTAACCACAAATTTTGCAATAAGTCAAAAAACAAGTCATCAGTTCTTGTGATGAGGACAAACACAATTATGTGTACCTATGTCATTTGCAAGACAAGGTGGTTGAACCTTATTTCCATCTTGGTACCAAATGAACCTTTTCTTAGCAAATTCACTTACAAAATTGTCAAGCATTTGAGTTGTAAACCACATGTGTCATGTCTCTTTCACATGAGAGTTGCCATTTATGAATAAACTCGTTTCTCGAAAACAACACTGAAACTATGTTCATTCAACATAGCGCAGATTCCTGAATTTTGAAGTCTATCTTTCAAATAACGAGCATTTTCTATGCACCTTTTAGCATCGTCTTGAAGTGTCATGTGACATTTCTTGCTCAAACTATACCATAAGAACATTGATGCATGACCACCTCGACTACCAGAAATTGTGGCATCTATTGAAGCAATATACTCAATATTTCTTGAGAGTATGTCAACATGTTTTTTTCTTGCTATTTGTATGCCACAAGGCATTGGACATCCCAAGAATTTGTGGCCAGAGACACTTACACTTCCAATTGGCTTCTTGAAGGTAATTTTAGGTGCCTATATATAATCATCAACATTTTATCTTTAATATCTTTAAAAGCATATAAGAAATGTAAAATAAAACTATACTATATATATATATATATATATGTAAAAGATTTTATGCCTAATTATTTAGTAATAGTGTTATAATTGTGTGATAATAATAAATATGAATATTTATAATCTAACACTCTATATCATTAAAGGACTCTATATCATTAAAGGACTGTAACAACTCTAGATATTGTAATATTAACTTAATATATTAGATATTACCCCTAAATGGTACTTGATGAACAACATCAACATCAAGGTTATCAATTCCTCCTTTAAATGTGGTTCCTACAAAAAAAAAACATTGATTCAATTTGTGATTGAAGTATATAAAAACAAGAGAAGATCGTTGGGCTGGTAAACATCCTCCACCTCCCGTTGGTTTGAGTCATTCACTAGAAAGGGTTAAAAGAAATAGAAGTACATATCCACTACATCAAAAATGATTATTAGCAGCTGGTAAACATCCTCCACCTCCTGTTGGTTCGAGTCATTCACTAGAAAGGGTAAAAAGAAATAAAAGTACATATCCATTACATCAAAAATGATTATTAGCGGCAATTAAGAATTAGTGTCGCTAAATATGTATTTTTAGCGGCAATCAGTACTCTTTGTGTTTGTCCCTAAAGGCTTTAGTGACATTGATTCTAATGGCACTTAAGTAATGCCGGCAAAGACTTTAACACTCTATTAATGTCAATATTTATTGCCTCTAAAAGTTGATTTTGTTATAGTGATCGTTACTACACTTGACTATTCTAGAAACTTTACTCGAAAATCTATGATATCTTTAAAAAAAAAATCAATCAAAATATTATTTAGGTACCAATATTGAGATGGAGAATAGCAGGTTTGTTATAGCGTAGCAGAGGAGCTAATGCAACATATTCATCACAATAAATGTTATGAGGATAACCTGCATGCATGCAAACAACAATACTTTGTCAAAAACTTTCTCTACTTGGCACGAAATTTAAGAAAGTAAAGAACACTTTTGATGAATATATATCTTGTGAACTTAAAGTAAAGACGTGTAGAATATATCAAAATGGTATCTAATATTGTGATTTAAACATGTCGGGTAGAAAATTTAAATTAAAGAGTCTTTAAAAATTAAAGTAATAGCCAGGAGGTGATATTCTTTTTTAAATAAACTAATAAGGAAAGAAAGAAAAACAAGTTGAAAATGAAGTAGATGTAGAATTATACTCTTCTTTGATCCGTCTCAAAATATTTGTATTTTTTATTTACACCCCTCTTACTTAAGAAATCATTTATTAGGAGGGGTGTTTTGACTTATTTAATCCTTATCTATGTCTTAAGATTAGTAATTTCCTTGATGCATGCATGGTCTAAAATCATGCATAAGTTAACTACCTAAAATTCTTGGTACATATTTAACTTAATTTAAATAGAATTTTTGACCAAAATAAGCCATTCTATAAATCAATTCACCAAAATAGTATGTTTTTAATTTTGTTTACAAAACTAGTATAAACGTGGTTCACAGTAACGTTTTATACTTTATTTATTTTTTTAAAAAATTATTTTATTTTAAAAAATTTAATGAGAAAAGGGACGGTCTGCTAACGACGTTAAATAATAATACGTAACTGGAAATTACGTTTTAACTCTAATACGTTATTGGGAATAACGTTTTAAGCATATATAATTTAATAATAATACGTAACTGGAAATTACGTTTTAACTCTAATACGTTATTGGGAATAACGTTTTAAGCATATATAATTTAATAATAATACGTAACTGGAAATTACGTTTTAACTCTAATACGTTATTGGGAATAACGTTTTAAGCATATATAATTTAATAATAATACGTAACTGGAAATTACGTTTTAACTCTAATACGTTATTGGGAATAACGTTTTAAGCATATATAATTTAATAATAATACGTAACTGGAAATTACGTTTTAACTCTAATACGTTATTGGGAATAACGTTTTAAGCATATATAATTTAATAATAATACGTAACTGGAAATTACGTTTTAACTCTAATACGTTATTGGGAATAACGTTTTAAGCATATATAATTTAATAATAATACGTAACTGGAAATTACGTTTTAACTCTAATACGTTATTGGGAATAACGTTTTAAGCATATATAATTTAATAATAATACGTAACTGGAAATTACGTTTTAACTCTAATACGTTATTGCGAATAACGTTTTAAGCATATATACCAGAACAAAAAACCCCCATTGAAACGTAAACATACATTAGCCCCTTCTCCTCTTTCTCTCTTTTCTCTGTGTTTTTTTTTTTGAAACGACAAAGATAAAAGGTATTATCGCACTCGATTGCAACCCATATTTCCCCAAATTCGCTGGCACTCGGCTGAGACCAAAACGACAAACCCTCCAAGAAAACCCACTTGAAAACGGCTGCAGATCTGCTTTAATAAGGTAAAAATAACTTTGATAATGAAGAGTTCTTTTTGTGATTCAGGTAATTTTGTCATACATTGATTTAGTTTATCTTATAGTTGATGAATTTGTTATTTTCCTTTAGGCAACCACCGAAACATTCGCCTTTCTCCCTGCTTTCGATCTCTTCGTTGTAGCGATCCAGCTCAGTAGGAGCATTCACTGCTTAGAGGTAAGCTTCCATGTCTTCTGATTCTTCATCTCCCTACCTTCTTCATCTTAAACCTTTGAAATCGCTAAGTGAGTAACTGCGTTATAGGTCGATTTACTCTGTTATTACCTAAGTGAGTGAGTAGGTTATAGGTCGATTTGTTGTAGTACCAGTTGCTTAGTTTGCTTAAGAAGGAAGAGAATTCATTTTCCCTCGCAAATAGAGTCTCTGCTTTGGTCAAAGTTTTCTCTGCTAACATAGATAGCAAGTACTTAACTATTGAAGCTATAATGATCCTAAACAGGAATAGTCTCTTGCAATTATTGAAGCTGCTCTGTCCTTATCTTTTAATCTGTGCCTGCGATTTGCTGTGTACATGCATGGTTTTATGTTGTGTAAATATATCATACATAATATATTGATCATTATTTAGAACCTGCCTAGAAGTACTCGGGTTGCCTCTCCTACAAAATGCATATAGAGAGGATATATCAGTTTACAGCACAAGGGTATATCTGTAATTAACTAAGTGAGTGATCGGGTGGGTGATTGAGTGGGTTATAGGTTAACCCCTGCCACTCTTACCAAATCTTTGGTAAGTGAAAGCAGTAAACTGTTGTGCTTTTGATTGTTTCTGTCATGTAAACATAATTTACAATCACTATATATTTAACAACTCTTGCACTCGTAGATTGAGAAAAGCTTCTAAGTTACGTTGTATTCTTACTTCTGTGTAGGTATTTATTTTATGGCTGCTAATAATGCATACCAATTGGATCCCGGTCCACTTGATCCGTCTGTATTAACTGGATAGCTCACTCATAGGTCACGAGATATATGGATAGGGAATGATAATATGATTTTGAACACAAGAAAATGTGATGGGAAGTTTTGGGACCTAGTAAATGAACATCCCATTCATCCACGAGTCCTAGATGTGATTAAACTATCTGGATTATATGGTGTTTATAGGTCTCATAGGCCTGTAATTGATCGTAGCTTAATCACCGCACTAGTTGAGAGATGGCGGCCTGAGACTCATACATTCCACTTTAGGACGGGTGAGAGTACGATCACTTTACAGGACGTGGAGATATTGTATGGCTTACCCGTGAAAGGTAATGCGGTAGTTGGGTATGAGCCACAGAGGTCTGTAGTGGATTGGCAAAATATTTGTCAAAGATTATTAGGTTTTAGTCCACAACCTCAAGACTTTAAACATAGTAGTCTCAAGGTTTCTGCGCTTAATGCACACTTGCGACTTCAACCACGATTACCCGACTTGGCAACACAGGATATGGTCAATGAGAAAGCTAGGTGTTATATGTTTTGGATGATTGCTGGTTTACTATTGGCAGACACATCTGGTGGTCTTTTAAAGCTTATGTACTTGCCTATGCTGGAGGATATCACTACAGTAGGGTCTTACAGTTGGGGTAGTGCAACCCTAGCATATTTGTATCGTTTTCTTTGTAAAGCCTCCCAAAGTAGCCAAAATGAGATTGCTGGATTCCTACCACTACTTCAGGTATACTCAATAATTACACTTAGTATTTATTGAAATTTTATCTAGTTTATAATTATCTATTATGTCCAGATTTGGGCATGGGAGAGAGTTACCGTCCTTACGCCTCAGATTGTAGCAAAAAGAGATACAAGGAATATTTTCCCTGTTGGTTTACCAAGGGGTCCACATGCTGCTAGATGGTATGCACATTTTAGTTGGACCGACACTACCAAACACGTGTTAAGAGTTTTCAGGGATGCGCTGGATTCCATGACAGAAGATCAGGTAAGATTTTGTACTAATTTTCTCTTAACTTTCGTATATATTGTAATTGTGAGTACTTTTTTTATAGTTTATTTGGGAACCATATTCTTCTGACATAATTGAGAGTCTTCCCGAATATTGCCGCGTTGGAAGAGACATATGGCGTGCTAGAGTTCCAATTTTTTGTTGGGATGTTGTTGAGGTTCATTTACCCGATCGAGTTATGAGGCAATTTGGATTGGTACAAGCGATACCATCTTCATTTGCATTTGACGCTACACATTTTAACCATGATCGTCGAGGAAGATCAAACACAAATTGGGAGTTAGAGCATGCACAATGGTTGCATTTTTGGAACCATATTGATCAATATGTATGGAATGCACCAATCCTTCATGGATCACTTCGGTATGATGATCCCTACCTTATTTGGTTTAGACGTATTACTCGTTTTATCATTGGTAATCCTATTTCGAGTCCTCAACAACAACAAGGTTACGTGCCTAATGCGACGACATACGAAACAATGGTAAGTTTGATATTAGCTTATTAATTTTTTGAGCATAAATGATTTCTTTCGAACTATAGCTAGAATGGGTTAATTTTGAATTTTGAGGCAAGATTTGTTATTTTGGACAGGTGCGTCATATTCATTTGATGGTTAATAAAGCAATATCTCTCGGTGAAAATCTATCAATGGAGGAATTTTACGGGTTTCGTGCAATGGTGCGGGATGAAGGATCTAATTGTTTGGCATATGTGCAAGAGGCAGATAGGACTCATGTTCAAGCAAATTATAGAAGAGAGGAGCTAATGTCTGACCATTTGCATCCTCCTATTCGTCGGCGAGGAAAAGGTGGTGTTGCGGGTAGGAAGGTACGTGCTATTGAGAGAGGTCGAGCACCTATTGAAATGAGTGAAGATGATCAAACCACACAAGATTCCCAAGCAGTTTTGAATTATGAACCAACAAACATTGAGAATGTGACGTACACGACACCACAGACTCCACAAATATCAAGGAACCCAAGTCTTTCATCACTTGAAAATGTATTTGGTAGTAATCAACCTCAACATTTTGACAACGCCCCAAACTTTGTGGATGGTGATGAGTTGGAGGATGCGAATCAAGGTGCAAGCCAAGGTGGTGAACCATCAGTGAAGAAAAAGCGTACAATCATTCCTAAGCTTTGTAGGACTAGTATGTTAAAATCTTCACATTATTCTTTGAATAAGTGTTTCTTTTTAGTTGAATAACTGAAAAGTTGTTTCTACTTTTAGGGAGTCATTATCTTAATCAGCACGGCCAAAAGAACAAAACAAAAGTTTCTGTGTTGACAAAGAAAAAAGGCAAAGGATGATTCTGTGAACCGCCCCAGACTGTGGTGGATTACATTCGGTATGTTGTTGTATTGAATTTTTTGGACACATCGCGAGTGGTAATTTGCTTTAACTCCTGTTAATTTAGTTTTAATTTGATGCCCAGCTTTTGAGGCAGTGGTAAAGTTGTGCTGTTGCAGCTGTTATTTGTGAGCTTTCTGGGAAGCATTAGTTCCAATTGTGTTGATTAGAATTTTGTTCAATCAAATCAAGTACTAGTTGGGGTCGACTGTAATTATATTTCCATCCTCTTTATTCAGGATTCAGTTCTGCTGTTCCTGTTTGAACTTTGAGCAAAGCAAGGCCTAACTTCTTTTTTTTTGTCGACATAACTCTAGTTTCTTATGGCACTGATCGTTGAAGCTTGATTTTGTGATGGACTTAAGTCCGAGTAGTTTGTATTTCTGCAAGCTGTGTAAATATTTTTATGCCGTAAATGTTGCTCCTTTGCTGGCTTTTTTAAGTTTTGTAATGTTTTTCTGATAATTGAAACATGTATATATGTTTCATCCTTGTAATTGTAAGATTTAGTGCAGAGTGGTCAAATTGGATTCCTGCCTGTGTATAGAGGGTTAATTAAAATTGTTCAAGTGCATCTTGTTGTCAACTAATTATGTTTTATTGTTTGGCATTTGAGAGGAGTTGAATAAAGATAAGGCTTCTAATTAGAAGTAGTTTGTACAATGACCAAGTTGTAGTCAGCAATGACAAACTTAAGCTTTGAATGGTTAGCAAATGATTCGAATGAAATTGGTACTTCAAAGTTGTTGTTTGCTATCAAAAGGTATTCAAGTTGTTTCTGCTGAGACTTGGTTCTTCAAGATATTTTAGATCACACAACCCTATAAAATGAACAATTAATTATTATTTGAATTACATTACATTAGCTAACTGAAAGAAAATTATCAAAACTAGACATTGACCCACATTTGGAATTAACACAATTAAACTAATCAACAATTGTCCACTTAATTCTAATTACGATCTGGACATCGACGCCTATCATGTCCGGTTTGTCTACATAATCCACAAGCTCGCTCAGATACAGCAGCACCACGATCCATCTCATTGGGTATTCTACTGTTCCTTGATCGATTGAGACGACGATAGAATTCATTACTTTCCATTCTAAAATTAGGAGATGGCCAATACGCCTTATGGCCAACCGGTGAGAAGGACCCAGAATATGTTGCAACATAATTCTCTACAGTGAAATGTTCACTAACAAAGTTTCTAGCTAGCTCTCCCATTCTATCAGTAACCTTCATGACATGTGAACATGGGAAATGTAAATTAACCCATTTTCCACAATCACATTTTCTTTCATTCAGTGAAACACAATGAGGATTACCACCAGTACCATCAACTTGAATAGATCTAACCTCAAATACCCCTGTGGGTATATTCCAATCTAAAACAAAGTGCCTTTTTGAACTTTCACAGTTCTTCTCCCACTTCATTTTGAACCTTTCGGTCCACAATTCATCTTGTTCTAGGAGTTGTTGCGTTTTTTTAGACCTACGAGTGTATCTTTCAACAGTTTGCTCTAATGAAAGTCTGACCATAGAAGTGACCGGCAAGCCACGTGCTTTTTTCAACACTCCATTGAACGACTCTGAAAGATTTGTTGTCAACACTCCCCATCTTTTACCACCATCATGGCTAACCGTCCATTTCTCCAAGGGGATTTCCATGAGATATTCATATGCATCTTCATTTTCTTCTCTAATTTGCCAAATCAAGGACTCAAATTTTCTTACTTGATGGGTTGAAGCAGCCCTCCACATCAGCCTACTAAGATCCTTGTTTGGAAATCGAGATTGAAAATTACTCTTAAGATGCCTTATACAATATCGATGGAAGACTCGAGGCTCCTGAAATCGCCGCAACTCCTGCAAACTTGTCAATATTCCTTTTGCCCTATCAGATATAACACAAATATCTTCTCTATCTTTTATGACATGTGCACTCAAATTCTTAAAAAACCATTTCCATGCTTCTTTCGATTCTTTGTCTACAATAGCAAACGCTAGAGGAAGAATATTATCATTTCCATCAATTCCAACAGCAATCAATAATTTAATCTCATATTTTCCATACATATGAGTTCCATCTACTGAAATAACAGGGCGACATGTTTGAAATCCATCAATGCATGACTTGAAAGCCCAAAATACATATTTAAAAGTTTTTACCTCTAATGAACTCATAGACTCTTCGTGTTTCCATTCCACAATTGTTCCATGGTTAAAGTGTTGAAAAGCTGCAAAAAATTTGGGTAGGTCACTAAATGATTTCTTAAAGTCACCATACACCAATTCAAATGCGCGTTGACGCCCAAGCCACGCTTTTCTGTATGTTATTTGATGACCAAATTTTTCGTGAACCTTGGAAATGACATCTACCACCAAAACCTTGGGATTTTTTTCAATTTGATTAAGAATCAAAGATGCAATTAAATTGGTATTTAGATTGGCATGACCTCTAGAAAGCCCCTCAGTCTCACATCTATGATTTTCAATATATTTTCCTATTTTCCAAAGGTTATCTCCAACCTTTCGTCCTCGGAGAAACCACAAGCAACCCAATGAAGTATGAAACTTGCATCTTGCAACCCATAAACTCTTGTTTGATGTCACCACCTTGAATTCTTTATTTTTTTTAAACTCCAAATTGTCACAGCTCGTTTTAATTTTTCTTTACTATTAAAAAACATACCTTTTTTCAAATCTTTTGTGCCATCTTCAGACCAGACGGAACAATACTCCATCTCAGATTCACATGTACACATGAAAATGTCTTCCTCGTTATCTAATGTTCTAAAATAGGGTACATCATTTTGCACTTCAGACACATCCTTTTCAAATTGATTAGGAAGATTTATACCAATGTCATTTTGAGAAAAATCTCTAGCATTATTGATATCTTCATCTGATTCACTTTCACCATCATCTTTTGAAGGTTCATCTTCCTCCGAACTTTCTTCACTAATTTCAGCATTTACATCACTATATGGATCAACATTGTTCTCATTTTCTCTGTGGAAAAAGAAGTTCAATTAAATTTTAGAAAATTATGATACATAGAAGCTTGTTTTAAAATCAGTAATTTATTCTCCATAAGGTTATTCCTTAAAAAAGTTAAGGTAATTAATCACAAAAAATATCACTATCTATCTATATATGTATATTTATAATGAGTAAAATTGTGTTATCAACTAATTATATTAAAATTCATTAAAACATAAATTTGTTGTTTTACCTGCCCTCATATTTTCTCGAACTATTGTCAACATGTCTTTGGCTACTTGAACCTTCGCCAAATGATCCTTGGTCATGCATTAACAATTGTTGAAATGGTGGTTGAGCAATCGGCTCTGCATAATGAGGTTGACTAACCGTGGCAAATCCATAATTTTGAGACAATAAATTCATGTGATAACCATGTTGACCACTAATTTGAAATATATCATTTTGATTTGTTGATTTGGTCTTTACATACATTTCCAAAACATTTATGTCAATCTTATCCGCAAAGTTTTGAGGTATAACAAAAAATTGTAGCAAAGATTGATCATCATCAATTTTAAACTCAATGAACCTTGTATGGTTACCTTGAATCGAACAAGGATATTTTCCCGAAATATCCATTTGAATATTTTCACTAGTTGTACCCATTTTCTCATGCAATAATTCAACCAATTCAACATACTTCATTGAAGTATACATGTTAATAATCATTCTAGCACATTCAGTATACCTGCATCCGTTCATTTCAGTAATTATTTCGCCACCCCAGTACAAAGCAACCATCACATTATGTTCAAAATTTGCCATTTTTATTCCTACACATAAAAATAAGTCATCTTTCTAAGTAATAAATTAGAAAAATATTTGAAAGCTATGGTAAAAATAATAACACAATATGATACATTGACTTGACTTATTTAATTCATACCTTTGTAAATATTGTTTCAAAATTGGGCTACACAAACAAAATTTTGAAAGAATATTGTTGGAGTGTTTAGAACATTTGTTTCAACAAGGTTCATTTTATAACCATTTGTCGTCAGTAAAAAAAAGAGAAAATTAACTTTAACATAGTGTCGTAATTGATAGTCACGATTTAATGCAGAAATGTGATCAGCGATAACGTTTTATGATCTGTAAGATTCCAATGTAGCAGGATTTTATTCTTAATCCGGTGCCCCGTGATTAAATAAACATAAAACGTAATTGACAGTTACGTTTTATATAATAAACGTGATTGTCAGTTACGTTTTATAATCTGTAAAATACAGGATTCGATTCTTTAATTGCAGAGCCCGTGACTGGATAAGACGTACTAAAATATAAAAACGTTACTTTAAGTAACGTTTTAGCTCTAAAACGTGATTCTAGATAACGAAGTATAAAACGTTATTGTCAATAACGTTTTATTTCTGTTTGCTCCGTGAACTTTTGATTTTTTTTTCATTAAATTTTTTAAAAATAAATAAAGCATAAAACGTTACTGTGAACCACGTTTATACTAGTTTTGTAAACAAAATTAAAAACATACTATTTTGGTGAATTGATTTATAGAATGACTTATTTTGGTCAATTCTTCATTTAAATACGTATGAATAAGTAAATTAAGAATCATGTTGTTAGTATAAATAGGGTAAATACCTGAAGCATGATGGCTCTTTCATCAAGAAATTTCATATAATCATGAAGGAGATGAGTAGTTGAATCCAAATTAAGCTCCCCTAAAGCATGTCCATTAATAATGTTGTTAAGTTCCACTAATTGTGAATTATGACAACCATTATTAATGCTAATCACATCTCCATCTTCTAATATTGGATCATGGCAACAATTTTACTAAGTACATGTTTTGCCATAAAAAAAGTAAAATTATCCGTCCAATTTCTAAAACTCAAATTTACTCAAATAAGATTAAATTGAAAATAAAAGTTTCATACATCATAAAGATCAACAAACTAAAAATATCAATTTGTCCAACAAATCTAAGTACCTAACGAACTCATATATATTATCGAAGAGTAAATATGATTTAAGTTTTTTCACGTATGTCTACATTTCAGTCATACTACATGATTGAAAACATGTTCTTTATTTATTTATTTCTCAAATTTCAAGCGGTGTAGCAAATAAACTGAAAATATAAAAAGAAATACTTTGTTTCGCTACTTATCAATCTCTTGAATCAGATTCTCTTAATACTATCTTATGTAAGATGAATAATATCTTATGAGAGATTAAATAGTTTATAAGAAGATTATTAACTTTACAATAGGTTACATATAAGAATATAAATTTTTTACTTTTTTTGAAATGGATCGAGGAGGATAGTTTTAGACCACAAATCTTATCGTGAAATTCTTATAATCAATTTGAAACTAGTTTTTGTATGCTAATCATATTGACCACTCTTTAAACCAAGAGGAAATAATAACATTTTTTTAGGATATACAAGACACATCATATAAATGTATTTTTATATTTCTTTGAAATAATAATATTCCATATGATCTTAATAAAAGCCAAATGAAAATTAATTAATTAATTAATTAAATTGTAGTAGTTGCCATTTGTAAATGGTATTCAAGTAGGATTGAAGTTAGAGCAAGTTGCAAGTTCCAATTGATAAGCTAATAGCATGCCTCGTGTTCTTAAACAAACTCAATTGTAGAGTATTATTTTTGGTCAAAATAATTTTTCTCATTTTTGGATTGACATAATTGAATATCTTTTATTTTAGGGAATTTTATTCAAATTTCATAGTGTTAAAGAGATAATTACGTAGAATTAGTGACGGAGCCACATTACAATATTGAAAGGGTTCATTCGACCCTTCTTTGGTGGAAAATTATATGATTTATACGCGGTTAAAATAATTTTTTAAGTGTATATCGTGGATGTCGTCGAACCCCCTTTGGCTACTTCGTGTGTCTATTTTTGTTAGATTTTGAACCCTCTTATTGAAATACATGGCTCCGTCACTGCATGAAATCTAGATACATCCCAAAACATTCATGATACATTGTGTCCCGATTTCGAATACATCCCTTAACTTATACATCGTGTCTCAATTTCCATACATCACTCAACATAAAATGCGTAAAGTGATGTAACCAAAATTAAAAAGAGTAGGGATTTTTTGTAAAAAAAAAACAACCAAAAAAATAGTATGAAATTTTAAGAAATATAACTAAAATAAATTGTATATTTAGGTTTTTTTTCCTTTTAATTTTAGATTGGATTTTGGGCCCATGGAAGTTTTATGGGTCCAAATTTAATATGGGCAACTTTCACATATAGCAAACAAAAAATTCATATTTGTATAATATAGCAAACTTTGCATAATTGCGCTCCATAGCAAACATAAAAACTGTATAATTCGCTATACATATAAAAGTGTATAATTCGCTGGCCTAAATTGTATAATTCGTTGGCCTATTTCGCTGCAATTGTATAATTTGCTTTGCATATAGTTGAATCGAATTAAAATGTATGTATATTGCATAATTATAAGTGTATAGCAAGAAGATATATGTTTTTCTCGCTTTATACAAAAACAGAAACACAATATATACACTTCTGTTGTATAAAGCTAGAGAAAATTGTATTTCACTGCAATTGTATAATTCGCAATTGTATAATTCGTTGGCCTTTTTCTCTGCAATTTTTGAAGTAAAATGTTTGTAAATTGTATAATTAAGTGTATAACACGAAGATATACATTTTTGCATGTGTATATACAATTTTCTCTCGCTTTATACAAAACAGAAACAGAATTATACACTTCTGTGTATAAAGCGAGAGAGGCGAGCGAGAATGGAGAGTGGCGAGCGAGATTCCTGGGAGAGAGACGCTGGCAAATTTTAGATAATGTTTGCTATGGAGCACAATTAAATCAAACCCTAGCTATTCCATTTAATTTAGGTTATTAGTTTGCTATTTTATACAATTTTTCCATTTAATATTTGGGATAATACGTTTTTGGTCATTAATTAGTACTTAGTAACCTTCGATTTTGGTAATTAATTATGGGTATGTGACTTTACATATTTATAACCTTCATTTTGAGATGACATAACAATACAAGATTGCATTTTACATAATATATGAGTAATCAAATAATTGAACAATTTATAATAATGAAATTTTGTAAATATTCACTTTTTATCAAATAATTATGCTATTTTATTATATTAAATTATTACTTTTTTATTTAATTGTATATTTATTGTGCTTATAAGTAAGCAAACAGTCTCGTAATCATTCAATTGTTGGAAAACAAAACATCGAATCGTTTCTTGTTAATATCTATAAATAATATTATAATCATTCAAATATGCATTCATATTCAGACATATAAATCTTAATAAAAATAAATAAGTCCTTCCAGTTAAATTTCACATGATATCTAAAAAAAAAATTCTGACAAGCATATATAGATTCCGTTTGAACACTAGTTCGTCCTTACTCATTTAAGAACAAGTTCACACCACTATAAAAATAAATAAATAAATTATGTAGGTAAATATATTTAATGTTAATCCTATTTAGTAACGAATTAACAATGAATTTATCAAAAATAATATATTAACTAGTTACGAGCTATTTAGTAACAAATCATTAACAGTAATTTTGTGACTAGCTAAACCATTTCAAGCATGAAGTTATTATATATGTTTTACATGTCAAAATGATCATTTGAGAATGTTGTGTATAACGTGTGAGGGTGATCAACCCCTCCCCCCTTTTATTTTTATTTCGAACTATGAATCTTAACTTGTCGAACTAAACAAACTTTAAAAAATTAACATTTAAAATAAAGTAAAGGGCAAAGAATAGGTGTGAATGAGACGATGTGTAAATAATGTAATCATCGTAATCATCATACACATAATATACTAACTCATTAATATTTCTATATATTTTTTTCATACGATATTTGAAATTTATTGATCTGAATATTTTAATATTATATAAAGTTAACTAAAAAGAGAAGTTTCTTGCCCCGCACGATTAGAGGTATCTCCATTCTCAAGATGCAACTATAATTACAATACTAAAGAAAAATAAGGGAGTATTTTATATATGAAATGTCATCATTCTTTTCATAAAAAAAAAAATATAACGAGTGGTGTTTCAATTTGAAAATGAACAACCCAAAATTAAGCTATATTTGTTAGTTTTATTGATTGATAGAACTGAATTTATTGACGAATTTTACTTATATAAGTTAGAATTCTTTAAGAAAAATTCTAAAATTTGTTTGGTGTTCTCAATTAATTTAGCGCACTTTAAGCTGTGATATTTTTAGGGATCTTTACATGATAGCTATATAGATTGTTTGATTACTTTTTATATTCGATATATAAATGATACACTAATATACATGATCATATACACATGGTATTCATCCACATGCTATTTTAAATTTAATTAATTGGATGGACTGCTATTATTTTTATTTTTGCTAACTAATATCAGCCTTAAAAATGGCTACCAAGTGTAATTTTTACTGAAATAGTTGTTAAGTTGAATCTACCTTTTTGGGCCACAGAACACGCAAGGCCCAGAGTTAGCTTTGGGCACCTAGGTTTTAAACATAGAGATAATTGTATAAAATGACAAATTAATAATGTAAAATAAATATAGTTGCTTCGTTTGATTTATTTGTGTTTCATAGCAAATTGTTTGTCAGTCGTCTCTCTCTCATATTCTCGCTCGCCATTCTCCCTCTCTCACTCGCACCCTGTCGCTCGTCTCTCTCGCTTTATACAATAGAAATATATAAATTGTGTTTCTGTTTGTATAAAGCGAGAGAAAATTGTATATACACATGCAAATACATATATCTCCGTCCTATACACTTATAATTATACAGTACAAATATTTCCCTGCCCAATTCTCTTTTGCCTTTCTGTCTTTCTCGTTTTATACAAATTCAAATTGTATTAATTTCTCTCTTTCTCGTTTTATAAGATTCAATTATATATTCCCTACCCAAGTTTCTTTTGTCTTTCTCTCTTTCTCGTTTCATACAAATTAAAATTGTATATAATTTCTCTCTTCCTCGTTTTATTCAATTCGATTCAATTGTATACAAATTCAAATTTTATACAGATATACAAACACATATAATTGAATTGAAAGGCTAACAACGATTTATATAAATGAAAGGCTAATAACAATTTATACAAATGGCCTGCCAGCGAAATTATACAAATCTGAAGAGGAGCCAACGAATTATACAATTGTTTCTTTTGTATATATGTATATCGAAATAGACATAACTTTCAGTTGTATGCGTATAGTGAATTGTACATGTATATGTTTGTTATGAAGCGCAATGCATACAAATTTGAATTTTGTGTTTGCTATATTTGAAAGTTACCCTTTAACATAACGTTTGAGAAAAATTTCAGAAATAACTACATTAGGTTGAAGTTACATATTCATAAACTCAATTAATTTCTTAATCCTCCATGAGATTCTAAATTCATAGGTGATTCTCAAATACCAATTTTAAAATCGATCAAATTAGTCATTTCTTTTTTTATCCACGGTGATATTGATAATTTAGATTTGAATTGGACCTTGATTTGTCAATTCCGGTGAAATAGATATCTTCTTTAATTGTTTGTAATCGTCTTGATATATGTATTTGCGATTTCAATAATATATGTTATGCGGAATTCGAGATAATACGAGAAAATATAAACGCGAAAAACAAAGACAACAGATTTACGTGGTTCACCAATAAATTGGCTACGTCCACGGGGAAGAGGGGGAGCAGTTTTATTATGGAGAGGCAAGAACAGAATTACAGAATAGGGTTTGTCATAGCGTCTATATATAGTGCTAAGCTACGCCCTAACAGGCTTGGGCCCAAAATACAGAATTGACAGATAATTAAGGGCCCAATACAACAACATTGTATACCGTCGGGTCCGATTCAAGGCATTCAATAATATAGATACAACAAATTATGCATATACCATTTTGATAATGATGATCAATTTATAGAGTCCCAATTTGAATTAAACATATTTTTATTTCAATGTGTACAGCATCATTCTTATCTAACCCTTTTTTTTTTCTCCATAAAATTTGTTATTTATTGCATATGGTGTCATATGAATTTAATGCTACATCTATTGGAAGGCTCATTTCCTATCTTTGTCAGCAGGCTTATAACAACACGTAGGAAATTTCTTGTTATCCATTTGCAACAAAAAATTATATTCTAATGAACAAATGTTATATAAAGTATACATTTTCTAATACGGCTATTATTTGATGGATCAATAATAATTACTAATAATTCTGTCTCCTCTATTTTTTTTCCTCCTAAAATGGAATGATAATATATAAGAAATAATTTAAAATTCAAGTTGCCACATAATTCCAGTCCCTTGGCTTTTGATAGCAAACAAATTGTACATTTTTTTTCATTATTGCTTAGGCCCTCTTCCTCAATATTACCACGAATTTAATTAAATATGGAATCGTATTAATGATATTACTTTTTTTTGTAATTGTTTTATATTTGATATTACTGATTTTATTATAGTAATACGAATTTTATATAAACGATAATGTATTAAAGAAAATAGTTCTCATTCGAGTTGTCACATATATCAAGGCCTTGGCTTTTGATAGGAAGCAAATAGCACATAAATATTAAAGGCTAGCCTTCTTTCTCAAGAATAATTGCGATGGATTTTCCAAAAATAAAAAATTACTTGAAAAACATACACAATCCTATCAAAGATTGAGGGCCTTCTTGTTTTTTTTGTCATATATATATATATATATATATATATAGGATTGGGGTTAGTGGCGGAGCCACCCCTTCGATGAGAAATTATATATTTAATTATACATGCTTAAAATATCCTTTTTAGGTATATATATATTGTAGATGTTGAATTCCCCTTCAGCTACTTTGTGTGTCTATTTTCTCAAATTTTAAATCCTCTTATTGAAATTTCTGACTCTGCCACTAATTAGGTTGGATGGGGTGGGAGACTTAAGTCAATCATTTCTTAGATGTTCTAATACTAGTTTGTTTTTTTATTTAGGTTTTATGTTTAAGAAAAGAAATATTTATCAAAAAATTCTACCGTGTATATAAAAAATAATAATGTATACATAGTTAAAAAGAATTCATAATATGTGCATGAACATGAATATGAATATATGATAATAGTATAGGAAATCATTATGTTACTTGCTAGTTTCATATTTGACTCAATCTAAATATAAAAAGGTGACTACATTCTTTCTTTAATGAATTTAAAAAGAAATTAAGAAAGTATCACATAATTTGAGCTATAGATAAAATGATTACTTTTGACACTTATACATTAAGTGACGTTTATTAGGACCAGAACATACCATCTTAATGATTTTTCGCCAATTCTTAATTATTAGATTAAATATTTAATTTGTATTAAGAGGTATCAATATTTGTATATATATTTATTAAATTAAAATTTAATCTCTATATAAATTTTCGATGAAAAGGTATCGCTCGATACCGTCAAGATACAACTCTTCAAAGAATTGAAGGATTTCACAAGTGTTATAAACACGGGGTGGCTCGACAATGTTAAAAAAAGACGTATGTCTTAGTCCCCCAAATTTAAGGGGCCTCATTTTTAATAATAATAGGTTATAAGTTAATATTCTTTTTAGGGAAAATGCACAAGTAGTCTCTCAACCTATATCCGAAATTCCAGAGACACACTTATACTATACTAATGTCCTATTACCCCCTGAACTTATTTTATTAATAATTTTCTACCCTTTTTCGGCCTACGTGACACTATATTGTTGGTCCAACGCTGGTTGACTTTTTCTTTCAAGTTAGTGCCACGTAGGCCGAAAAGGGGTAGAAAATTACTTATAAAATAAGTTCAGAGGGTAATAGGATCTTAGTATAATATAAGTGTGTCTCTGCGATTTCGGGCATAGGTTGAGGGGCTACTTGTGCATTTTCCCTTTTTTTTAAAGAAATATTGAATACTATTCCTATAAAAAGTAAACTTTTCATGAAAATGAAGGAATTATTAAAAGAAATTTGACATATTTGGAATACTATATCTCATGAAAAATAATTAAAATAAGAATAATCATATTATCAATTGAAAACTAGAAGAAATCAATTATATAAAAGTTATTAATATTCAAATTTAAAATCCCGTTTGATTTCTATTTTAGGTTACTAATATACTTGAGCCGCTCCGTTATAAATTCTAATTAACAAGTTTTTTGACTTTTATGTGTATATTGATAATTGAAGATGACATCTCAGTTTTTGTAGAATTATTGACTCGTAATTTTGACAACTTATTTAAGTTGCTCAAGAGATTATCCTTGTTTGATGTTTAAGTTTTCTTATTATCCTAATTATTATACATATCTTGAAATTAATTAAGAAAAAGTGATTTTTGAAAAGTTCAATTTATCTACGTGGTGTTATTATCTTTTTGTAGTATAGAGTTTGATAATGATTGATAAATGTATGCTTTATAATTATGAAAATTTGATGAACTTTTTTTCGTTCTTATAAATTTGACTCTGAAATTTTAATAAATTTTTTTTAATCATATCATCAAATTATGAAAATCTAATGAACACTTTTTTTCATTTTCACAAATTCAATTCCAAAATTTAATAAAGAAATTTCAATCATATATAGATAAGTTTTCAACTTTTATTAATATTTGAACATGACATCTCAAAACAAACCCTTCTGGAACCATTTGAGAATAGTTGCCATGAAAAGTGCCATGGAATTGTGAATTATTTTTAAAAGGTAAAAGGTTCAAAAATGTCATTAAACTTTCAGAAAAGGCTCAAATATGTATCAATCAAAAGTTTGATTTATTTATGTCATTACGGTTAAAGAAAAAGTTCATTCATGTCATTATCTTTTAACGGAGATTTTGCAAAACTATTTTTTGATACGTGACCAATTATAATTCGACCACGTCATCAATTTTCTTTAAAAAAATATAATTCTGAAAAAAAAAAATTGAATTAATTTTTTTAAAAAAATTTTATTAAAAAAATTGATGACGTGGTCAATTACAATTCGGCCACGTCATCAATTTATTTAATAAAAAAAATTTTAAAAATCATTTTTTTCAGAATTATATTTTTTTTAAAAAATAATTGATGACGTGGTCGAATTATAATTAGCCACGTCTCAAAAATGATTTTGCAAAACCACTATTAAAAATAATGGCATGAATGAGTCTTTTCTTTGATGGTAATGACATAAATGAACTAAACTTTTAACTGATGGCATAAATGAGCCTTTTCTGAAAGTTCGATAACATATTTCAGTCTTTTCCCTTTTTAAAATATGAGTTGAGAATTGACTAATATATATATATATATATATATATATATACTTTGTTTTTATATTAAACTAATAGATGTAATTATTTTTTACGATCGATTAAATATGCAACTTGCCTTATTTATTTTCTGGAGTAGGTGTATCAAATGATTTTACTCGAATTTCTTTTAGTTTTTCTTTCAAAAGAAAGTTAGATTTTCTACTAGCATGTACTAGTTAAAGTAAGATGTAGACATGAATTTTATATTTTACTAGAGTAGAGAATTATTTTTTATTTTGTGCAAGTTAATAATTTTCTTCGATAAATTATTGCAAACTCGTTATACAAAAAGAACTTCTAGAGAAAAAAAATAAATAAGCAGTACATAATTGATGTGACCTAACAATTGATCATAAATTTGAGAAAATTGATTTAGGTAAGACTGGATTAAAAGTTTCAAAATGTCTTTGACCTTAGTTTTTGAAAACATTATTCGATTTAAAAAAACATAAAACATGATTTATTTCCATAAATTTAAAAACTATTGAAATTTTTCATAAGTTTGGCAAAAAATTATTAATTTTATAATAGATAATACATAATGCTAAATCTATAAAAACTATTAATAACACAATAACTAATTACTATAATTCATCAAATTATAATTTTCTTATGAACAATCTCAAGTTTCAACAAAGAATTTATTGATGAAATTTTATTATTATTATTTTAATGTCATACGTTTTATTTTTAAAAAAATAATTAAAAGGTGAAAATTATATATTTTTAATCGCTCTAGTATAAACCACTGATATACATCTAACCTCTAAATAACTTCGGTCGAAATTTTATCATAAATCTTTTCAAAATTAAAGAATATCATAAGTAAATTCCCTGTCCTTTTCCAATATTTATTGAAATTAATTGAGAGAAAGTGATTTCTGAAAATTCCACTTTACCTACGTGTAATTGTTATCTATTACAATGACTAATCAGTAGTTAATCGTTTCGTACTGAAGTTTGATACTAATTGGTGCTTTATATGGAAACAAAAATTGTGTCATTTTTAACAAATTAAAGTAATTGGCAGTATATACCATTTATTCATAGTGGATTGTTATTAGGTCAACTCTTGATAAAGAAAATAATAATTTGGGTATTAATTAACTTGTTAGAGAACCTAATTATTAGTTAACTTAAGAAGTGCACATAAATACATCATACAATTAACTTATAGGATTGATAATAATTATAGGTCCAAATCAAATTTTGTACGTTTATGAAACAGACAACATCATCATCATAGATTTAATTAATGTAGTAGATCATTTTTGACATTTTATTTTAATTATTTAAATTCGACTTTAAACTAACACAATTTCTTTTGGTAATGAAAAGTCATATTATATTTATTTGACATGATTAGCATTGTTTTGGCTTAAGCCATTACACAAACTCATATTAGCCAAATTAATTACAATCAACATAAATATGCCGAGCAAAAAAAGGTTCCCAAGTAGAAATTAAGGAATCATTTCGAAACATGTTATTTTGAGATTAATTATTTCAAAATAAGTCATTACATTATATATATGGGACATCTTATTTCATCAAATGGGATAAATAATCCAACGATTTACGTCCTAATAACTCAAACCAAACATATAGTAAAATGATGGAAAAAGGGTCTGAAAAATATTTCAACTTTGGTCGTAATTATTGTTACGGTACCAAACTTTATGGAGGACCTTTTTGTAGAATTCTCACGTATATGTGAAGAATCAAAGATTGTATTGATATTTAAATGATTGAGTTACATACTCCTTATATAGGAGAAGAGTCATATACTAGCTATACTAGGAATCATAGAAGAATCTTATACTAGCTACACTAGGAATCCTAATACAACACAAATATATTATTTACACCTTATCCTAGTCAACTTTAATCGTACAAAGTATAGGCTTGTAAATAAATTAGGATTTAGTAATCTAATCCTAGTGTAAATCAAACTCTAACTCGCCAGATAGCTTCACCGAACCTGTTCCTTTGACACGTTCCATCAGCTTCCTTCATCACTTTTATCCCCCTGCACTATTTACACTACATAAAAAATGAGCTTTAGCGGCAATTAATTAGCAATTGCCGCTAAATATGTACTTTTAGCGGCAATTAACATTCTTTGTAAATGTCCCTAAAGGCTTTAGCGACATTGGATCTAATGACACTTAACTAATGTCGGTAAAAACTTTAACACTCTTTATTCATGTGTCAATTTATTGCCACTATAAATCGTTTTTATTGTAGTGTTGTTAATAGTGTATTTTAAAGATGTATATATATTCACGTGGACGTATTATTATTTATAATTATGCAACATTTTTTATGTCCACGTGGATACATATATATCTTCAAAATACACTATTAAATAGTGCATGAATAAAAAATCTTTTTCAAAATTTGATATCATAACAACAATTTCGCTTAATGTTAAAATATATTTCAAATATTTTCTTTAAAATAATCATAAAAATTATTTCAAAATTATTATATTTTATACCTTATACCTCAAATCCAGTGAAGTTTGCGATATAAGTCAGATATGATCAATCCTACAATTGTGTGATAAGAAGAAAACTTTTTGAAGAAGTGGGGTCATTAAGAGTACACAAATATGTGATTCAAGTTCATTGAATGTTTTTATTATTAAACATAACTTAAGGAAATCAACAAGTAAGGCTAAAATCAAACGTGCTAATTTTTCTACATATAATCTTTTTATAATCAATCGAAGTTAAATTTTCTTCTTTTTTTTTTCAAGATGAACAAACCTTTGGAAAGCTTTTTAAGAATGAATGGACGCCATGAATTGGAATTGTGAATTTGTTATAAGAAAAAGTTGACATAAAATAGTCGTCAATTATTATATATTTTTGTATATCAATTGTATAATGCATGTAAAATATAAATTTATTTAACGAATATAATTATTTTAGTGATCGATATGTAATCTGTCGGTGTATCAAATGGTTTTGACTTGTTTTTCCTCTAGTTTCAAATAAATTACTATTAAGACGTATATGAGTTAAGTAGGATGTAGACATGGAGTTTTGTATTTAATTACAATAGAGAAAAATTCTTATTTTGTGCAACTTGATAGTGTAGTATTATTTTTAATAATCAAATCTAATTTAGTTGAGTCTCATAAATATCAGACACCGAGTAAAAAAATCAAACAAAAAGCTTGCAATTGGTTGTTGGGAATTATCGAGCGTTTAACTACGATTTTTTCAGTGTTAAATACGTTTGATCATAAATTTGAGAAGTTGAATTTATGATTTTTTCGAAATCAGGTATACACTTAAAGATTATTTTATTTTTTTATTTCAAATTATTCACGAAAATTCAAAAGTAACTCCAAATAATATTCTTAATCAAATACAATTTTTAATATTTTTCTTTACATTGAAACCAAAAACTTTTTTTTTTACCATATACTTATAATTCTCATGACCAAAAAGTCCTCAAGATTACGCCATATGCTTTAAGTAATTACTAGTTTTTAATGATAAGTCGCAGCAATTTACAAATGAATATTATATAAAAAAGAAATACCAAAAGTTTGGACATGTGAATGGATCAGTTCAAACTTGAAAAAGAACGTTGACAAAAATTGTTCAAGTTAATTACAAAAGTTGTCACATTATTAATATTGGAAATTTTGCATATCAGAGAAAAAATTAAAAAATATATATGGAGTAATACTTATACTATATATATATATGGCCCCATATAATGTGATTATCTGACATGTCCTTGGAATTACAGCTGGTTTTCCACTTATCAATAATGAAAATAACCTACCTTATATTATAAAAAACTAATAATTAAATAAAACAAAATAATAATAATGAAAACGACATTTGGTATTTCCTTATAATTTTTTTTTCTAATTTTCATCATGAGTAGTAGATAATTTTTCCAATAATAAATACTAGTTATTGCATTATGTGTTTGGATAAAGAATTCTGGTTTACTTCATGGTAGTTAATCATATAGAGAAACTAAAATTATAATATTGATTCTGTCTCTAAGAGTAAAGATCATTAATTTTCAAATCGTACAGTTCACTTATGAATAATATTATTATTGTTATGTATATATAAATTTTTATTTTCTAATATGTTTAAGCGTTGATGATAAGAAATGTAATAAAATAAATAATTTTTTTTCACTTTAATTAAAAGTCTCTTATTTTAAAAAGCTAACTACTTTTTTTCACACGTAAAAACTAATGAATTCAAATTAATTGATGCACAATGTGGTCAAACTTTCAACTTTGACATCTCAAATGGATATTTTAAGCTATAATATGATTAAATAATTAATAAGGATTAAACAAACGTGTGTTTAATTAGTTACACGAAGTGGACGGTGGGAACAAAATAAAAATTCACAAATGTTACTCAATTCATACAATGAGATAAATTTTAGACAAAATCTTGAAGAAAAGAATAAACAGAAAGAGAGTTATTTTGTTTTATTTTTTTTAAAAAAATGGTAAGATGATAATTAATATCATTGAATACTACCATTAGAAAATTTGGTAGAAAATACAGCACATATTTAAGTTTTTGGTTTTATAAAAATAATTGGAGAAATTGAAAAAGAAATAAAGACACTTGGCCCCCCCTCAAGATGCAAATAAAGTATTTATGTGCATATCTTTTCTTCTTGTAATCACTGATGAAATTATTACTCATATTGCATTTTCAGTGGACACAATAATTCTTGAATATATATATATATATAAATAACAAATTAGAATCACTTAGATAGTACTATACCAAATTTTCGGATACATTTTCATTCTCTCTAGAATACATTCCTGCGTCTTCTTCGAGATATTTCTCTTTCTAAATAATGTATTATTTGTAATGCTTCGAACAATTAACAAATATATCTGTGAGCAATGAAAATTTCAGAATTTTTATAAAAAAAAAAACTTCTGAAATAAAATGTATTTTGTAGGTTATACTAAATAAAACTCAAACTTTATCTTACTAATTAATAAATACTTTAATTTTGAATATGCATATTATTTATTCGGATTATTAGTTAATTAATTTTTTAAAAATGGAACTAGTGGAGGTGTAAAAGCATGTGCTAAACTTGGATCAATAATCATGGATGTCGTGTACTAATTGTCAATATTTAGCTTTATAAAAGAATCAAATTAAAAAATTGAAGATCTGATTCACATCTGAATCAACTTATATTTATTATATATTTGTTAAACCATAAATGTAAACCACTTTTTATGGTCTTTTGTGTTGTGTTACCTTTTTTACTAAATATATCTTAATTAATTAATAATTATCATTAAATTAAACTGTGTTAGGTAAGACTTGTTTGGTCCTGGTTTTATTTCTGGCATTTAGAGTAAGATCTCTAAACAGGAAATATAATTTATGATAATAAATAAACTAAGATATTTGATTCTTTACATTTTTACTCTTTTTTTTTTTATCCACGTTGGGTGAGAATATTGGCTTACAAATTTGTTACTTTTTTACCCATAATAAGGTTTTGTCCTTCCTCTAATTTATGGAGTCCCAGTAATTCTATTTACGTAGAAAATTCGATAGATGGTAATTTTTTTTTCTTTTGAAAACGCGATATAAAATTAAGTTGATTTAAAATTAATTTTTTAAAATTATATATATATTTTATAAATATTAAAATTGGATAAATTTGTAAAAAATTTTGCTAACAACTATTTTTGAGGGTTATGCTCGGATTCTCCATAAATTTTGTTATATTGATATTGTATTTTTTAAAATATACTAATTTTATAGTATTCAACATATATATATCGATATTTAAAAAAAAAATTAAACACTTTCGTAAAATAACTACTTATTTATATATTCTTCTCATTTGTTTTAAAGGTGGAAATAATGAATTTTGTAAAATCGTTTATATTTTAAAAATTCAACACTCGCTAGATTCTCTTTTCAAAAACAAAAAGTTACCCCAATTTTATAGAAAAAGGGAAAATTGGGAAACAAAATAAGGTGCACTGACGTTTATTGCCTTTTGGCCCACCAAAAACTATGTCGTTTTGTACTGATTAACCACTTAAACTGTGTCGTTTTGTGTGGCAATAGCTTTCTAGTTTCTTGAGTATATATATATATTATTCTATTCGAAAATAAAAGTTTACAATTTTAAAATAAAAATAAATAGATTCGATATTATTAGAGTCGTTGATTTAATAGATTATTTATTTTCTTTTGAAAAAAAGAATAAATATATCTCTAAATTATCATAAATGATATGCAAGATACTCTTAATCATATCCTATTTAATGTCCTAAAAATATGACGGATAATAGTCCTAAGGGTATTTTTTTTTGCTTTTTGACACCCTAATGAGTATCTTTTTGTATAACTGTCATTTTCTTGATTATATATTCATTCATTCATATTTGTATCTACCATTTCTCCTTTCTTCCCATTTCTCCAATTTTTCTCTGTTTCCGTAGTACCCATTTCTTTTCTTTGGTTAAAAAGAAGGAAATTTCCTTTCTTTACTACCAAACAAAGAAATTGGGTCATTTAGTTTCTTGTTTCGAAGCTATAACTTGTTATATATACTGTGTTTGAGTTTCTGACAGTTCTGTAATCACTTTTGAGTTTTTTGGGGGTTTGGGTTTGTGGGTGTGGAGAAAAGATAGCATTTTGTTGTTGTTATGGCAGGAGTTGGATCAAGATGGAAGGTTTTTCGGCCATTATTGTCAATTTCTTGGAGTTTTCTTCTGGCTGCCATATTTGTTTCAGCTGAAAGAAGTTTGAAGAAAGAAATTGTTGCACAAAATGCAACTCATCAGTCAGATGCTGATTTACTTACTTCAGTTGTGCAATTCTTGTGGAAGCCTGATGAATCTGGTTACCAACATGTTTGGCCGGTAATTTAAAATTTTGATCTTTTTAATTCTGTTGTATTTTGTAGTTTTTGAGTTTTTAGATTAGTGGTGATTTGTTAGTTTTGTGTGATCTAGTATAACATTGTTTGATAGTAATAGTTGACTAGTTGGTACTGTTAGTGAGCCTAATTTAGTTTGATTGGGTGGGACCATTAATGGACTAAATTGAATCTGGATCAATTAGAGATACTTTGAGAGTAAATGGAACCCACATCCATGAAATGCATCAATATATTATCTTTATGCATGTTCTTGTGGTGCTTTTTGTTTTTTTTTCTTCTGAAGTTGGAGAATATGGATGTCAACATGTATATTTATTTGCTGTTTGAGATCAAGAAGAGATTAGGAATGAACATGTATAGAAAAACTGGTCAAAAAATTCTAAGATGGAGTCATATGAGTAAGTTGGTCAATGTGAAGTTTGCAATACAGAGTAATTAATGTTAATTTTCCTTTTGAAAGTGACTGGCATGATGCTTCTGATCTCTGAGATGGTGGCATGTTGGAATTTTGACTTGTGATTGGGTTGCCACTTCCATGTGCTACATTGACTTATATGATCTTACTTTTATAGCTTGGTCATATTTTCATTAGGCTCCTGACCTCCTGTTTTGCCTTATTCCTTTGACATGGTTGACAAGGGAAGGTTTGAATGTTTTACTTGATGTCATTGCAGGACATGAAATTTGGATGGGAAATTATTGTTGGTTCGATAATTGGATTTCTGGGAGCAGCATTTGGGAGTGTAGGTGGTGTTGGTGGTGGTGGCATATTTGTTCCTATGCTTTCTCTCATCGTTGGATTTGATCCAAAATCATCTACTGCGATTTCAAAGTGTAAGATAGCGAGCCTAGTATAAGATTGACTTTTAAGAAATTTGATTGATAAGTTCATGATAACAAGGACTTAAAAAGTTGTGGTGAATATTTAGTTTATTCTGATCCTAGTGGACTTGCCCATGATTTCTGAAGTGATGGAACTTACTGATAAAAAGAAAGTAAAGACAAGGGAACTTAATGAGTAATAACTTAACAGACTCTGAAGTTTTCGCCTGGAATTGTTCCTTACTCAAGTTTTCTGTGGAAGACTATCTTCATGCTCCTTCTTATCAACAAAAAAACTTCTTTCCCTCCAGAGTTTTCGAGCTTCATTCAGTCATCTTTTGTTGGCAGATTGCTGGATATTCTTTTCCCTTTCTGTGAGAAGTATATAGGGCTTTAGCTTAAGACACCTTTTGAATATGTAAACAGAAAATAGCTTCTAGATTAGACAAGCCATGCATATCAGATAATTTACTCCCCGCAGATGCGTTTCCCCCCGTCTTTTCCCTTTAGCCAGGATAAGTGCAAACTCCCTGTGAAATTCACACTATATCAGCACAGTGCTGTAGTAACAAGTCTTAATTTTTGAATTTTCATCTTCTCTTATTAGCTGCTCTCTCCTGGTTAAGGGACTCACAGATTCTACTCTTGATTGTCAGGTATGATCATGGGAGCTTCGGTCTCTACTGTTTACTATAATCTAAAGCTCAGGCATCCAACAATTGATATGCCTATTATTGATTATGATTTGGCTGTTCTCATCCAGCCAATGCTGATGCTTGGCATTAGTATTGGAGTTACTTTTAATGTGATATTTGCTGATTGGATGGTCACTGTTCTGCTAATAATACTCTTCATCGGTAATATTGCACTTGAAATGTGACACACTTTTGTGATTCCTTTACTCACTGCACCAACAAAACTTCTGAACTTGTGTAATTGTTGTAGGTACATCAACCAAGGCCTTTTTGCGAGGGGTTGAAACGTGGAAGAAAGAGACTATCCTGAAAAAGGTTAATGAATTTTTCTTCCTATTTGAATACTGTAGTTGTACATTGAAACATCATGTTTGAATTGTTGGTACTTTTGCTCCCTCTTTTCACCCATTCTAGTGGGCATCCATTCTGTACAGTAGATAGCATGTCTGATAGGGGATTTTATTCCTAGTATCGTGATGCCTTGTCCCATTGGATTCTAGCAAGGCTATGTAAATAAGGTCATATATGTCAAGTGTTGGTTCTGATAATCATGTGTTTCTTACTTCAGGAGACTGAGGCTGCGAAAAAGTCAGGCGCAAATGGTAGGCTATAAAAACATTTTTTTAAAATTATATATGAATTAATGGGATTTCAATCTCAGTGTTCTTTTCTTTCCTGCTGATATGGTTTTTTGTGCTCATCGCTGGTGAAGACGCAGAGTATAAGCTCCTTCCTGGTGATGCCAACGATGCTGAAAAGAAAAAAACAGAAGTTTCCGAACCTGAGGTAACTTACTGTAGATCTTGAAATGACAATATTCTGCTTCTCCTGATAGTTTAGATCTAATAAGCCAATGTCATTTTAGGTGCCTATCATGGAGAATGTTTGCTGGAAGGAAACTGGACTCCTGTCTTTTGTTTGGGTTGCATTTCTAGGACTGCAAATCGGCAAGGTTTTCATCTTTCCTTATCCACATTTTTTGTTTATGATCCACTTATACTCAGAGTTGATGCTCTTGAGTTTGGATTGTTTAATAAAGTTGTTTCAAATTTTGTAAACTAACTCGCCTTGTGTTTTGTTGAAACAGAATTATACAGACAATTGTACACCACTATATTGGGTAGTGAATCTGTTGCAGGTTTGTATTTATCTATGTTAAAGGTTGATGCAAACTCTTAAATCTCAAATATTATTCTAGCAATGAATATGAACTCTTTCAATGTCCTGCAGATCCCGGTTGCCCTTGGTGTATCATCTTACGAAGCTGTTAGCCTGTATAAGGGTTGGAGAAGGATTGAATCCAAGGGAGAAGACGGAACTAACTTCCGGGTGATGCAACTAATTGTTTATTGCTTTTTTGGAATAGTAGCTGGTATGGTAGGGGGACTTCTTGGATTGGGTGGAGGATTTATCATGGGTCCTATGTTTTTGGAGCTGGGCGTTCCTCCTCAGGTGCGTGTATATGTTATCCTTGAGCAGTATGGAGCAATAGAATATCATTATTTTTTTCCATATATTAGGGCTACTTATCTATGGTTGGTTCTTTTTGGTGGTTATGCTTCTGCTGAGTTTTATTTCAGCCGATAATCTTTTATGATCATGGCTTTTACCATGTCCATATGGTTTTGTTAAAAAACATAAACAACCATAAAATTGGACAACTGGTCCCTCAAAGTTGGTGGTAGGCTTTGGGCTGCAGGCTGATCTGTCTGATATGTATACAGCTTGAGCTAAGCCAGACCAAACTTGCATATACAGGCAACAAATCTTTTAGAAATTCTCTGAAAATAATCTATGGGTACTCAAAATGGCAAATCATAATTGAAATTTTTAGTCATGAGTTCAAGCATGTACTTTTTTGGATGCAAATGTAAAGTCAAAGGGATCTTAGATATGTTATATACACAGATAAATTCTTGACTTCCTGGATTGGAAGAGACTTTCAAACAATGGAAGTCCATAATAAGGTGCCCCGGATATCTCGATTAAAAAAAGATGGCCTGAAGATTTTTGATAGAGACCATTTCAATTATCACTTGTTTAGTCATGTTTAAATGCGCCTCTTGATTTTTAATCAATTCCATTGTCAGTAGAAACAGTGACTTTTCACACAAAAGTTTGTGCCGAATGTTCACTTAATTGGGGGTTTTCCTTTTGAATGTAGAATTTAGCAAAATTCTTGGATACATCATTTCTCGACATATTGGATTTAGCATTTGTGTATTATGACATTCACAAACCATCTTCCTCCAGCTTCACACATGAATCATTTCCCAACTTTCCTTCCGTATTTCATTTTACCCATACCTGTATCCATGTTAATCTTACAGTTAAAAGAGCTTATATCGTCATCTTTGAAGTTTCCCATATTTTTTTATTTCCCCCATGTGTGGCTGCCTTTTTGTACTTTGCTTTCATTAGAATTACGAATTTCAGTAAATTGAGTTGTTTCATGCTTAGTCTTTAGTGTCAGAATATATCGCAAGCAGACATTAGGAAAATCTTTTATGCTTTGGGTCCTGGACAATCTCTCACCATTTATTTCATGGAAGTTGTCCATGACTAAACTAAGGATGAAACTTGGGATTTTTATGAGAAGTAAAATTATCCAGTTTTACTAGGATACTATTTTTCTTTTAAAAGTTAATCCAATTATAATTTATAAACCAGCATATGAATAAATTAAAGGGAGTTTTGGAGGAAGAATCGTTTTACTTGATCCGTCTTCATATCTATTCAACTTCTTATCGTACTTTATAGCGATTGTCTCATGTTACTGTGTTTCTGCTTACTAGGTTTCAAGTGCCACTGCCACCTTTGCAATGATGTTCTCCTCATCAATGTCTGTTGTAGAGTATTACCTTCTTAAACGTTTCCCAGTTCCTTATGGTATGTGCTGATCTCTTAAATTAACAATGGACTACAGAGTAGAGTTTTCACCTTTATATAGGAATTGAAAGTTGTATTCTTGCTGCAGCTCTGTACTTTGTTGCCGTGGCAACTGTTGCTGCTTTGATTGGGCAACATGTTGTAAGGAGAATGATTATGATACTAGGAAGAGCATCACTTATCATCTTCATCCTTGCCTCCACAATTTTTGTGAGCGCAATTTCACTAGGTATGTATATGTATTTCTTTGGCAACTCATGAGCATCAACATTTAGTTCTCCTCTCGAATGAAATCATCACTTCATTCTTGATTCTGACAGGTGGGGTTGGTATCTCAAACATGATTGGAAAGATCCAGCGCCATGAATACATGGGATTCGAGAACCTTTGCAAATATGATCCTTAATTAAGTTCAAGTTTAGGTGAAGCAAACTGGTCGTACATTAGTGCTTCCCTAACTGAAGTAGAGGTTTATGTTGAAGAACGATTCTTGGGTTGGTGGAGGAAGATAAATCACCATCTCGATTTATAGCTAGTTCAATTCTACATTAGATATACACTGGCAATGAATCTGCTGTGGAAGATTTCTGCTCTGGAGAAATCTGTTGTGGTATATTTATGCTGTGGGTGTTTTTCCAATAGGGAATTTATTGTCATTTTTGTGTGAAATGGAATTCAGTTTTGAACACAAGAAATAATGGGAGACAAAAAGGTAGAAATTCTCAAGTCATTTGATTTGTAAAACTCATGTGTTATCTTGGTGTAAAACACTATAATTGAATTATTATTGATTCCATGTTGCCCCTTTTGCTAGTAAGTAGTAGTACTTGAGCTTTATTTACTGATGTCTCATTCAAAGGAAAATAATTATTTTTGATGTCTTGAAAGTTTGATTTGAGGACATTGTGTCAAACATGATTCACTATAGTAAGAAAATGATGATTTCTTCTTACTAATTGCCAAATGCCTACTAAAGACGCTTGAAACACCCGGTGTTCGATATTTGTATTGAAGATTTGATTTTGCATTGGAAAGTTTTACATTGGTATTTTAAGTGTTCTCTGATAAAGGCGCTGCCATATTTAGTATGGCTTGAATCAAGATCTTTTATGTATTAAGATACCCACTAAATATCTAGCAATACTTAATTATAAATTCACCTACTATTATTTCGAATCTATAAATTTCAAATGTTAGATCCACCTCGAAGACTTCAGGAAGACAAGTGGATTTAACAGGAATTAGGAATTTTGATTATTGTTGCACTTGCTCTCTATTGTATGCTTACGAATTTTACTTGGCCTCTCCAAGTTTTGAACAAAATTATAACCTAAGTTGCGCTAATTCTTTACTTTAACACTCGTATCAGATTCTTCAAAAATACAATATTTTAAAAAATTCAACGTGTATCTGTTGACATTATTGAAGAGTTCAATCACATACCAAGATTCTATTTTTGTCACATTCTTATTCTATGAATGTTTACCTAATCCAGTTGCACGCATGTAAGTTTTGGTCATATTTTTCTAAAAAATTATATAGGGGATGGCTCTAGTGGATTGATTGGGTAGCCATGAAAGCTACTGGTCAGAGGACTTAAATTCCAGCTAACTTTAGACCCAAACTGATTGTCTTTTTGAGTTGGCACATGCGTGTCAATCAATTTGAATCAATAATTTCTACTATTATTAACCCCTCAAATCTCAATGTTCTGTCTCATGGTTGACATTTGACAATGAGAGGGTAGATTCTTTGTCCCGTTCGATATTCATTTTAAGATTTAATCGATTTTAATTTATATTAAAATTTTTTATTTTAAGGTCAAAGATAATATTATCTCAGAGATCAAAGAAAATTGTTTTTCACGAAAAATGAAGAAGGTAGTGGGGTTTGGAGGTGCCGGGAGAAGGGGGTGGAAATGGTCAGAGAGTGAGGAGGAGAAAATAAACTTGAAACATCACTTATGTAACTTGTTTTTCCTATATCTATTAGGGAAGTAATTTTTCTCATTTAAAAAAAAAAAAGGTAAATTACCCGCGCTTCGCGCGGTGGTAAGCTACCTCATTAAGCCTATGTATGATCATCAAATGAAAGAAAATATTTTCCTCCTAACCGAACACAAGCCCTAAAAGAAAAATGTTAATTAATGTAGAATCTTAGCCCTTAATCTTTCTTGAGGTGGATTTATTTATAGTGTAAATAACAAGCAATTTCTAGCCAGATGAGTAAATTGCACTTAATTCTAGATTGTATAAAATGAAAAATGTCATAATTTAGGATATTGAAAGTCAAATATGGATGCCAAGAACCAAAGCCTAGTTGCTGCCTACCATTATTTTCTTAACAAATGATTCACAAGTTTCATGAGAAAGACATTCAAATAGTTGAAAATTTTCTTTCAAATTTTGAAATCAAATTATCGACACATAATTATTTGACTTATAATTAAGGGTTTGTTTGGCTCACTTACTAATTATTGCCAAGTGTTTATTTATCAAATTAGTTCATTATTTCAACATCAAATTTGAAACATAAATTTTGGCTTAATACGTAATCAGTCTCTTAAATTTGTCAGGATATTTCATTTACACACTTAAACTAAGTCGTGTTACAATGTAAACCTCAATTTCTAATAAAGTGTTCCAATTAGGCACTTTTAATTCAAGTTTTTTTTTTTTTACTTTTATGCGTGTTTTCATTTGTCTATTACGTAGTTAAGTTAAACACATAAAATATGTCATATCATTTAATTATACGCATCAATCTCAAATAGAAAATGTCATAGGCTTTATAACTTATTAATGCAAATATGTATAATTAAAGGAGATAATATATTTTATGTGTTTAACTTAACTAGCTAATAGACCAATAACAATACATAAGATAAACATTCAAAAATTGATCTGAATGTGTCCACTGAAACCTTTACTGGGAGTTGAGATATTCAATTGGAACAAAATCTTGTTCGAAAAGTCTATAGATTGAGAATTTTCAGATTTTCACACACAAAATGTTGCTAGTTATTTTTTCACATTTATATCGACAACCCTTTAAACTTCTCAGTAAATTATATTTAAACATTTGAAGTACGATATGCTCTGATTAAACACATGACAATTTCTTACTCAAATTTTAAAAAAATCCTTTTGCGCACTCAGGCACCAGTTACTCAGTTGCATTAAACACTTAAAATACATCACTTTTCTTAATTATACACATTAGCTAAATAAATCGTAAAACCCCCATGCTTGTTCCAATTGAGGCCGATATATAATCAAAAGCGATATCATATTTTATGTAGCAGTTAAGTTATCTACGCAATAGACACATGATAATACACCCAAAAGCTTTTCCATATCTTAAGTCGAAAATAGACACTAATATAAACACTTTATTATAAGTTCAAATGTTAAACTAAATCATGTTATAATTCAAACGTCTAAATAAAAATTTATTGACAAGTTTACGGGAATATCATGTTTTCCTTTTTTTATTTTTTATTTTATGGGTGACAAAATTTTAAAATAATCATAGAACAACTTTTTTTTTTCTTTCAAAATCTAATCAATGTCCAAATTTGTAAGGAAGATTTAGCTTTGTTTGTACGCGAAAAGTGCGGTTTCAATAGTTTGCAGGCTACCGCTATATCCACCTGCCTATCTGACTCAGGAAAAACTCGTCGAATCTGCTTTAACAAATTAGGGCTTCGAAAACCCTAAAACAGAGAGCTCGTTTTTTCCTTTTCAATCGGAGAAGAGAAAAATGGTGTTCTACTTCAAGGCTCGACCGGAAACTGGTGACTACACCATCTTTATGGGTCTGGATAAGTATGAGAATGAGGAACTCATCAAATTTGGCTTCCCTGAAGACATTTGGTAACAACCCTTTTTCGGATTTTTGTTTTCTTTTGTTTTTGGGTATTAATTGAAGTGCATTTATTGGTGAAAGATGAGACCTTTGTGTGCTTTGAGGAATTTTGGGTTTGACTTTTAGTGTGGTTTGTTGTAAAGTTCATCTTTTTAGAATGCCCATTTCATTGATTTGTTGTTCTTTGATTGCCCATATCGTTCTTCATTGTTGACTTTTCACCTAGTCAAGTATGAGCAATTCTTGAATTGTGTAGTGTTTACAAATTCATAAATTCTCGTATTAATCCTAGTATGTTGTTCATTCTGTTTCGACTATCACATTAGTTTATTATTGTTTTTGGCTCCTTTTCTGGTAGACTCTGCACTGTTTCCTTGTTAATTGCTATATTCTCTTCATTGTTTCTTTCTTTGTACCTGGATTTGTTACACTTGAGCCGAGGGTCTCTCGGAAACAGCTTCTCTACCTCTTGGAGGTAGTGGTAAGGTCTGCCTACATTCTATTCTCTCAGACCTCACTTATGAGATTTTACTGGGTATGTTGTTGTTGTAGTATTGGTAGTTTCTTGTTTTATGAACATTCGGGCATATGTACAGATTCCAACACAATATTTGCAGATTACAGAAATTTACCAGATTCTGTTTCAAATCTTACATGTTTATATCATTCCCCTATAGCTGGAGAATTCTTATTGTATGCTTTTTAGCTTGTTGCAAATATGACTACTCTTGGAGCCTTAAAGAGATTTTGCAAGTGCATTGGCTAGTTGGTTGTTTTCGAATTGACAAAAGTAGTATTATTAATCCTAATTTGATCTCTTTTTTTTTTGATAAAGTAACTCTGTGTTTTATGTGCACTATCCAGTAATATGAAGCAATATGTAGTGTGGCTTGACTATTAAAAGTCTATCTTTGGTTGTCCATTTGATCTGATTTTTCAACTCTTAAAGCATATACTGTTAACACATAGATTTGTGTGTGACAAAAGCTTTGGCTTGATGTTCTTCTTCTGCTCTTGATTGGCCTCCACGTCTTGTTTTTTTACTTGCAGTGATATTGATATTGACTGCCAATTAGAACATAAAAATCCATAAGTGGATCGTTTTTCAGAAGGGAGTCTATCCTTGTATACATAAAGTAACTGAATATTTTTTTCCATCTTCATATAATACATCATGTTTTAGATGTATGTCAATGTATCTTAGAATGAGAATTATTGCCTTTGAAGTCTGACGGAGCTTGTTGAACTAAGTAACAACACTAATATAAAATGAAATATTGAGTTGTATTACTGTAGAATAGTTGAACTTGCCAAACTTACCAAAAATAATTAGTTTAATGTGTCTTGGAATGTTAGGGGACTGAATTTGTGGTAGAAAGAGGAGGCTAATTAGAAATATTCTACACACGTGGAAAGTTGATGTAGTGTATTTCCAGGTAACAAAGCTAATCTGGGATTATCACAGAGATAGTAAAGGAAGTCTGGGGTAACAATTGGGTAAATCATATACAATTGGAAGCCAGCGAGGGCATTGTTATTATGTAGGATAAATGAGAATAGGATGGAGAAAATAAGTACTGTTGGCATATATTCTCTTTCGAATAGCTTCACGGGAAAGAATCAAGACTCCAGTCGGCATCTAACTGGGGTTTATGCCGCAAATGACAGACATGAGCGGGAAGTTGGTGTTGCTAGGGGGTTGTGTGAAGGACCCTGGGTACTCTCCACGGATTTTAACACATCCATACACACCTCCGAGAAGAATTTGTTACAGAATAAACAAAGCAATGACTGATTTCTCTGACTTATTGAAGATATGGAATTGGTGGATCTGTAGCTGATAGGGGGAAAGTTTGGTGTGAACAAAAACTAATTGATCAAACAGAAGATACTTTTGATGTTTTACACTATTTATAAGAGCAATAAATAGATGCCCAAGTTGTAAGTTGTAATACTTTTGAAGGGGAACTGCATATTGTTTTTGATGTAGTTACACATGTGGATATTTAGATTAAGTGTACTGACAATATTAAAATCTATTCTAACTAGTTGATATTTTGTATATGGATCTTTTTCTTATATTGTGTCTTATTTTAGCTAAGTCCGCATTAACTCCATGAAATTGTAAATCTTCTGAGGCAACTTCTTTCCATGTAATTTAAAGTCTATCTTGTCCACTTTTAAACACTTCCACTCACCATAGTTTCACACCTCCGGGTCGATGCAGGTCATGACCAAAATCAACCCAAGCACATCCAACATTTTTGATCTTATCGAATCTTGTATTCCTGAACATCACCAATCTATTGGCTACCAGCTATCCATCAATTCAAGTAGTAGGTAGCTCTATCCGTCCAAATTAGTGGGGAAAGAATTCACCTTGTATGTTCTGTGCTAGAATTTGAACCTTGAAACTCAAGGTTCTTACCACCTCTAAGTCACCCCCTTAGGGGCCTAATGGAAGTAGATCTTTAACTAAACTTTTTCTTTTGCTTTTGTGAAATTTTTGGAGGTTATGTGAGTGTGTATGGCTATTGGTTATTACAGTTGCTTGCTTAGTCTTTGAAAGTATTAGATTGTTGCTGAGCATGTGGTACTATATGCAGACTGTCTTATGATAAAGATGTGTATATTTATTATTCTTTGATATATATGTGAATTTGTTTTGACAGCGTTTACTATGTTGTAGGTTCCATGTGGATAAAATGTCATCAGCCCATGTTTATTTGAGATTGAACAAGGGTCAAACATTTGATGATATACCTGAAGGTGTATTGGAAGATTGTGCTCAACTTGTCAAGGCGAATTCTATCCAAGGTAAATATTTCTATCCCGTAAATGTAACACCTTATTCATAGGTTGATGACTTAGAAATACCCTTCCGACCAAAAAGAATAAAAAAGGAAAAATGGAAAAGAAGCGTCATTGTACCTGCCTTAAGATCTTTGGTGAGACATGTTTTTTGGCACACTAGAATCCTCTTTTGGAGTAGACATGATACGTTCTCAATGTGAAGCGGTTTATGTTTATGTTAAAAAGACTATTGAAGTTATATGTTAGTACATGCCATAGATTCACCTGTATTGTACGTGTTACCTCTAATACTCTTACACAAGTAGTTCTTGTACATTGTTATTAGATTAAGTAGGCATTTTGGACATGCAATTATCATAATTTCAGATTCTCCAAAAAGCAGGATTTGGGGTTCCTAATTGTGATATAATTTTTTTAAAATGTAAAACATATCCATAAGTTTATATTTTGTGAAAAAAGACTCTTAGTTGTAATTAGTGCGAACAAAAGACTTGTGTTCAGCGTGAAGAGGTTGTCCATACCAAATGAAAGTATTGTACTAAAGAATAACACGTTTTGTAGAGGAGGCAGTATCCTTAGTAGATCTTATATGTTTTTTCTAACTGTTAGGATTTCATAATGGGATATGTTGTCCTCTCTCTCTGTATTTATGGTATTGGCACTATCCGCTTGCCTTTTTCTTTAATACTCAAGTTACCATTCTTTAAAATATTAAAGAATAACTAGTTACTACTATTGTTGACTAGTTGATCTTTATAAAATTATGTGTATCTGTAAGTTAGTAATCGCAAACATTCCAATACTATCCTCTTGCCATTTTCTTTAATACATCAAGTTATCATTCTAAAAAATAATAAAGAATAACTAGTTACTACTATTGTTGACTAGTTGATCTTTATAAAATTATGTGTATTTGAAAGTTAAATAATGCTTGCAAACATTACTTTATAAAAGGAACATAGAGTTATGTGATTTATCATTGCTGCCCCTTAGGATATTCCAGTATCTTGTTTATGAACTATCGTTTGTTCATTTTTAAAAATGTGGAACAATTAGAGAAATTTTGATAGTTCACACAACTTGTGGGTTTTTCATTTTTATGAAAAAAATACAACTTAAGAAATCCAAAATGCTTGTGATTTCAAATCATGTTCAAACAGGGTCTCAAGTCAACAAGTTCTCCTTTCACATGATATGAGGACCTCCATGATTTTCATGAAGACCTAGTAGCTTTTGCCTAAGGCTGCATACCCGTGTTAAAACTTCTCGTTCTTCCTCAAATTTGCTAGCTTTCCAATTTTTGGTCACTGTTCCAGCTGCATTATTTCTTCTTTTCAATTGCTTTATATCTTTTTCTTCTAATCATTTCAGATTTACCTCTCTTTCTCATCTCTTCCAAATTAGTATTCGATCTTTCACTGTCATTTTTCATGTAATAGTCTAGTCAACTCATGCCACATTTAATATTAGCATCTAGTCTGCTGAGACGTCATCCTCAAGTCAAGGGACGTTTATTGTTCAGTCAGTTGAAAGGTCATAATCACCATCCAGCTTCTGTTGCCTGTCTAGTGAGACATTCAATTAGTCTTATCAGCAAGACATCACTATGCAGCGGTCCTCTCTTGTCAGCATCTTGGTAATGTCACATTGTAATCATTGTTCAGTCAGCACTTTGTCAGATCCATGTCTTTTTCGCAATACATTACTTTTCTGACGCTCCTCCGGCATCACATTGTTTCCTAGTGGCAAGTCACTTTCCAATGTGGATGTATAATTCTAGTTGTTTCACCACCTTGCATTTGAAGTAGTATGTCGATAGGCAAAAGGATCAATCAAGTTGCTTTAAGAATATATCTAAATGCACAAAATCTTTGAGTTCAGTGAATTTAAGTAGGAGATGTTGCAGAACATTACATTATATGGACATCGTCGAATATTATATATTTGACAGTAAAATATTTACTTGCCTCGAGACATATATACTACCTTGATATAAAAAAAAGAAGGTAAAATAACAGCTTAACTTATTGCAAGTAACCTAGGAGTAACTATATAAAAGACTTTTCTCATTTATTGTTTCTAAATTAAAAGAATAATTTCTTTGTCTATTTTTTTTTAAAAGAAACACTACGGGAGGTCTACCTTAGAGTCACATATCATGGCTATTCATGTGCCTTGATGCATATTTACAGTTGGACATGTTTGGCTTGGTTAATTGACCCTTTTTATCTGTCAAGGGGAATGTATTATTTAATTTTTATTCTGTTGTAATGTTACTGTCAGCATATATGCTCGTAATTGTACATGAAATTCCGTATAACATTTAAATCAATAATCTAGGTTTAAAGAATATGTTGAGACTGCTATTTGGGTAACTTTTCTTTATCCTCTACCCTGTCAATTTATTTAAATGTCTTGGCAATTTGACCTTATTTTGGCAGGAAACAAGGTAAACAATGTCGATGTTGTTTATACTCCATGGCAAAACCTTAAGAAGACTGCCTCAATGGATGTTGGGCAAGTTAGCTTCCACAACCCAAAAATGGTGAGCATTTTCATGCATTTAACATGTTTTTGCTTTAACTAACGTGTGCAGGTTTAGAAATTCGAATGTTTTCCTGTGGTTGTGGAATTTTTTTCGGCGGTGGGAGGTTTTGTTTTTATTGTTGATGTGAAAGTTAATATATATCATGATTTTTTATTAGGTTCGTACCGTGAGGGTTGAGAAGCGAATAAATGAGATAGTCAATAGATTAAACCGTACAAAGGTGGAAAGGAAGCCCGACTTGAAAGGTAAGTTGCACATTCTGCATATTAGTTTTATTATGAGTAACCTGCAAAGGCTTAGAGAATTGTTTGCTGGAAAAATAATAACTACCTATTCTATTTCAACGCATGAAAGTTTCCATTTCTTAGGGTTTCTCGATGTCTGATGCACTTCTACAAATAAAAGTAACAACAGCATACCCACTGTGGTCCCACAAGTGGGGTGGGGTGGGGTGTGTGTGTGCGCAGACATTACCCCTACCTTTGTGGGGCAGAGAGGTTGTTTTGGAAGACCCTCTTCTCAAGAATCATATTTCAGAACAGATTTGAAAAAATAAACTAGAGTAAATAAGCTATGATGAAAATAGCTGAGAAAGAAAAGTACTAACAGCAAAATGGTAAAGATATCGAAAGTAAAAGTAACAACAGTAGTAATTAAACTGAAGAGTACAGTTATGCTAGCAAATTAATAATATTATTACTTGTAAGGGGGCAGAAAGGTGCTCCGACCTACTACTGTGCTCTACCACTGGGAAGAGTGAAATTGCTCGACTACTTACTAACCGTCTACCCTAATCCTCAACTTCTTTGCGTTCCTATTTAGTGTCATGTCCTCTCCCCAATTTTCGCAAATACTAAGATTGAAACTTATTAAGCACTAGTAGCTAAACTTCTGATGTCCTTGTCAAATGTATGGTCAATCTATCGAAGTTAAAACTTTTAAGGCTCCTGCTAGTTAAACTGGGTTTGTTAAAGTGGAATATAGGGAGGAGAATCTTCTTTTTTGATTGGTGTAAACACATTAGTTTCTTGTTAAAAGGAAATACAGTTTCTCTGTACTACTTCCCCTATTTCCCCTTCCTCTAAATGAGAGTCTAGATATTTATCTTGTGCAACAGTTCAGTAGTGATAAACCTTCTTGTTTGTGTTTTTAGCTGAGCGGGAGGCCGTCAATGCAGCTGAAAGGGCGGAGAGGAAGCAGCAGCTTAGGGAGAAGGTAAGAGTATCTTTTCTTGGAAAGAAGGGTTAAGTATGCTTGCTGAAAGTTTGAAACATGGGAACTGAACAGCACAAGGCATGCTGATGTATTATATTTCTGGGAAAATCAAGATATAGTGGGGAAATGTCCACAGAAATATATGGCCTTACCCAGTCCGAATGACCTGCAAACCTGGAATCTGCACCTTATTGAACATGTGTAACCTGTCTCTTTTTAAGTTTGTGGACCTGACTTGGTAAAAAGACTGATGATCACTAGTTCTATGTAGATTTTTTAATTGGGATCTAATATAAGGACTAGACTAGGTTGTTGGTTATTATACTGGGATGGTGGGATCTGATATAGCCTATCTTTGCACATCTTTATAGTCTATAATTACTTCCCCTGTATTTTTATAGAGTGATATAGTACTCTGGAGAAAATTGCTCAACTTGATACAAAAATTGACGTCCTCGATTAATAAGTATGGAATGGGGAAGTCAAGAAAGATAAGTTTTACAATCATATAGCCTTTTGCTTTTTAGTATCTTGTGCTTTAGGGTAGGTTCTTTAGTTTTACTTCATGCCATGCTTGCTTTAAGTTGTAGCTTTTCCTGCTGCTACAGTTTCTTACATATGCAGTCGAACGTCTTTATCCAGCTTTGAATGTTTTAGTGCATTCTGATGTACATGTTTATCTCATATCTTTTTGTTTTGGATGATCAGAAACGAAGAGAGGATATGGATAGGCTTGAAAAGGAAAGACAGGCTGAAATGAGGAGCTACAAAAATTTGATGGTTGCTGATAAGATGACATCTAACAAAGACATTGCGTCAGCTAACAAGTCCCTGCAAGAGATGGAGGAAGACTTCATGTGAAATGCAAAATCAAATGGATTTAATTGTTTCAATCGCTGCCATGTTTACAAAATACTGAATGAGAAGCTGCTTAAGAAGAATGCAGAGAAGAAAAAGGAAGATAGGGGGCTGGGGCATCGGGGTGAGGTGATCTTTTGAAATGTTGTGTGTTCTTTTGAAACAATTATGATCCTTTATTGAACATGATCAAATTGATCTTTGTAGGCCTGAACCTGTTTGTTAATAAGGGGGGTATAGGAGCCATATGGGTTGGAGTTCAAGGAGAAGCTTACTTGTAAAACCAGTGTTTTTGAATTTAATGGTGAAGATGACTTGTTATGATTAGGAGGAGCACTTAATTGTTTTTCTTTCGCTCTCTTTTTGAATTACATATTGAGTGCAGCTTCTTATTAGTCAGCTTGCATATGTGGTCTCTTACATGGTACATCTTGAAAAAGGGATGTTACAGAACCCCAAGAGTCAATTGTTGGAATGGTAGGAAAAGATTTGGCCCTCAGTTCTACTTAACATTCATTTTCTATATGCTTGCCTTCCAGGTGCTTTGAAAGAAAAGAGTGGATCCAACCAACATTGTCTTAACTATGATGAAAGGTTTTAACTTGCATTGGTGCCAGTGGATAGTTAGTAGTTTCTGGTTCACATAGGTGATGTGGTGTCTCAAGAGTTTGTGGTGTAACCTAGAAAGAAATGGAGAGATATTGAGGAAAGTGGAAGCCATGAGTAGTCATGTTGTGAAAAATCTAAGATAAAGAGTAGGGAAGGCAACTTTCACCATGGACATTTCAAGTTCATTCCCTCCTCTTCGTCCACCCAACATTCACCCCTTGACCATCCCAACCCACATTACTATTGAACCTCCACTCTCAATCCACTATTGTATTCTGTTAGATTATATATAAATATTGTTACAAAAATATGTTTTACTTATTTACCAAATACTATAAAATAAGTAAGAAATTCACTTCTTTACCATGAAAAATATGTTTCTTCACACTAAACATGTCATACTGTGAAGAAAAATATTGAGTCCTACCTCAATTTCTAAAAGATAGCTCATGAGGGAGGACTATCCAAAGATGGCATAAGGACCTAACTGCCCGCTGATAACTCCTTCGTGCTCAAGATTGGACATTTGGAGTATGGACAATATAAGGTCACTGCCCAACATAAGATCCAACAATGAATTGGGTTGAATCTAATTCTACCATGTCAAGAAATGAATCTTAGTTTAACTCAATCTAACTCTGCATGGTACGCCGTTCATATCGTACTCAAATGAATTTGGCTCTAATATCATGTTAACAAAATAGATCTTGATTTAATTCAACTTCAAAAAATTAACTCGTGAGGAGAAGATTGCACAAATCATATAACGAGAGCAAGGACTCAACTACCCATAGATGTGGAGCTCAACACCAACATGTGTGCTAATTTTCCTCACTCTTTTTTGTCGCATGACACATTTGTTTTTTGATGTGGCATTTTTACAAGGCAAACTTAACAACAAGCTCCTTTTGGGTTAATCATCAACAATTCGTTACAATTTTTCTTTTTTTCAATTTATATCACTTATAATTCTTTTCGTTATTGTATCATATTAGTTACATAAGTTATCAATTAAAATCATATTATCTTCCATTTAGCTAGTAAAGTTTATATATAAATTCTTCCTTGAATGATTTAAAATGTTTTGAAGAATATAAAGATTTTCGAGAATTTGTTAAATGAAGTTCCATCAATTTGTTATATGAATTAAAGTGATTCCATTGAATAGTCCAATAGTTTTTGAATATCTAAATTGTTGTTTAAAATATTACATTAATATAATCTAATTTAATTTTAAAAATTAATCAAATTGACTTTCAAAAAACACAATATGACAAATAAAAATAGACAGAGGGAGTATAATTTTATTATTATATGAAGATGATCCTTACCCAATACAAATAAAAAAAGATATATCAAATAAAATTAAAAAAATATATACTTTATCAATCTTTTTGTTTTCAATCACAATCTTTAATAAAATGTAAACATGATTGATTGCTATTTTTTTTAATCTCTTAAATACAAAGTGATGTTCTCATTATGATGATTAAAATACGTAAAGTTTGTAAAAGTTATTAACCATGCAAATAAAAAATTATCACAATATAGATATATTTTTTTCTAATAAGATTTTAACATGTTGTTGAGTGTTATAAGATAATAAAATTATAGTGATTGTCTATAACTACTAAGAAGTTACTTCCTCTATCATTCTCCATCATGTATAGTTAATCCTCCATTACTCTTCCGTCTTTACCATTACAAATTTAACTCTCACACTATTTAACCTCCCTCCTAATTATCATGATTAATATTATATTATAACAATGTTTTTATATATCTTAATAAAACACTATAAATAAAGCATAAAAAACGCATATCGAAAAAAAATATATATATATCATTAGAAAATATAAAATACTTTGCTTTGTCTATATTTCTTGATGGACCGGGTGGTTTGATTCCGACCCGACCCGACTTTGCCTTCATAAACTTCAAATCAACGCAATTTTTCTCTTCTAACAGTGCTTCCAAAACCCTAAACCCTAGACGCTTGTTTTCTCTCCTCTGTTGTACCATCACAACAATGGCTAAAACTTTGAACGAAGAAACTGTCAAGAAGGTCATTCGTCAGGTTTGTTTGGTTTTATATGATTTGCTTTCAATGTAACTGTATGTTCTATTGTTATCTGATTATTTTTTTCCAACTAATTTCCTTGAAGGTTAATTTTTACTTCAGTGATAGTAATCTCCCAAAAGATGGGTTTCTCAGGAAATCAGTGGAAGAAAGCGAAGATGGGTGTATCCTTTTTTAACCATATGTATCTGATTGTTTACTCGATTATTTTTGGGTCCATGTTGATTTTGTTCGTCATTTGTACTAAAGATTGATTTTTGAACCAAAAAAAAATATGAAAAAGATTTAATAGAGTTATTGAGATCTTGGAAGAATGTTGGTGATAGCGTCAATAAGTTGAGAGGAAGTATATGCACAGGAACTTGTATCTTTATAAGCTTAACCAACTATGGAATTATATGGTTTTGTCACTAGAATGTACTTGGGACTTAATCAAAGGACTTATAGTGGTAAGTTGAGCTTCGACTTATTTGACATTTCTGCTAAAGATGAAGTCTTTAAGCTTAAAAATTATTCGTTTCGATTTGTTTTGGCTTGATTAGGAGTTTTGAGGGTCAAACTAACAAATGTTCGGTACATAAAAAGCATTATAAGTCACAGTGATTAATCAAAATATTTAGAAGTATTTGAAAAAGTTCCATTAAAGAAAATATCCTTTTAATGTCCATGTCCAGATAGTAACTAAGACAAATAAATTGAAACTAAGAGAGTTTAAAAAGTATACGTAGAATCATTGAGGTATTGAAAGAATGTTGTTGCACTTAACTACATCTTTATAGTGGTAAGTTTAGCTTTGATATGTTCATTTTCACGGATGAGGTCTCACTTGGATTTGGGGATGGCAAAGGCAGAAGATATATCAGATGATACCGTGCAATCTGTTGCTGAAGCTTTAAGAGCTTCTTCTTTTCTTAAAATTTCAGAAGATGGTAGGTTCCTTGTTTGATTTTGCTAATTAATGTGTCCCTTTGATCACTTAGTAATTTGGCTGATTGTACTTGGTTTATGTTATAGGGAAGAAAGTTGGAAGAGCCAGTGAGCTTGCAAAGCCTGAGGAGGTTATTGAGCAAATTGATGTTAGGACGATTGCTGCATCCCCTTTGGAATACAGTGTCAAGCTGGAGGACGTGGAGTCTTTCTTTGGTCAGCATGGCGAAGTAATTCTGTAACTTTGCTCTTGCCTTACTTTTCAAGTGTTAATTCTTGCTTTACTTATGGTGAAATTTGATATCTTTATTCTATCTGTAAAACTGATAACTATTGGTTAAAAAGGAGAAAGAGAGATTGTGTGGGGTTATTCCTTGTAAAGAAACATTTCTACACTCTCTACCTGATGAGCAGCTATTGAAATTGTTTTGGTTGTTCCAGTACATTTTATATAGCAGTGTTTGAGACATATCCATAATTTTGCCTGACCGTTGTGAAGTTTGCATTACTTGCATTGATATCCCAAAATGGTACTGCACGAAAATGAGAACGGCCAACATGGTAAAATGTGTGCTGCCTGTCAATGATTTTTGTTTGCTTCTTCTTTAGGTGAACAGTGTGAGACTGCCTCGTCATGTAGCTGATAAAAGGATGTTTTGTGGCACTGCTCTTGTTGAGTTCTCCAATGAGGAAGATGCGGTTAACGTTGTGAAGCAAAACTTGGTTTATGGAGGAGTTGAATTAGAACTGAAACCAAAGTAAGTTTTTTGATTAGTAAGTTAATTTTACTGATGAAGATTAAACACCAAGAACAACACTTATCTCTACTATCCTAGAAAATCTGGGCTTGGATCCTATTATATCTGTAATGATCCCATGAAATCCACTAATCCAGTATTACACCAAAATTTGAAGGCAGTAAATCTTTTCTCAAGTTATATACTACGTTTTCTTATTTTGAAACATCTATAGTTCCTTTCCAACCAAATAGTTTATATAATGCAAAGAGGGATAGTCTTCCAAATCTTTTTCTATGTCTTCTTCATCCTCTGGTTTTGCGAGCGACACAAAGCTTATTATACATTGGCTGAAACCATAGTAATTTAGGAGTACAATGGTATTTTTCTATGGTCCTTCAATTCTCTGACAATAGGGGGCATTTTGGTTTGTACGTTATTTTAGAGTTAACAACTTCTAGTGGCATGCTATCTGTATGAACAACTAACATTACAAACACTTCTCATGCATTGGTGGATTTTTGCCTTCAATGATTTGTCTATCTTTGAAACGAAAACATTATTTTGGCTATGAGGAGTAGGGGAGGGAAGCTGATGCTGCTTACTCTTAGAGACCTACTATGTGGTGGTTTTTTTGCTCTTGTATGATCTATATTTTTGCTTGGTTGGCTGGGCTTCCTTTTACAATATTGAACCATATTTACTAAAGGACTGCTGCGCCTATTTTACATGCTCCACCTGTTGCTTTTTGTTTCACCCTTGCTGTATCGCAATATTACTGGTTTGGTAGTTGCAAAGGTCCAAGCAACAGCATACCCCGTGTATTCTCACATATGAGGTGTGGGGAGGGTGGGGTGTACACAAAACCTACCCTACCTTTGTGGGGTGGAGGTTGTTTCTGCTGGAGCCTTGGCTCAAGTAAGTTGTTTCTCAGAACATGTTTGAAAGAAATGCAAGGGTCAAAAGCTATAAGGAAAATATTGAAGAAAGAGAAGTACTGACATTAACAATATAGACATTACCATGTAAAAGGAACGACTATCATAGGTGGAAAGGTAATACTAGCATTATAATAATAACAAGAGTAAGGGAACAGAGGTAGGTGAAAGGTCCAATTAAATAAAATTGAATATATTAATACATATAGTACTACTACACATTTTTTTGTTCTTAACATCTTCCAACCGTTATTTTCAATATATGTATTTGTTTCTCAAACTCATAATGTCTTGTTTAAACAAATCCAACACTTGCTCAATGGAAATTGCGGTGGGGGGATAGGATATCATTTATTTTGGCCTCCTGTGTGCATTGATGGGGAGTCATTGACGTCATTAGGGCTTAGTAATCCATGGTGCATAATCTATTAATGTTTGTTCTGGGGAACTATGGATCTTATATTTTAGTTTCTTTTGATCGAGAAATCAATCTGCAGTCTACCCTTGATATCAACTGCAGCCTCTGAAAATTGGGATAATGAGCCTTCCCTTCATCCTTCCCCACCTGAATACCAGACTTCATTCACTTGGCACGCCGCTCAAACTTGCGAATTAAGTCAAGTCCTTCAATGGTTGCAATTTGAGCTTAACCCTAGAGGCGGGATCTTATTTTCTATTTGTCTGAGATTTGCTGTCCTAGGGGGTTCATAAGTTATGAAATGTGCTCTTTCTATTAAACGTGTCCAAACTTTGGCTATGTAACCTGTAGCTCACTTTTAAGTAAGTAATAAGATATGTTTTTATTTAACAATGGTAGATTATGACCATGACTTGATTCCAGTGGGATGATATGTCTCATTTTGATGGCCACTGCTTTGAACTATAAGTTTTCATTGTTTTAAACTGTAGTTGTTCCAATCAATTCCTTTTAATGATTCCTCATAGATACTGCTGATCTGTGGTTATTCAGGAAAGAATTTGATGTTGAAAGAGCCATTGAAGAGAAAGAAGTTGAGCAAAACCATCCTCGTAGTGGTCCAAATAGTAAAAATAATTCGAATTCGGAGCTAGAGTGAGTATAATACTTCTGTTAAGTAGTCCTCAATAATTGACATTCTATTAGCACGCTAGGCATGTGATTAACTCAATAGATGTGATGGTGGCAGCTATCCAAAGGGCTTGATCATTGCATTTAAGTTGAAGAGGATCTCTGCTAAAAGCTCTGCAGATCAGAATGGTAATCATGAACTGGCTACTGAAAGCGCAAGTGCTCCTGAAACAGGAGGCAATAAAGATACAACAAAAGACAATGTTGAAATGACAGATGAGAAGATCCCAGAAGGTATTAAAGATGGAGACAATGATGAGAATGTTGAGAAGGGTGATAAAAAAGATGCAGAGGATGGGAATGGGGAGACTGATGTTCAGAATCCTGAAGTTGCCGAGAAATCCATGGACACTCCAACTGAAGATGATGAGCAAGCTTCAGCGGGAGAAAAATTATCCATTGCTGCTTGCAAGGATAACAAAGATATCGTTATGCGTGAAGACCTGAAGAGCGTATTCCAAAAATTTGGTACTGTAAAGGTAAAATTTGTCCTTAATTATTCATTTGATACTTCTTCATTCTAATGATGTATGCATAGTTTGTTCTATATATGTTTTTCTTTTGATAAATAATTTTGCTTTATATATATGTTGTTCTTAGGGTAATTTCTTCATATTACTTATTGCTGTCTCTTTTTTATCCTTCTGTTGGATTAGCAAAATGAATGTTGTTGTTTTCTTCCTGCTTGGATAAACTCTCTTTGTGCCCATTAAATCAGTTGCGATTTTGGAACAGAAGTATTAGCAATCCAAATCTATTAATTTACTTGGCATTTTGCTGGGATTTCATATTATATTAATGAAACTGTTAAAAAAGTTATTTTAGTTGCATATTTGTGTATTAAGGACCTAAATACCTTTCTCAAAGAAGTTAGAGAATACTTGTGTATCAGTGACATGATACCATGTTTTTCTGGTTTCTTTCCACATTTCCATAATGGTTGTTTTTCCTGGAAGTTGTTTAAGATCAGGATATCTAGGTCGAATAAAACTGTAAATGCATCAGGAAAGCATAGTGTGACATTTGTAGTTTCATGGGTTTTCTTGTGCAGTTCATCGATTTCGCGATTGGAGCAGAATCAGGATATATAAGGTTTGAAAGTGAAGGGGCTGCACAGGAAGCACGTGCTGCTGGTGTACTTGCTGAGGAAGGTGGTTTGGCGGTGAAAAATTTCATTGCTGCCTTGGACCCTGTTACTGGTGGGTGCTTTTATTCTATATCTAGAGTTGCATTGATATTATCAATTGGCCAATGTTTATTTGTGCAATAAACCTTTGTTAATGACTCCGCACTTCAATTAACACAGTTTATTTTCTTTAATTTATTTCATTTTCATTATTTGTATCTCATCTTTTTGTGTGTGAATCGCCTCGGTAACGAGATAATTACTTGTGCGTGTCTTTTTAATCAGGTGATGCTGAGAGGGAATACTGGACTATGTTCCGTAATGGCCAGCAGGAAAAACGCCGTGACTTTAAAGGGAATAGGGGAAGGTAAGCCTTAGCTGTCATAATGTTATTCTGCTACATTCTTTCTCAATAAACATGTTAAGTTATATGATCCCTCTAATGTGCGAGTTAGTGAAACAAGATAACCATAGATACATGTTACTTGGTTGCTGTTGTAGTTTCTGGGTTCGTTCAAAGCACATATTAGGTTATGAGGTCCAGTGTTTTGGTGCTTAGAATAATAAACTCTTGTATCGTCAAGCTCAAGTACCCACAAAACTAAAACTAAAAGATGAAAGTGCATGCATCAATGATTGTTGAGATATTCTATTATGATGTGAGATTGCCCACTTGAATGAGTGATGTAGAGCCACAACTGAGAACTTGTTATCCCTTGCTTGATACTATTGTTGTTGTTCATGAACATAGGGGAGGAAGGTTCAACAGAGGTGGGAAGCATTCGCGTGGAAGGGGTAATGATTTTGGTGGACGCCCGAACAAATTCCAGAAAACTAGGTCATGAGGAATTCCATCTTTTGTACCATTTACGATGAATTCTCTCAACGTATCTTGTTCCACATTACTACGATGATATACTTTCATCATCGTAATGTGTTGCAATTTTGTGCCTTAATTTATGTCACAATATCATAAAATAGCTTATGTTTTACATTTTCAATGTTCCTTAGTCAGAAGTGATATATTTACTTTTAACTTTGTTAAATGTGTCTCCATGCTTTTTCTTTGTTGGGTTCTATACTAGGGCATTTAGAGGAGTGGTTTCTCTATAATCACATAAATAGAAGAAAATCAGTCTGCAAGTATTTTTTTTATATTTATAGCATCACTAGATTATATTTTAGAGTTCTGTGTTTAGAGAGTTGAATTAACCACATTGATATGAGAAGTACTGCCATTTATCATATTTTTCATTTGGTTTAAGAATATTTAAACTTAAATATTAGAATATTAAATAGTCCAATTTAATTTCACTTCCATAAATAGTTAAATTAACTCTTGATAATCGAAATGTGAAGGAAACACTGTTTGGTTTTGATTGAAAAGTGACAAATTAAATTGCTTTGTAGAATCAACTGGCTTCATTTTAGTTGGAGATTTTGTAACCTTTTTTCACTTTTTTTTTTAAATATAGGTTTAGTGATATTAAGAGTCTGTTTGGCTCAGCTTAAAAGCTGGTCAAACTGACTTAAAAGCTGATTTTTGACTTATTTAACTGTTTGGCAATACTCAAAATAACTTATTTTAAGTTAAAAAAAAATTTTTTAAGCCAAAAGTTAAAAGCTGGGGTAGGGGTGCTTTTTTTTTTTTAGCTTATAAGCTGTTTTAAGTTGACCACATTTTTATCTTTTTGCCCTTAATATTTTTATACAATCTCCAAATTACCCACATAACCCTAACATCTCTTTCTTCCATTTTTCCCTTTTCACGTTTGGCATAGCAACTTCAGCAATTTTATCCAAACACATAACTGCTTATTTTAAAAATAAGTTTCAGCACTTTCAAAAGTACTTTTTTAAAGCTGCTTTTATTAAGCCCATCCAAACGGGCCCTAAATACTCATATAATATGACTTCAGTTTTGAAAATATTTTTTGTATCTAAAATTAAAGACCGAAAATAAATTTAAAATATTCATAGTCATCGTTATGAAATTTAATAAGGAACACAAAATATCTCAGTATTTCTTTTTCCTCAGTTGTTGTACTTAAATTAGACAAGTACAGTCTAGGGTCAAATTATACATTGGTCAAATATTTACCCATTAAAATTTAGCTATTCAAAGATTATATGAAAAGTATTGTTATATATTATAATTTTTTTATATCAATATAATTTAAAAATATTCACCTCTCGAAGATGATACTATTTTCTTTTTAAAGCCTTATTTCATGAATAATCAGTAGTATTTCTCTCGCAAGCTATTTTGAATAAGAGGAGGACTTGATGTGACTATTATTAGACGTCCAATCCCGAAATGTCGATTAATATTTATATTGTTTGATTCTTTTTTAACAAGTATTTTAAACTAATTAAAATTAGAGTTTCAAAAAATTAATAATAAGATTAATTTAATAATACACATCTCTAATTAAATTTGTTTAAAAAGAAACAATATCCTTTTATACTCGCTCTGATTTTATTTATTTGTTATCAACTTATCATTTTAGGTTTTACGCCTATTAAGAAACTAAGTAAATTTACTGTTATATCCTTATTAAGTATATTTTTGAGTTTATTTTTTTCAATAAACTAACACTAATTAATTTATTTTGATTAGCTAATATAGCTAATGAACATGTTTTTTATACACTTATTTTTATGATATGAAATAATAAATATTAAAGACATCTATCTTAAATAACAACGATATATATAAATATGAACAGAATAGTAGTAAACAACATTTGCTTTTTATACATTTTTGTCAAAACAAAACTGTCATATTAAGCAAGTATAGGCGTGTGTATGCAATTTTGGGAAAACAAAAACCACTATATTAGAAAAGAATATTCTAAAATGTCATTTCACAATAATCAGATATATGTAAGCGACCCTAGCTCCTCCACACGTTTATATTTCTCATATAAATTATCCTCTCTGCCTCTCACTTTATCATAACTTTATATCATTCATAATTTTTTTTATGGCTTTCTTATGTTTTTGGTTTTAATTTAACAATGGGCCTAATTTAGGGTCCGTTTGGATGGGCTTAATAAAAGTAGCTTTAAAAAAGTACTTTTGAAAGTGCTGAAACTTATTTTTAAAATAAGCAGTTATGCGTTTGGATAAAAGTGCTGACATTGCTATGCCAAACGTGAAAAGGGAAAAATAGAAGAAAGAGATGTTAGGGTTATGTGGGTAATTTGGAGATTGTATAAAAATATTAAGGGCAAAAAGATAAAAATGTGGTCAACTTAAAACAGCTTATAAGCTTAAAAAAAAAACACCCCTACCCCAGCTTTTAACATTTGGCTTAAAATATTTTTTTTTAACTTAAAATAAGTTATTTTGAGTATTGCCAAACATCTAAATAAGTCAATAACCAGCTTTTAAGTCAGTTTGACCAGCTTTTATTGGTTACCTTTTAAATTTGGTACCAAATTTTACTTAGACATTTCAAGTGAGTGATATTTATTGTAGATAGCTTATGTAAGGTTTTGCTGTATCATTTTGATAATTTTTGCTTACATGATTTAGTGAGGATAATACACTTATTGAGCGCGCGTAAAAAATCTATTTAGTCATTTTTTTTAATTAATTTTTTCTTGTTTTCTATTTTCAGCCATCATTTTGCAAACTTATACAGTAAAACGATGAAAAATGATGAAAATTATTTTAAAAATTTAGAAATAGATCCATTTCAAAATTTAATATTAAAATATTCATTAGATTCTTTCTTAAAAGAACTTAATATTTAAAAAGGAGTGAGTTTAATTTTTTAGTGAATCATAAACCTGCTAATTAAAGTAAAAAAAGAAAAAAAATGAAATAATTAGAGACTAGAGAGTTCAGAAGATCAGTATCCATCTCTTTCTTATCCGATGCGGTGGGAATAGTCGCAAAAGCGACGCCTAATCAACCCTCTAATGCATCTTTATATAGAGGAAAAGGGTTTAATATATCATTAATTTTTTTATTAGAAGATACTAATAAAAAAGGAAGAATATGTAGTTGTTTCTAAATGTTTTAGCAAAAAAAAAGACGGAGGTATTTGAAGAAGACAATGGGGTTGGGAAACGAGGGGCAGTTATTTCTGTAAATGGGTATGGGTTTTTGGAGAAGACAGTGGAGGGAGAGGGAGGGGGTCATGTAGAAAACTTATTGATTTAATTTGTTTTAAAAAATTATTTGGGTAAAAATTCACGTGTCATTTAGTTATTGGTTATTTTATATTTATACTTAAAATTTATTTTTATATTTGACAAATGTCGTTATTTAATTCGTCACTTTACACGTCATTCGCGAGTGTAATACACGCACCTCATATATTTTTGTTGATTGGCAAAAGAGTGTCAAAATGACACAACAAAATCTTACATGAGGTGTCTAAAATGAACATCGCCTACTTAAAGTGTTTAAGTGAAATTTTGTGCTAAGTTTAAGGGGTCACAAATAAATTAGGCCTTAACAATGTCATAAAACTTGGTGTTGTTAATTTGATTTATTAGATTCATCTTCGACCGCGATTTCTCTGTATAAGAATTTGAGCTTATGTTATATCTAAAACATGGTGTAGATGCCCTTTGCAAAGTTTGTTGTTTGCTCGAATGATGGAGGGATTTGACATTAAAAAATAATGTGTGAAATTCTCTACATAATATGTCTGATTCTAGACGAATAAATTTTATCAAAAATAGCTGGTGAAATAGATAATAAACATTATCTTTTATGTGCTAAGTAATCCTCGTTCAAGAAGAGATACATGACCAAGGAGATCCGACATGGTTAAATTGTACCTACAACAAATTTTATCTAGCGAAATCAATTCCATTATATTTTACTGGATCTAAATTATGTAATATCTCAAAAAGAAAAAAAGAGAAATATTTGTGTTGTTTTTTGAATTTGCTAGAGCTTACTTGAAACACCAAGGTATATTGTTAGTTTAGAATATTACAGTTATATATTGTATTACTAGTTTAACTATAATATTTATTTTAATTATTATTTAATATTTTATTTATATCATTTGGTTTAAATTCAATCCATATAGTAATGAAAAGATTCAAAAATCTAATGTGATGACACGATAAAATATAATACAATAAAAATACATAATAATCATTCAAACAAAGTGTGATTTATGGAGTCCCATATAATTTGCTTTTTTTGGTTAATTTGTTGAAGTTGGATGTGTAGTGTTAACCTTACATTATTACTTAAAATTGTTTGTTTTAATTTATCCATATATCTACTAAAAATCTTCCTTTGATGATATTTCTTATTTATTATATTATAATACTGTAACAATTTTTTTTCGAATAACGTTTAATTTGTGTGAATGAAATTTATTTGAATCAAATTTAGCAAAGTAATCTTCTATTTTTATTTTATCTTATAGTATTCCTAATATTTATCCATAGATGTTTGAATAAGTTTGATTGGATTCACTTGGCACAAAAATAAAACCAAAAAATAAGATATATAAAAGGGAAAAAAATTAGGAAACAAACACCTGCTAAAATTTGATAAAAACATATACCCGTATTTAAAATTGTTCATAAAAAATAATCTACTATGTATGTATAATTATAGTAGAATATATAATTACAAAGTATGAATATATTTGCCGGCTTAATTATTTTTTCATTTCTATGAAATCAAAAATAAAAAATCAAACAAAATACTATTAATTTTTAAAAATGTAAAATAAAACTCAAATAAATTCGATTTAGTTCATTTTTTTCATGTGAATATGATCCTTATCTATTATCATAATTTTATGAAAAAACTATAATTATGTTTATTGGCAATCTTGTGTCTTATTTTTTTAATTATAATGTAAAATACTAAAGTTTGAGACAAGTTTTAGAATTTAAAAGAGGATAACAATTATATTTTGGGTCAAAAAGAAATCTGAAATAGATTTTAACAATCTCTAGAAATTAAAGGAAGGTATTTTGATTTTGTTGGAAACTCTCTTTTAGTATAAAAAATAAACTAAACAATTTGCATTTTGAGTTTCAGATAGTTTTATTTATTCTATTTCGATCCAAATATTTTCTAATTCTATCTTTTAACTATAAATAATTTCGTTTTATTTTTAACAAGAATTCATTGAAAGTGAACAAATGCATTTTAATATCTCAATGACTAAAGTGTTAAAAATTTGATTGTTAATTTAGCCACGTCATTAGAAATTTTTAATCATCAAATGCTGTTGAAAAAAGTTACAATTTAATAATAAATAAAATGCAAAATATAAATTTTTAAATTTCACTCAATTCACTTATTTCAAAATATCTATAATAAAAAAATTACATAACAATCTGACTGTAAGTGTCCCAATTAAATCATTATAACTTATAAATCGCTCTATTCAAATTGGTCGAAAAAGAGCCTCAGTCAATATTTTAAAATTTATAGTTAATTAGAAGGATAAAATTAGACACTTCTTAATATGATATTTTTTTAAAAAAAATACTAATATGCGAAAAAATAACTTTAAAATTTTAGCACAATTTAACATATTGGTGATGATTATCCTTTAATTTATTGTGCTAATGGTTAGCTCTCGGTCACCATTCTTTAGTACTTAAGTCGAATTATTGAAAAAATAATTTTATGATTCGGAGAAAATAAATCTCTATTCTCGTTAGTTTAGTGTTACGAAAAAAGCTAGTGGAAAGTAATTTTATTTTTTAATATAATTTTTAAAGTGTTAATTTAATAGACATATAAAATTTGGTATCGTTGTGATTAGACCTTTTGATTTGCGTCAATATTCATTTTATAATGCGAATTTGATATGACATAAGAAAAATTGACCTTAATTTATAATCATGATCATATTATACTCTATTTTTAATAATAAAGGACATATCAAAATGAAGAGTAATTAGAAGAAATGACCTTAATACTTTGTGTGGTAACCCTTGATTAAATCATTTGAAATTATAAGTGAATCAAATCGTTTTATCTATTGAAGGAACTTATATGCTATTTTTTCTGGAATTTGACTCTTCAATAGAAAAAAAAAAGATGATTGTGTGTGCATCGGCCGAGAAATCATAAGCTTAATATAACTTTCTTTTATTTTTTTAACATTTTGAATGTTTTAGTCGAGTTGATTGAAGCTTCTCTCTTCGTACAAATAATGCTCGTGGTGAAAGAGACCTTTGCTCACATCTCTTTTCACCACAAACATTTTATTTTAAGTTTTTAAAATTAAAATCTAGCGAATAATAATAATAATAATAATAATAATAATAATAATAGACAATAAAAAGAAAAAAAGGTATATTAAAGTGCATTTCTTTGGCTAAAGCATATGTAGCAGGTGCAAACTTGCCCGTTAGTATTGAAAATATTTGAAAATTTACCAAATATAAAATCAATCGAACGGCTGAGATTATTCCCCACACACATCATCTACCGTTGACTCAGTCTCACTATATTTTTGAAACCTTAATAGGGTTTTCGAATAACTTGTCCGCCCTCTTTAACATTTGAATTCCTAAAAGACCGTTTTTTTCCTCATTATTTTCTTCCAACAAAAACACTCTCTCTTTCTCTCTCTAGAATTTCTCTCACTAAATTTCATCACTTCATTTCTAGATCTTCAAATTTGTTCTTCTTAATCGTGTTTGGGATCGATCTGCAAATGTGTTTTGTTCACATTATTCCATTGGTTTGGTTGAATATTTTGAAGTTGTGTTCGGTAAGTGCTGATTTTCGTATGATGGGTGATTGTATATAAATTTTATTTTGGTTTTTGGGTTTGATTGAATTGAATTTGTGTTTTTTATGGTTGGATTTGTTAATTTATGATTTCTTGGTACTTGGGTAGTTGTAAAGTTTGATTTATTTTTTTTTGTTGTTAAAAGATGGTATCTTGAACCCTAATTTGATCAGATTGTTTTGTTTGCTCATTTTATTAGTTTCTTTTTGTTTATCTTGCTTTGGGATTTCTGTTTATTTTGCTGATTTTGGTTGTGTGTATTTTACCTTAATTTGTTTGTTTAATTCTTATTGAACCCTCAATCCAGTGATTGGTGGTATCAATGAAAACCTATGTTTGGTAGGACGAGTCAAATCTGTGATTTTGTTGATTTTGGTTGTGTATATTTTCCCCGAATTTGTCTGTACTAAGCCCTCAATCCAGTGATTGTGGTAACAATGAAAACCTAGGTTGGTCGGACTCTTCAAAAATGCTTACGGGCGTGTTTTGGATCCTTCAAGAGTAGTGCATTTTGGAGGACTCGACATGGATGGAGGAACATTTTTGGAGAGTCTTGAGCTACATAGATGAAAACTGACTGTAGTTATTAAGGGTTCTTATTTCTTTAATATATCTCATGCTTTTTAGCACCATTACGTTGTAATTTGCTCTGACCTTATCCTCTCATTTTGTCGTAAGATCAGGTAGGAGAGCCCACATCTTAGGGTGGCATATAATGAATTGGAGAAGACATTCTGGAGAAAATTATCGACCTTTGGGTGTTGGGTTATGCAGATTTGTCTTTGTGTCAAACAACCATGGAAAGTGATAGAATCAGCACTCCGTCAGATGGCACTAGCAGTAGTTACCAAAGAGTTCGACCTTTGCATGGGTAATTTTCAAAGCACTGGACTATTGCTTCTTTTGTGTCATTTTTAAAGTGCCATTATGCGATTATGTGCATCTTTCTGTATTGAATCTTTTTCATGTTGTGTTACAGAAACTCTTCAGTCTTTTAGTGGACAGGGCATTAAAAGGCTATTAAGATGAAATTTGAGTTCAGATATAGTCTTTTAGTGGACAGAACATTAAAAGGCTACTTAGATGAATTTTAGTTCGAATGTAGTCTACTCTGGTAAATCTCATTCAAATAGTCAGTGGAATGTTGAACTACTCACTCATCTGGTGCTAATGTTAACAGGAGAACTAGTGGTCCAACGAGACGTTCCACAAAGGGGCAGTGGACTCCTGAAGAAGTAAGTTGGCACTTCCTCGGCCGAGAACAAGTAGAAATTTTATGCATTCAAGTTGCTATTTTCTTAAACATATTTTCGTTTCCTTTCTACTTGTACACAAACTTTTCTTTTTCTCTGTTGGGAGAGGGTGGTAATCCATTTCAAGAATGGGAAATTTTTCTCAGGTTGGAATGGTGGTACCTAATTAAAATTTCTTGTCCCTGTCTATGAGGTGTAGGTCCAAGTACAAGTAGAAAAGGGAGTGTAGCATCAAATTATGATGAATCCTCATAAAGCAGAATATATTAGAGGATTCACATCTCTGCTTTCAACATGTTTGGCATTGTGGTATAGTTGATTTGTCCATGCATTTAATAAAAGAGTATCCTACTCTGAGATCGCACTGGTGATGACTACTAGCTGCTACATGTTTTGAAACTTTAAATAGGTTTAGGGTATTCGTTTCATATTCACAAAAATATCTGAATTTGTATGATTCCTGTTCCTGGGAATTGTTTCCTCAAAAAGTCAGCCCGGGAATATCCTTTGTTAATAAGTAACAAAAATTAATCAATGCAGATAAGAAAATACCGATATGTATAGCGTGTGATAAAAAAAGATAGTTATCCTATAGTCTGTATAGTTACTGTATTATGTAGGAGCTCAAAATAGATTATCAACATTGTGTCTTTCAGTTTGTCCAAAGAAGTAGTAAGTATAAACATACAAACTTGTGTTTATGTGTTGCAGCTAATGAGCTCTCAAAACATCTTTCATTCTTTTACTTGTATCACATAGGAAGCAGACAGGCATAGTGATATATTTGGGGATAAGTGTTTTTGTCCACTTTCCTACCCATCAACTGCTTATAGCCTCCTTTACTTGTATAAATTTAGCACAAGAATATCTGGTTCCCCCCTTTTCTCTAAGAGGTATATAGCAAACTTCTCTGGATCTATACATATCATTGATACCCAATTTGAATCTGGTGATCTGCGTAATGGTCAAGGATTTAATTTGATGGATATGTCACTATGTAGGAAGAACATCAGAAGTGGTCTATGTGCAAGATGGCTATTGATTGGGCGTCTATTTAAAGTTTTATTTGCATCAGTTGTTGACTTCGATGTCCTTCTGCAATCCCTATGTTTTGATTCTCATTTTATACAATTTTTTATGTGGTGGAGTTTCATCAAATTCAGTACAGATTTCAGCTTTTTTGTTTTATATTGCTAACCACATAAATCCTTTTTTCCTTTCAGGATGATACTCTATGCAAAGCTGTCCAACGTTTTAAGGGGAAAAACTGGAAAAAGATAGGTAAACACACTGCCTCATCCTGTTATTTATTAACCTAATGTGCTTGACATTCGCGGAGCATACTGCAGATCTTTCACCTTTTACACAAGATGCTGTTGGCAATGTTATCTCACCACTTTAACAGGAGTACAGGACTATCTCCGCAGTTGAATTGACAAAATATGTTATTCTAAGTAGATCACACTTGAGGAGACATTAAAGCTAATCTGATGTAATACAATAACTCGAGTTTTTTTTAGATGAAGTGATCAACTGGTCATTTTATGGACACATGAAGTAAAAGTTATTTGTCAGTTCCTGTGAACAGAACTGTTTCTCTAATCATCTTGCACAAACTCTTTTGGTGACGTGTGCATTGGTGCTTCTATTTGTCTTGACCTACTATAATGTGCTAAGTCATAGTTTCAGGACAAAAGACCTCACCTACTTTTATGCTTAGATTCAACATATACTTTGAACGAAAAAGTCAATCTTAGTTCAAGAAACAAAGATCCAGCTGTTGAACGTGTAGGACACATTTACTGGTTGTTGAAGATGGAATGAGTAAAAATAATGCAAAAGTGAAAATTTGGCCCAAAAGCATGTTCTTATCTCAAATTTGGTCAAGCCCGCAGAAATCAACATTTACTTTGGGTTGGAAGTTAATCAAAGCTCTAGAATAAGACCTAGAGGTCCTCCTAGGGAGATAGTTCTGTTTTAGGAACAAGGATATGGTGTGTTTATACTTATCGAGTCTTTGAGATTCACCGCAGAAATGTGCTCGAAGGAGCTTTTAAAGAGAATAAGGATTTCATATTGCAAGGGGTGAAACTTCTCTTTTAATGAAAATTCTCAGTGTTTTCCATTTGACAGTAAGTACCCACTTTTTTGCGCATCTTAATAGCAGCACTAAGTCAGAAAAACATTTGTTCTGGATGAGCTAAACCTTGTCTGTTTGGAGTAACTCTAGCTTGGGATTCACCGGCTATTGTCTTCTGCGTCAACTGTTCATGCTCACTTGTTAGTCATATATTTTCTGACACCACCATAAATCGTTTGCATTGGGTTAGAGATGTTCTAGTTAAATGAATTTTCCTTCCCAGTGTGTTTAACCTTTCTCCACTATCATTTTCCTCAGAAATATTTACTGGATTTTTTTTTCGAGGCATCCGTCTTTCCCTGTTATGAAATATATATGCTGCCTTTGAATTGTTTTACCTACAACTGCATTTGAAGTTCTATGACACATGCAGTCATTATAGCAGAAATTATTTATATAATATCAGCTTATTGCTACTTCTGCATTTGGGAATTTACTGATTTGAGAAGTTTACTCTGTGCAGCGGAATGTTTTAAGGACCGGACTGATGTACAATGCTTGCACAGGTGGCAGAAGGTTCTTAATCCTGAACTTGTCAAAGGTCCATGGTCTAAAGAGGTAAATACATATGCTTTAATAATACATGGTTATGTGGAACACGCAGCATCCATGTATTTTATATTGCTACTAACTATTTTACTTCTTGACTTCCAGGAGGATGAAGTCATAGGTGAATTAGTTAAGAAATATGGCCCCAAAAAGTGGTCCACCATTGCTCAACATTTGCCAGGACGTATTGGAAAACAATGTAGGGAAAGGTAAGCAAGTTGATTCTTTTGTTTTCCTAAATGGTATACATGTAATGTATCGCTTTCTTTTGTTTTTCTTTCTTTTCTTTTTACTTAAATATGGTTTCAGTTTCCCTAGATTTCTTTTGTGAATAAAGTTCCGAGAGCTTTGTGAGGTTTCAGCTTTCTAATTTTTCTCATTCAGTTTACATGAGAACTCTAAACTCCAGATGAGCATTAATTTTCTTTTATACCTACTTAATTGCTGTTTTCCATCTAAACCCTTTTCACTAAGTGTTAGACGCTGTTCTTCAACTAATGTTTGGACAAATCCCACTAAAATTCAAGAAATGTATGTCAACGGAATCCTTGCCAGTGGAAGAATATAGAAGTTTTGTGGTGCCATCTGTGTTGAATTTTCTTTTATTTGCCATAATTCAAATCAAGTGACAATTTCTCCAAGAATAAAACTCATATTTTCACTTTTATTTGTGAATATGTTACAATAATTTTTAAGAGTGATCTTTTCAGGTGGCACAATCATCTAAATCCTGGAATAAACAAGGAAGCTTGGACTCAAGAGGAGGAGATGACTCTCGTTCATGCCCATCAAATTTATGGGAACAAGTGGGCGGAGTTGACGAAATTTTTACCCGGAAGGTACTTTGAAGCTGTCAGCCACTCTCTTTGTATAGAACAAGAGTTCTTTTGGTTTATTTTTCCCTTTGAGTTGTTACACTGAGAATTCCTTCACTATTTTATATGACGTGTAAAGATTTTTCTATGATTTTTCAGGACAGATAATGCCATTAAAAATCACTGGAATAGTTCTGTCAAAAAGAAATTGGACACGTTTTTGACATCAGCACCACTTGCTCAGTTCCCTGCTCTGCCTATTGTCAACCATCAGAACCAATCAATCCGTTCTTCGATAAAGTTGCAACAGAGCAGTGAAGATGATAGTGTTCGTAAAGAAGGAACAGAAATGGAGGAAGTTTCAGAATGCAGTCAAGGTTCAAATCTTGCTGGTTGTTCCCAATCTACAAGTGATATGGGCAACACATTTGCACATACAAGAGAGGAGAGCAAATTGCTGGAGGATTCAAATTACAGGAAGGACCCAAGCGCCAGTTCAGCACCGTGTTCTGAATACTATACCCCAGCCTTTGAAGATATTACTTTTTCAGTGGAAGAAGTGCCCAGTGAACTTGCCGAATCCAAGCTCCTGGAGCATAACTTTTCACATGACTGGGCAACATCAATGGGAAAAGATTGGCAGTTTAATCCAGATGACATACCAAATGTTTCTCCTCTGGAGTTGATGCAGGATTCTTCAGGTCTCTTCATGCAGTGTCTAACTGGTACTGAGAATCATGACATGGTATCCTTTCCACAGCAGAATGGAATGAAGTTCGAAACGACTAATGATGGGAGCATGGTTGTGGGATTACACCAGCCGAATGAAATGTTTACTTCTGTGGAGGGTTTCAGAATGGTATACCCTGAGGCAGAAATTCCTCAATGCTTCCCTTCGGAAACTGCTATGAATGGTGTAGATGAAACTGCGGGTTCTTTGATTTATCAGATCTCTGAGGGTGGAAATATGTCCATAGAAAATTGCAATCCTCTCTGTTCAGATGTTATGGGAACTTCATCCTGCCAACCATGTTCTGTTCCTTCACAGTTTTCTTCAGAGCAAAGCTCATTCATGTTTGGTATTGCCTCAAATCAGTTTCATAATCCTCCGCATCCAGCTCATGAGTCCCAGACAAGTAAATGTGATAGTTTTCCATATCCCATTGAATCTGATAGTCCTTGTGACAACATAATGGATGATCCTCTCCTGAAAGACCAACTGGATCAAACAAAAGATTCTGTACAGCTAGTTTCTGTGAATGATTTTGGCTCAACTTCTTCAAATACTATTCAAACATGTCCGATGGTAAATGGAAATTCAGCTGTAAAAGAAGAGAAGAAGGATGGTGGAGCCTTGTGCTATGAGCCGCCTCGTTTTCCGAGCTTGGATGTTCCATTTTTCAGTTGTGATCTTATACAATCTGGTACAGATACACAGCAAGAGTTCAGTCCTCTTGGCATACGTCAGTTGATGATGACTTCTGTGAACTGTCTTACTCCATTTAGGTTGTGGGATTCACCAAAAAGAGATGGTAGTCCAGATGCCGTCTTGAGAAGTGCTGCCAAAACTTTCACAAGTACACCTTCTATATTAAAGAAGCGACACCGTGATTTGGTGTCACCTTTATCAGAAAAGCGATGTGGAAAGAAGCTTGAAAGTGATCTCCGTCGAGAATCATTTTCTAATCTGGCTAAGGATTTTTCTCGTCTAGATGTTATGTTTGACGACTCTGCAAATGAAAAAGCAATGTCTTCCCTAACTACTGATCAAACTGTTGAACTGCAAGCTTCATATGAAGATAAAGAAAACATAAATCCAACTGAAGATGGACGAAAGGAGGAGGACAAGGGATGCAATGGACATTCAATCTGTGGAACTTCTGGGAGACAGTTAGATGGAGGTGAAGTCCACTATAAAGATCAAGGAACAAGGGAGGGCAAAAGGATTGGAGCCAATGATGCAATTGGAAAGGTGAATCAAGTCATTTTGTTTCCTTTTGGCACCACTTTGTGTTTTCTGAGAGTGGTGGTGGTATCAATATTAGCATTACCATTTAATACTCCCTCCGTCCTATTTTATGGGAGGTAGTTTGACTCGGCTCGGTGTTTAAGAAAGAAAGGAAGACTTTTAAAACTTGTGGTCTAAAATGAATGATAGAAATTTGTGTGGCTAAAAATTATTTCATTAAGGTCTTTATCAAAAAAAAAATTATTAAAATAGACATTTTAAAGTTAAATTGCTACTTAAATATGTGGACTAAAATTCAATGAAAATTTTCCCAATCAAAAAACTGGAGCTGGATGTTACGAAATTCCTTCCTTTCCATTCAAGATCTTCACTATCTGTATGTCCTTTGTTCCATTTTTTTCTAAAGTGATGGCGCTCTACACTCTTCTACTCTTGTTGCATGATACTGTAACATCTTTTTAAGTCAATCTAAATTTGATGTTGACGTTTAAAATTCTTGCACAGTTTTAATGTGGTTATGACAACTGCCTGTGTTGATTTACGTATGCTTGCAAGACCCATTCAACTTATTCGACAGAGAATCCTTTAATTGGAAATAACTTTTATGCTCTGCTTGTTTCAGATAAAACAGCCTTCTGGAGTTCTAGTTGAACTTAATGCAAGTGATCTGTTCTTTTCTCCTGATCGTTTTGGAGCCAACTCCGACAGAGCTACAAATCTAAGCAATAAAGCTTTAGGAAATCAGTATGCTAGACGGATCGAAGCTGCATCAAACCAAGGTTCTGTTTCATCTTCATTTGAGACTTCATGTTTCTCTGTTATTTGCTCTCCTCGTATACGTGGAAAGAAGGATGGAAGTACTTTTGTTATCACTACATCAATGCAATCTGCTCCCACATCAACTGCCTTGGAGAACTCAGCTGAGACTTCAGGAAATGGAGTTGGAGCTGAGACTGTAAGCATGTAAGATAGTTGCTGTTCTTTTATATTCTTTTGTTGTTTTTCCAATACCCTTTCCACAGCATTTCTGTCCTGCAAAGTTAACGGTGCATTGATCCTGTTTCTCCACAGATCTGGAGAAACACCTTATAAAAGGAGTATTGAATCTCCTTCAGCTTGGAAATCTCCATGGATCTTCACCCCTTTCCTGTCAAGCCCGAGACTTGATAATGAACTTACTTTTGAGGTAAATAGGATTTTGGAGATTACATTATGCATTCTACGATGAGACTCTAATATCTTTATGTTTGCTCTTTTATTCTGTTCAAATCCGGGCTCTTATTTATGTACTTCGAAACTTCGTAGGATCTTGCACTGTTTATGAGCCCAGGTGACAGAAGCTATGATGCTATTGGATTGATGAAGCAATTGAGTGAGCAGACTGCAGGAGCATTTGCAGATGCCCAGGAGGTCTTGGGAGGTGATACTCCAGAGTCAATCCTACGGGGGAGGAACTCCAAAAACCAGAAAGCAGATGAAAATCATTCTCTTTTGTCAGCAAATGCTATGGTATGTCCAATCCCAATGTCAAGATGATTGCAAAACAATCTTGTCCCCAGTTATGATATCTTTTAATATCCTATGCTAATTTATGTATGTGTTTTCACATGTCATCACTATGCAGTTTCATTTATGTGTTTTCACTTTTCAGATATACTAACTATGCAGTTTTTCAGAAATTTAAGCACCTTTGCCTCCCAATCTTTTTATATTCCTTTTGGAAATGAACTTGAGAGGAAAATACTGTTGTTCTTCCTTTTTAAGTTTGTTCTGAAAAGAATGACACCTATCCCTGTAATCTTCTTGACTTTAAACTTCCCCATTTTATTCTGAACGACATTCATATCCATAAGAATGTTAGGCATGTGCCAAAAGTCTAGTGTTTTCTTTCTCAAATTCTGTTTCCAGTCACAACATCAACATGAAAAATTAGGAATCTGCTCATCGGTTAATTTACTAGTCATGAGAGTTAATTGTAGACTGAAATTTTTAACTTTCCTATTATCTGTTTATTTGCAGAGTGAGAGGCGTACACTCGACTTCAGTGAATGTGGATCACCTGGAAAGGGAAAAGAAACTGAAAAATGTTGCTCAAGCAACAACAGCTTTTCTAGTCCTTCTTCCTACCTCTTGAAAGGCTGCAGGTAGCAGCAGCAAATCCTTTCAGGATGGGTGGAAATTCTTGCTGTAACATATATAAGATTTGATATACCTGTGTGTATTTATTTATTTATTATTTTTGCCTTATACAAATACTTGTCCAATTGTTTGTCAAAAGATAATGGATTAGATATTATCATTTCATTAAACATTATTCTGCTTAATCCCATTTGCTAAATAAGAAGTCTATTTTTGTACAACAGCCCCTCTTGAAGCTTTTATTTTGCAGGAAGCAATGATACTGCAGCTACGGAATTGCTTGTACTAACATGTTCCATTTTAGTACAAGTTTTAAAATATATATGGTTTTGTTACATACCAATTATCATTGGTTGACCTTCTTTTAACTCGTCATGGAGTTTTAAACTGAGTTACTTAGGTCCTGAGTTTGGGTTTTCCATTGAGAAATGTGGTGTGGGTTCATCTATGCGCTCCACTTTGTATTAAGCAACCCTTTGCACTGAAATTTTTCCTTTTGCACATAACGTCTAATTATTCTTGATAAATACTCTGTGAATCAAGGGACAGATGATTAAAAGAAGCACAAATTTGTATGGCATAAATTAGTAAAACTACTCTTGTGATTTTTTAAGGAAAGGAGAAAGTAGATGATTAATATGTGATGGAAAAAGAAGTCGTCAAATGCCCTTCTGGTTTGGGCTTGGTACCTTCGGAGGTTTATCTTCCTGGACGAGCTTGTTGCACTGGGCTTACCGAATAAAAATAAATTTCTAATTAAATTTTTTAAAAAGGGTCAAGTTGATATGAAACGGATGGAGTAATTAGAGAAAATCTCTGATTTTGTACAAAAAGGCAGATTGTGATCTTTTTCACTGATTTTTGCTACTGCAAGTATCGCTAAGGTAAAGCTTAACAAAGCTAAAAGAAAGAAATTATCCTTTTTTTATGTATTCACTACTTTAGTTTCTTATGTTTTCCTGTGTTACTTTTATTTTACTACTTTAATATTTTAAATTAGTCTTAATAACTTTTTAGCCAGCTACCTATTTTTAGTAATTATGCAATTAAAACTATGATTTTGTAGGGAGATACCTGGCTAAATTAATTTTAAAAAATGATGTTACTGCGAGTACTATAACTTAACTAACTCAACAAAGTTAAAAAATAATTACATTTCACTTCATTTGCCGTATCAATTCTTTTGGTTCTTTTGTTTTTCCTTGTGTTATTTCCCAACAATTCTTCACTTTTTAAAAAAATCAACAATTGATACTAATTTTATCTTAAATGGTAAAAGCTATAAATTCAAGACATTGAAAATTGAGACTTACTTGAAGGCTTTAGATCTTTGGAGACAATAGAATAAACATAAACGTAAGAGTGATGACTATACGGAGTCGTTTGATATGGAGTATGAGATACATAAAGCTATTCCATGAATTGGGATATTCCATCGGATTACTTATCACCCATAGGGATCAGCTTTACTGTATAGATATTCAATGCTCCACCTTCACTTCATAGCACGAAATCGAAAAATGTAATAAAAACCCCAACTGAGATGGCACTCAACAATTAACTAATTTCCCAAAGAACCAACACCATAACCAGAATTTTTAATCAAAGATACCAATGTTGTAGCACGCTAATAAGATGATAAAGAAATGAGGTTTTTAATAAGATATGCTAGTAACAATTGAAGGTATGCTGAAGAGGTTACGAAAATTGGTTTTGCTACATTAAGCAAAATCTATTTATTCTACATTACAGATACAGGTTTATTATAGCCTCCAACTTAGGAGAGGAAACTAGTTACTGCAAGGAGGGGAAATTGCAATCGAGTTTTAACTTGAGCAGGAAATACTCAGCCAACTAAAACGATAGCAGCTAATAACCTTAAAGAGAACATGATGGAAAACAGTAGTAGCCAGTAGTGAACTCAACGACCCCGAGTCACAGCAGCATGGATGGCATCTGTCAGGTGTGGAACTGTCCTGGAGCTTAGACCTGCCATGCTAATGCGTCTACAAAAATGAACATGTGTTCCATGTCAAGGGTGTATCTGATAGTCAAGCTTCATAGAGGTTTATCACAATTATATACCAACTAGTACGAATCATGCTGTAGAAGTGTTCATCAATACGATCATATTTTTCTTACTGTTCCTGAAAGCTAAGGTAGAAAGTAACTACAAAAAGAACCAAGTGATGACTGATAGGATTTTAACATGTTCTTCCGTACCCTCCCTTCCCATTTTCTGTTTTACCTGCCCCTTCTAATAAAATCACATATCAGTTGATGGAGAGACATAATATTGTGTAATATGACACGAATAGAACTCTGTGACGTAGAAAAAACATATTACCCATCTGATGTCATGTAGATGTGGTATTCTTTGGTCATGAAGGCGACTTGTTCTTTGTTAAGTCCTGTGAAAGTGAACATTCCAATCTGCTTGATAATGTGACTCCAGTCACCAGGGGTACCTGCCAAGCAAAGAAACGTGAATAGGAATAGATAATCTTGTTCATGCAATGTTTGACATTTAAATGGATTAAGGAGTGCTTGACCGGAAGTAAGGAATTGACCAAGTATAGAGGCATCATGATTCTAACACCTGATGTGCCTACAGAGTTAAGAATGATCTTTTTAAATATAATGGGGATGGAGTTCAAATCAGAAACCCTAAAGAGGACTATAGAAAGAATGAGATCTATCAGAAGACGACTTGATCAATAGTTTCACGTCACCAAAGGCACCACATAAAGATGCGCTTGGGGATGGTTTTCTAAGGGTAGAAAATCTATTCAGCTGTCATCATGGGGTGTTAGTTCCATTAGAATGAGCAATATTTGATGCAAGGAGAATTACACAAGGACTTGATGAGAGCAATAAGGGAGATCGAGATGTGTCATGTTTTGGAGAAATGATTAAAATTGTCTACTTCCAGGTTTTGTTTGGCTTTACTTTTTTCTGGTTAACTTTCATTCAGGAGAATCAGCTTAGTAAAAGTTGGTCTTTTTCATCAACTATGTAGGGCAAATGAGCTGGACATATTGCAGCAGATTCTATAGGCAGCTGTGTACAACATTCATATGTAATTTTCATATATAAGGACACCTAACATGAATGATCAAATGAATAAAAAGAGCAGAAACCGATGCAATACATATGGAAAACATGAATACGTGACTGCTACCAATGTTACCTTTAGCACGTAAAGCATCAAATAATTGCTGGCGCATTCTGATGATTCGATCAGCCATCGCTTTCAACTCAAGAGTCCATTCATGGTACAAGTTTCTGCATGAAAGTAGTGATTTATTTTGCAGAACAATGACTAAACCTAATTTCTGAACATAAACTGAATTATTATATCATACAGAAACTAGGAAATGCCTTTTAGTGTCCGTGAAGCAATGTCCTGATGGCTGATATATTACCTGTCTTTGAGGATTGTAGCAACTATAGACGCACCGTGAATTGGTGGATTGGAATACATTGGCCTAATCACCAACTTCAACTGGCTCTCAACTCTGCTAGTTACATCAGCATTTCTGCACACCTGCAGATTTGAGAAAATTTAAAAAGATGACACTGTCAGCAGAGTGTCTGTGATAACTGCAATACATGATATTATGCGAACTGCCTCCCATAACAAGTTCTCCATTCATTCTTTCGAAGATGGAACCGCTACGCTACAAACTTTTGATATCTCTTACTGACGGCGAAATTTTTTAGGTCATGTTCTAAGCTGTCAAGTTTATATATTTTGAAGTAAGCTATGAGGGTTAAGCAGTTCAGTAGTTCATAACTTTGACTCTAATGTACCTCCAGTGTTCAGCACCAGAAAAAAGGCCAATTTAGAAAACAATAAGAAGAAGTATCATTAGAATCAAACATTATTCAAGAAAAAAGAAGACACCACAACAAAAGAACAAATGAACATTTCATATGTTTCTGAATGGGCAGGGCACACGTTATCATTTTAGACGTACTATGCTTAAAGCTCCGACACGTTCACCATAAAGCCCCATATTCTTTGCATAACTTTGAGCAACAAGTACTTCACCTCCATCTGCCACAAACATGCGAACAGACTGTGCATCTGTATCTAGGCTTCCGCTGGCAAAGCCCTATAATATAAAAGTTCAAATATCAAGATTAATCAACATATATAAAAAAAAATGTCTCATCTGAAAATGCTCCTATAAAAAAGCCAAAAAAAAGCTCTAGCTTTGGTTTGTTGGTGATTTTTCTACCTGATATGCACTATCAAAGAAGGGTAGCAATCCTTTTGATCTCATCAATCTCCTAATTTGCTCCCATTGATCTTTGGTTGGATCCACACCAGTGGGGTTATGTGCACAAGCGTGAAGTAACACTATCGCTCCTGATGGAGCGGATCCAAGGTCTTCCAACAAACCTATCATGTATGAAAGGAAAATTTCATATATAAGTCAACATCACGCTGACACAAGCATACAATATTAAAGTTACTCCCTCAGGTTTGAACATACGGATTATAAAACATTTAAGTTAAGATGCGTCTTATATTCCATTATCATCAAGTAATACATTTATTTTCCTCCACTCTCATATTTTCTCACATAGCATTAGAGCGTCTATGATCATGTAGATAACCCTAAATAGCTTTTTCTCTTTCGAAGAGTCTGCCAACCAAAAGTCATTTTTTCACAGTTCTACTATTGCCTTTTCCAGTGCCCATTCCGTTGGCACCACTTCTCTTTACTGTGACTACAGTCGCAACATCTAGCCTCTTTCCTATGACTATTTCAATAACCTGTGCCTCTGTACTACGCCGCACCACACTTCGTTTCAATAATTCTTCTGGAAACACAGGCTCTTTTAGATAGTTTCCTTCCCTCCACCCTCTGGCCTTTCAGTAGCGCCGCCTCCTTTGACCAGCATTATTCCTATTCTTCCTCCTATATTCTGACCATTGCGGCGGCAATTTTTTTTTCAACATTTCAGCAACTACATTTTTTGACAAGATCCAATGATTTGTTGATCTAATTGGGTACTTTTCTATGTTTTCAGGAAAAAGTCAAATTGTTTAGATGTGTGTCGCATTCCATTATTACCAAGTTACAGATTTATCTCCATTCCCTGATTTTCTCATGGGAAATATAGTTATGAGGAAAAACCACAGAGGATGATGTCTTTACAAGCTTGTCAAATTACTAGAGACAGTTTAAATTTGTGTCTTTACTATTTACACAACCAAATAAGTGATTCAGCCACAACTTGATACAGATTTGTGATAATTTGCAAGACTGAAAAGAATATCCATCATTCAAGAAGAGATTAATAACAAGAACAGCCAATTTTCGCATATAGCCACTCAAAATAACTCAATAATGCTCCATAACTATAGTTTGCTAATTACGATTCTTAGCTACACGTTAGAGGGAGGAAAGAGGCAAGAGAGATAGGGAGAGGGACGAGAGAGGTGAGCATAGAGAGGTGAATTATATATGTATATCTGTTAGATAATTGTATATATTTAACTAGTATGTATATGTATCAATGATCGTATTTGTATATCTACACACGATTTGTATATGTATACAATAGAATGGAGTTCAAACATTTGTATTTATATATCCAGTCTCTCTCTCGCTTTACACAAACATTTGTGTTTGTATAAAGCAAGAGAGAGCCAGGCAGAAGAGAACTGGGCAAGGAGAGATTTGTATTTGTATAATTGGAAGTGTATAAAGCGGATAGATGTGCATTTGTATTTGCATATCCAATCTTTCTCTCGCTTTATACAAACATCAGCACAAATTATACATTTGTATTTGTATAATTTGTATTTGTATAAAGTGAGAGAGAGACTGGCAAAAGATAGGCGAGAGAGAGACTGGGCAGGGAGAGGGGAGTTGACTGAAAAAGAGGAGAGAGGCGAGCGAGATTCCAGAGAGAGTGGAGAGAGGCAACAGAGAGAGAGGAAGAGAGGAGAGTGGAGAGAGGCAACAGAGAGGAAGAGAGGAGAGTGGAGAGAGGCAACAGAGAGGAAGAGAGGAGAGTGGAGAGAGGCAAGAGAGAGAGGAAGAGAGGAGAGAGGAGAGAGGAGAGAGAGGGGAATGTAATTATAGCTAGAAGTAATTTGAATTGTGATTAATGAAAACTGTAGCTATATTAGCTAATTAACTAGTATACGTTCGCTTAACCGAGTAACTTTCCCTAAATATATATATCTACTGGAACGATATCCTGTTACATCACTTTCTTGTAGGAAGAAGTTTCGTACCTTGAAAATGGAGTCCACGGGTTGCTGGATCATAGTAGCGGTAACTCTTAACTGACAACCCAGCTAAAGCGAAAATTTTTGTGTGGTTTCCCCATGTTGGTTGGGGAATATAAATAGTACGCTGCAGAGAGAAATACATCAAGGTCAATTCAACTTCAAAGATTGTGTACTCATTCAAGCAAAGAATTGAAGGAAACAAAAATGAAAGATGAGAAATCAAAGCAGTTTTACTTGATGATAGTGTTGAGCCAAAAATTCACCCCCAACTCTCAATGAGCCTGTGCCAGACAAGCACTGCACAGTTGTTACTCTGTTCTCTTGAATAGCAGGGCTGTTACAAGCAAAGAAAGAAAGATCATAAAATAAAGGTCACTGGTATAAGATGTATTACAAATCGAAGCATATTAACAACTCTCTTTTAACCTTGATTTATATGAAAGCAAGTCTAAAGTTTCAGCCATCCTTAACTTGAGAACATATGAAAGAGCATGATAGAAATAAGATAAACATGTCTGACAGCTCTAGACATTGATCTTACGCTTCACCACATGCATCGAAATTTTCCTATTTAGATGCTAGTGCTCTAACCAAATTTCGAAACCACATTTGCAAATAATTGTGTCTAAATTAGATTACAGAATGAAAACACACAGAAGTTGAGGGTACATCTGATAGCACCAACAACATGGAAGCAAAACATATAGAAGTGAATGGCAGTTCCAAGAACAACCGACTCATGGAATGACATGGACGGGATCAGAAGTTGACTGGAAAATGTAATGTGGGCAGATGTTAATAGAAGCTTCACAAAGATTTACCAAGCAATCAACCAAACACTTGGTAATGAAGCCTTAATATTTCAAGGTACTATCTTATGCAACTACATACACTATTTATCTGCCTGCGTATCTCATCTGCAATACTAAACAGAGAATGGTAACTCTTTTACCTGTCAGCACCAAGTATCAGCTTAGCACTCAATTTATTGAAGTCTGCCAACCCAGTAATCGGAAGGTACTCTTTAATGCGAGACCTGAAGAAACCTTGAAGGTTAATCACATAGGTTTAAGAAAATATATGGGTTCATAATTCTTGAAACGGAAAGCAAGTACCTATCATTTACTAGTAGCTGTTCTGCTTGTCTAACAACATTCAAAACAAGAGGTTTTCCTTCCTGATACCGCCGCACAAAGGGGAAAAGGAACACATTAGTATTTTTAGATGATATAATGGAATATAGCATCACAAGCTAAGGATCCCCGGAATCAATAGCCAGCCAGGAAAACTCAAGAGCTTCTTCTGAAATCTGAGGAAGGAGGAGTACTGAGAATCCTCAAGTCCTTTGTCAATAAACTTCCTTCCCAATTATTCCTCCAACGAAAAGATATTAAGAAACTTAAATCCAACTAGGAACTTTAACATCTCAATTTACTCGGGCAGGCAAAAAGAAAAGAACTAGTTTTAGTCTGCGAGTGTAAAATCAATATGTCAACTTGAGAGATCCATTGTTTTGAGTACACTTGAAGAAAGGTTGGAGCAATTCAAACCCCCAGAAATAAACACCTCCATGACAAATTGTTGATGGACTCTAGTTTCTTAACAATAATATTATGCAATATACAAATTGGTTTTGACAGAGTCTGATCCAACTAGCCTACAGAACACAAACGCAATATTCTCGGTGATCTTTAAAACAAATACATTTGATCCCGAAGTATTACTTACCAATAGGTATGACAAGTTGAAATCACAAAGTGACAAACTTAGTAGATATATAGAAACTGTTTAGTCTGCTTTGATTTTTGTTTTACCCCTCAGAAAAAAATCAGAACCATATACTGTGTTTGGCAATGATATAACATGAAAATGGAAGCAATTTTAATTTTATCACTGACTATGACAATCTAAAGGTCGTTTTTGTGAAAAATATAGATGATTTTCTGGAGATACAAATAATCCTAGATATTTAGTCGAACTTTCTTAAGTTTTATAGCGATATCTTTAGTATTTGTTGTATCTAAGAAAAGTTTAGATGATCTAAAGAATTAGATATTTGTACTTCAGAAAAAATCTAGATAGTCTAGAGTATTAGATAATTGAGGGAGATATTTGAAGAAGAAGTTAGAATAGTCTAGATTCTTCCTATGTAAAATCATCCCTGCACAACTATAAATAGGGGTGGTATTAGGCATTTGAATATAACCTAAGACCAACCCAAATCAAATAGTCTTCTTCTATAACAAAGTTACTTTATCAAAAATTCTTTCTCCTTTCTAGCTTCCTCTTATTTAGTTGAATCTTCACATCTTAGTTAACGAGTTATACTTTTCTTATGCTATTCTCATGGTTTTCCATATTAACCACTCCCTCCATTTCAATTTCCTTGGCCTACTTTGACTCGGATGGAGTTTAAAAAAATAAAGAAGACTTGAATCTTTAAATAAAAGATATGTTAAATGAACCAACATGTCTTTAATCTTGTGGTATGAACTATGTCCATGTGAAAAGTTGAAATTAAAGAGTTGTTAAAAAGAGAAAGACTCGATATTACAGAGAGAGTGCTAGTAAATATCACAGAACATCCAAGTAGGCTATATTAAATTATCAGTTACGGGTTTATGCAACCCATAATCTTAAAAAAATCATTTCTTAGCAAAGCATCAATCAAACACTTCAGCGTTGGATGAACTATTTACAACCAAATTAATACCGCAATCACCAAGACAATCACACTTAAGAAACTGAAGAAGGAAAATCTGTTGTCAATACTCAATAGTAATTTCTCGTGTTTTTGGATTTCAATCATGGAAATATCTAAATCACGATTGCTTATCTACCAAAAACAGTACTGCATTTATGACAAAAAATTAAGAAATGAATGATCACCTCTGTCCTATACGCACCAACTCCCAAGTTCAACTTCACGGGGCTGGTATCTTTGTTGTATGCAACAGTAACCTAACAACCAAAACATAACACCAAAATATGTCACCAAGCTTCAATCAATCTATATTTGAGATCTCAAAAAAGGCAAAATCACAAGAAACTAAATTAGACCTCAACAATTAAACACACTTTTGGAAGATATTATAACCGATTTTCTATTCGGCCGCGTAAAACAGAATCAGAGAACTTGATCCATGAATTTCATCTCTTCCTCAATAAGATTTTTTTGAAAAAAACACACAGAGAAAATTCAATCATTTCCATTTCAATTTCCATCAATCGGACAAAACTCAAGTGATCGAACTCACAGAACTATATCATCCATTTTTGTATATTGAATTCTTTTAATAATAAAAATGGATGTCCTCACGATTAAAAAAAGTTAAAATTCCTGAAAATTCAGCTCATAATAAGAAAAGTAAACACGAAGATTTAGAGAGAGAGTTACGCCGAGAATAGGATCTTCGGGAGCGCGAACGATGTGAGAGAAAACAGACTGTTTTCCATCATTTCCTGAGGTAGGAGCACCGACAATGGAGTGGTTGCTATGACCTTCAACGGCAACGGACGACGGTTCAAGGTGCCTCGCCAGAACACTCAACCTCCGATCGGGGGAGGGTGACGGTGATTGTTGTGTGTGCATTTTAGTAGTACGGAACTTTTCCTTGCTATAGTACGCCTTTTTTTTTAAAGTTTGTTTACTCTGGACTCTGGACAATGATCCGTAAAATCCTTTATATATATAGTAGTAGAACGGGATGGAGGAAAAGCTAGGGTGACGGGGTGGGTGATGGGATCGGTGTTATCTGATGACATGGCAGTTGTGGGGCCCATAATACTAACTGTCTATTTATTGGCGATATTAGATGGCGATACGCATTCTAGATGAAGGAAGGACTTTTTTTTAATACCTATGTGGCACGTTCTTCAAGAAATGAAGATTTTGTTGATTACGTAACCTTTTATTTTTTTGCTTTCAAGCAAGGTGTTTGAACTTTGATTTATAGCATTGAAAAATTATTTAAGGGTCAAGATTGAATATTATGAGAGTGAATTCGGATTATTATTTTATTAACTTACTAAAGCCTAGATATATATAAAATATTCTTCTCTGTTTTAACTGATGACAAGATATTTTAACTGCTATAAAAAAAACTTAAAAAAAAATAAATTACTATTGGATCACCGAATGCTTGCTAAAAAAAAAAGGAAAATAAAGAGAGATATGTACCATTGTGTTAATATTGTATTATTAATTTAAATACGAGGTATGTTTTAATTGTTACTTAAAATATATTGAATGTAACAATGAAAAACCTAATCGCATTGTTACTTTAATATTTTCATACCCTGAAACAATATATATAACAACCCTCCAAACAAAATGTGATAAAGAAAAAGCTACGGAAGATAGGAATGTACACAATAAGCAATATATTACTCATCAAAAAGAAGTTAATTTGGTTTTATCCAACTGTCATTGATCTTTGTATGCAAGTTTTGTCTCCAACACAATATTGTGGCATACTAATGAATGACTTAAAGTAATTATCTTGGTGATTGGAAGTGGCATATTTATTGTTATATCATTTTTAATGAAACTTACAAGATAATCGAACTGAGTTCTACAATATCAAGAGACTAGCTTGATTTTAGCCCAGAGCTCTAGTTTTGAACTTCTTAACAAAAGGCAACTTTGTATTGTATTAATAGATTACAAAGCGAGAGAAAAAATTGTTTCTAGTCACTAATCAACAAAAGCTTGGTAAACGCCGGTTCTCAAAACCGAAAAAATCAAAATACATACTCTCATTCAACTTTCTGCATTTTCCTCAGTACAAAAATGAAAGCTCAAAGCAAGTTAAATGCTACTGATACTATAACATAGGAAGGTGGCTTACTCCAGCTTTATCCTGTCAATATCAGTCATGATCCCTTCAAGCTGAAAAAGAAACGAACAGCATATGCACGTCGAATGAATATGTGGCAAAATAAAATGTGAATAAAAACCATGGCTGAAAATGCTTATACAAGAATTACCTTCACAATCTGACGCAAAAAGTAATCACCATACTTCTTCGCGGACTTAGATTCTACTACACGGACCATATCCTGGAATGAAAGACATTGTGAATCACTTTGTCAGAATGTATGACAGTGTTTACTACCTTGGGTTAGAAGAATAAGCACGGTAAATATTCTACATGCATTTATGGCCTTGTATTATTTGTAACGAAAGCTGCAGGAAAGATTAACACATGTTAAATGACACCAAAACCAGCAAAACAATCAATAAGAGATGCCCACACTTGTTCGCATCTCTTGAGAACAAGGATAAAGGTAAATGCTGAAAAACAGTTCACGGTTGATTATTCCCGAGCTACTCAAAAGACATTATTTTGAATATGATCGAAAAAGACTGACTATAAAACCCCACACGCACAATACCTAGATTATATCAAATAAATAATGTAGTCAGCCATCAATTACCCAATGGAGAAAGGATTAAAGGAACAAGATGACAAGATTTTTACATAATATGTTTCTTACTTCATCAATGTAGAAGTCCACATCGGCATTGGAAATTATCTTGCCATCAGAATCGACAGCATGTGTTTTGTGCTTGTATGTCATCAAAACCGCCCTGCATAACATTGCCTTCAGTATATAAGCCCACAAATGCATATATCACAGCTGAGAATTTGCATGATAACAAACCGCTAAATGCATTAGATATTTGAGACCTTAAATTGGGTTCATCCAAATCCATGTAATTTGCAAGCTTCCCCAGGGAGATTGTTGAATACACTTTCAAATAGGACCTAACACCAGCCAATAATTGTTGCTGCTTCACTTCATATAGAAACATCTTCAATTGTAGCCTATAGGCATCCTGAGGAAGACAATATAACTAATTTAATAGCGATGACAGCTGTGTAAAAGGTGAAGAAAATATGTCATGTGGTCGGAGCACACAAAACCATCATCTGTGGTGGTTCAAATGTGCAGTCAAGAAATAAGAAACATAGAGAAACCGTTCGCATAAAATACACAAGGATACTTGTAATGGAGATTGAAGGAGCAACTTGGATGTAATCGAAGTAAACATTTCTAGAAACAAATGAACATTTGCATGGAGGATTGAGGAGAACAATCTGTATCTTTATATCTTTAAACTAACCTTGCAGGTGGGATAAAAAGGACCAGAAACTAAGACTAGTTAAAATAGGTACCTGGTTGTAATTTACGAGAGGCTCCTCAAAACTTGGAGCAGAAGGAGTAATGAACTTAGGACATGCATATGAGAAGAGCTCGTCATAGAGTGCAGATGCCTCCTCATCATATCTCAGCATCCTCGCCATCTTCTCACCATACTTCTCCCTTAATTGAGAATTCACAGTTTCTTCAACAAGTTTCACTTGAGGGCACAATGACAAAGCTATAGCCAACAGGGCATACATCTGCTCATTTTTCTTCAGTATCTGCTCATACTGGGGTGACTTCTGGTGATACTGCTTTGTCTTATAAATATATAGAAGGATTTTGTTAAACTCATGGATAGCCTCTACATACCTGCAAAATGGTGAACCCATTTTCCAGATTAGAGGAAATAAAACTTCTCTACTAAAGCCAAACCAAATACAAATAGAACTGTGAGCACTTGTGGATGGGTCAGGTGGCTCCTTGTTGGGTTAAAAGAAAAGTGCACACTACTTTCTAGAGGTGGCAAAATCACACCCAACCAGCCCAACCTGTTTAAGTTTAACACGCCCATTTATTAGCTTAGCCCATTTCAACCCATAAAAAAAATTGGATTGATAAATTGATCATGAGATATGTTGTCAAAATATTTTTTAAGAAAAAACTTTTTTTTTAATTTGATATGTTATATATAGCCATAATACAGAAAAAATAATTTCATTAGGTACGAAAATGTTTTAAAAGAACAAATAAAATAATTAAACTTAATAAAACTTGGGTTGAGTTGGGTCTTGACCTATTCCATGAGTACTGCTTGCCCCGTTCTGACCAACCCATTCTGATCCAAGCAAAATTCGTTGGGTTGGGCTTTGACCCATTAGGACCCGCCCAAATTTGACCCAACCTGCCCAATTGCCACCCCTACTACTTTCTAATATCAGACAGGAAAGTTGCAAATTACTCAATTACATCTACAGTACATTTTATTCAGCTCCAAATGACAGAAGACAACAGTCATTCTTTGAAAACTTCAGCTAGTTCATTTAATTTGATTAGAACATCACAGACCAGCGATTTGCGCAAATATGGAAGGAATGCATATTTTAAAATATGCATCTTAGTAAATTCTTGAGTAAAATAGAAGTACACACAATCATACAGAACTGTACAGTACATGTAACAGAAATGCAAGAGTTGGGAGAAAATAATGATCAACATACCTCCTCAACATAAGATTAGCAAAACCATAGTGATATATTGTGGTTATGTGGCTCCCAATAACACTGGTGTAAACTCCCTGTTGAGTTATGTCAATTGGACGTAAACACTTCAGGCCAGTATGATAATCACCCAACAGACAATGAACTCTGAGCAAGCCTATCATGCTGAAATAGCCCAAAACCTTCAAGACATTACTTCCACCACTGTAATCATACCCATCAGTAGCAGTAAACTCTTCAAGACCTTCCTTTTCCCTCTCCAAGATTTGGATTATTGTAGATTTCTCCACAAGGGCTTGTAAGAAATTGAGAACACCGTAGACATTCCAAGCCTAATAAACATCATTATTAGAGTGATTTTTTAGACAATAAAATCATAAATGGTTTATTAAATCATAATAAGAAATATGTTGGTTAAAAAACACATCTTAGTTGTCCAAGTCAGGCTTTGACAACCAATCCAATCTCTTCACCTAATGACCACTTTGCACTATAATGATTAACATCCATCAATACCATAACTTTCTCCCATTATTAAACCAATATAGTCTTGTCCACAGTGGCGAAACCAAAAATTTTGCTAAGGGTTTTCATTATTAATTAATATATACCTAAGAAAAGTAAGCTATGACCTATATACTAGATATAATTTTCAATGTATACAGTGTAATTTTTTGACAAAAGGATGTATAATTGAACACCCATCATTGTACGTGGCGGCTCCACTGTTTGCCCATTCATGAAACAACACCATACGCCAATGTATGACCTCGGAGACAAGCTACAAGCAATTCTTACTCCATCACGACAATTTATGACCCTAGCTATAGCTATAGCTAAAAGGAAACTATTACCCAAACGTAACACATCAATACCCTGGATAATAAACTGCAAACAGCTAAAAGATGCCACAGAAGAATGATTTTTAAAAACAAATACCGGATAAAAGATGCTTGAGAACAATGTTGCAGGGTTTACAGTTAAAAAACAATGTTACAGATTTATGCATTTACTAATAATACATGTAACCAATAATAATTCAAGGGAACGCAGATAACCACATGGTCAATATTGTAATGTTCAAAAAAAATTCCTAGTTTTATCTAAAAATCAAGTACCAAAGATAAAAGAGTAATTATGCAAAAAATAACAAAACGCAAGAAAAAGATTATAAAGATCCTTAAAAGTAAAATAGAGGACTAACTGAACAAATTTCAAAAGTATATTTCAGAGAGTGCTATAACTTGGACAATCTTAATAGATTAAACTATAGGGAAGAAGAAAAAGCATCGTAATCTGTCAGCTCTACCTGGTCGTACTGCCTAAGCAATGCGATCTCCTCTGCAGTTTTGCTCTTCATCTTTGCACGGTATTGACAGAATGCCTGGAATTGGTATACAAACTCATCTACCATGTCCCACAACCACTGGTTTGGCAATTGCATGTTAACCACACCATGCAGCACCACCTACAGCAATGCAGTCTATGTGAAACTCAAGATTCATCTTACGAAGCCTATAAATGCACAGCCGTTGTTCCACAATGTCAAGCTTAGCAACCTAGCTACAAAAATCTATACAGTAAATAAAGTGCATTCTTAAATAAATAAAATACGCTCTTTCTAAAAGACCCTCATAGTACTGCCCAACTTTGTCCATTTAACAAATAGATGCTATACAGTTCAAACAGTTCTTAAAATACAAACATTCTAACATCACTATGCAAAGAAATTTTTTATATAATACTTGTTCGTAAGATCCAAAGTAAAGACCCCAAAAACTAATATAGTATAAACAATCTATTCTGAATATCAACAATTTTGATAAAAATGATTCCTTTAGGCTTGTGCAGTACGATTTATAGCCAAATTAATCACAGGTCTAGTCTTCGGGGAACTCTATTTAGGTTGTTTTTCTATATGGAGGATGTGCATGATTTAAGTAGTTTAGGTAAAATACATTGTCTGCAGTGCGAGTACCAATATATATATAGAATGTCACAATCACAAAGAATTTCACGTGACGAGCATAATGATAATATATCTACAGGCTTCACAATGTATTTAGAAAAGAACTACTTTAGTTGAAGTATATCATGCTAGAAATTTGATTCATTGCCAATAAACATAATTCAGTCACCAATATCAAAATAACTATGTTTGAACTCCAAATATCAATCTACTATATGCAATCGCATTACAATATAGGCCTAAATTACATTCAGACTATCGGGAGACATACAGCAAGTAAAAATCTAAGAACGCGTCTAGTGTTAAAGAATCCCAATTATGAAGAATTGGAATAAAACAGGCATGGATTCATGGAACTGACCCTAATTAGCTTGGAATTGAAGCTTAGTAGTTTTACTGAGCTCACTGAATAACACAAAACAACACATCAAAAAAGAAATAAATAAAAAAGGCGACAATATTTAAAAACCTGGAAAAGGCTGCAATAATTATCCCACGAATCAATCCGCTGTCTAAGAGTAGGAGAAAGTCTAGCATACAAGTGACGGAACCACATCTCACGGTAAAGCAAGCAGAAGACATGGTCATTATCAACGTAAGGCGCAACGGCATCAACAGAAGGCCAAGGAGTTTCCTTAAACATACGCTCACTCAATGTCTGAAAAGAGGTCTCATACATCTGGTGAATCTCGTAAACATTCTTCTCTCTTATGTGCCTATACAGATGAACCACGAACGATTTTACGGAATCTGGCACGAAATTCGGGTCGTACCCGACTGCATCTGTTTCTTGTGGGTAACCTCCTTCTTCGTACTCGTAGGGAGCTGCCATTGTTGAGCTTCAACGCTGAAAATCAAAAATCAAAAATCAATTAGGTTTAGGGCGAAACTGATTAACAGTGGTGTATGAGGTTGTAGCAGAAGGTTTTGGATGTTCTTGACCTAAGGAATTTAGTGGAGAAGATGGGCTAATTGGGCTTTAAGTTTTTGGGCTTTTAGAAATATATGCGGCCTGCTTTTGGGGGGAAATTTAGCAAATAGCACTTAATTACGTGTTATCAAACATTAGCCACCATTTTATAAGCTATTAACATTTGATCATATTATATGGAAAGAATTGTGAATAAAAATATTCTTACTAAAAACACAAGATAACTTTAATACAGTGATTCTACCACATGATACTTAACTTAAATAATTGTCGGTGAAACTCCAACTGTGTGCTGGAATTTCAGTACACTTTGTTGGAGTTCTACCATTACTTGTGTTGTCCATTTCCAATCATGTCATTTTCAGAAATCAAACCTTGAATAGGAATTTTTTCTAAGGAATCAAATATTAACTTAAGTTATGCTCTGTTGTTCATTACCAAAATTGGAATTCAAGTCTCAAGGGCAAATTAGAGTATGACAGCAGCGATCAAAAATTCATATTTTCATGACAAAGTTCGTTTCAACAACCTTTGATCATTATGTCAAGTTTTGCTTTCTACAACTGTTTTGACGGTAGATATACCTCTAAATATTCATCAGCAAATATGCATTTAGCAAGTTGCAGAATTCGAATATGAAATTTAGGGAATGAAAATTTGGGTTTGCAAAGTAATTCCCTCAGAATCCAGTATTAGAGCTGCTGCTTATTCTTCCATTTGGGTGATGTAACATGGTGACTGGTTCAAATAGGGAAAATTACTAAAACATGACATATTTTTTGAGTTAATACATCAGATGGTCACTCAACTTTGCACTATTCTCTCAGAAAGTCACTCAACTTTCAATTTTCCCTCAAAAGTCACTCAACTATGCACTCTTCTCTCAGAAAGTCACTCAACTATGCACTCTTCTCTCAGAAAGTCACTCAACTATCCACTCTTTCCCCAGAAAGTCACTCAACTATCCACTCTTTCCTCAGAAAGTCACTCAATCTATTAAATTATTTTTAATTAAAATTTATTGATATTAATTATTTATATAACAATCAAAAATTTTAAAAAATAAATTAAATCATTTAGTGATCCACCCACGTAACCCGACCCATTAAAAAATATGATATGACCCATTTTATTTTATCTTTAATCCTAAATTAATCCCTCTCTTTAACCTTGAATTAGGATTAGATTAATTTAGGATTAAAGATAAAATAAAATGGGTCATATCATATTTTTTAATGGGTCGGGTTACGTGGGTGGATCACTAAATGATTTAATTTATTTTTTAAAATTTTTGGTTTGTTATATAAATAATTAATATCAATAAATTTTAATTAAAAATAATTTAATAGATTGATTGACTTTCTGAGGAAAGAGTGGATAGTTGAGTGACTTTTGAGGGAAAATTAAAAGTTGAGTGACTTTCTGAGAGAAGAGTGCATAGTTGAGTGACTTTTGAGGAAAAATTGAAAGTTGAGTGATTTTCTGAGAGAATAGTGCAAAGTTGAGTGACCATCTGAGGTATTAACTCCATATTTTTTGTATCACTTTATCTATGTTGTATATCATCCAAAAATAGATGCTATACACTAATTAGTGCTCGTTCTAAATTTCAACAGTTATATATCAAGTGGTACGAGGACAAGACAACTACAAGGAACTACTCCAAAATTCAGTATCAACAACTAAGCAACGCTCATAGGAATACCACGAATCGTGCATTAGTCAGTCTACTCCAAATCAATTACTGAGAGATCCCTTCCCACTCTACCAGCCTTCCACCACCAAGAAAATCAATGTTCCCTCAAACTAACTATACAAAACCTGAAACTCTACCAAAATGAACCGATGCTGCAGCACTCATGTGCAGTTCAAAAGTTTTGCTATGCAAGTGATTGGGTAAGATATCACAAGTTAGACCTTCCACAATATTTCATTCACTGCTCGACGAATCCAACAGGAGGAAAGTTCATATTATTGTCTTAGCCGGCTAGAGTTGGTACGAGATAAAGCTGGAACTTCCTGGTAGTTATCAGATTCATCCTCTTCATCCGAGGACAAGAAAGAAGGACCCATCCATGCCTTGAAACTTTCATTCACACGTCTCTCTACATCTGGTGTGACCTCCATTGGATTTGCTTCAAGCATTTCTACTCCAAGATTGCGCCCACTGAAGTCACTTTCATCAAGAATTACAGCAGCTTTTCTTCTTAGAAAGAAAGCAGTCCCTCCATATAGAATCACCAGCCCCCATGAAGCAACCTCGTAACACCAAAACAAGGGTGCTGAGCAGCTGCTCCCTAAAGTGAGAAGGGTTGAACCAAGAAACAGTGCAAGCAGACCAAATACGATAGCAAAAGCAACATTGAGAATGGATAGACAGCGCACTCCACCTGAAACATAATGATGAAATGTTAGGAATACAAGAATAGCAGATGAAATGAATAAATCAATCTTCCCAGTAGAGACAAAAGACACTAGGAGGTCCATCTATCCAAGCCTTGGTGGATTGGTGGATTGGAGTTACCCGGAACCTGTGATGGTGGACGGTGGGAGGTAGCAGGTATCTCATGGAATTAGTCAAGGTATGCATAAGCCAGCCCGAACACCACAGTTAATTTTTTTTAAAAAAAAGAAACGAGTAAATCAATCAATAATTATTACCCACCAGCATACATGCAAATAGGCAGGAAACAAGAGCACCCTTCCTCCCACAGTAAGCAGTGAGACAGACAAAACCCAGAATCTAACAAATGTATTAAACCATCTCTATATACGTAATTCAAAACCTCCTACCACGCATGCTAATAATCTTACAAAGTTCTCCTTAAATAGATAAGTGATAGCTCAGATATCCTAGTTTTTGGGACCTGAATCCTATCCATTAATACAGTTCAAGTTGGTTTACCTTCAGAATGAATGGAATTCCTTCTGAAGTTGTCATCTCACATTTCGCAGACCTCATACTCCTTTATTAATATTATTAGCCAGTTCATGGAATACCAATTACTGGAGACTGTAAATGAATCAACCAGTTCATGATAAAAGCTCAAGTCGACTTACGTTTGTACCTCCCGGGAGTATATGGGCCCACCCCAGTACCTTCCTCCCATATTAAATACACAAGCTCAACTTCTTTATAGTTATTAAACTAAGAAAACCTAGCACTTCATGTCTCTCAATAATTTAACGGGCTGCACTCTAGAAGCTCAGATCGACTCATTCAGAGTTTGAAAGACATCTTTATCACCCAACAGTTTCCTCCATAGATATAAAAGGTAAGTTATTCCTGACTTAGCAGTTTTGATTCCCCAAACTCTTAAGTGACACACTTAGCAAATAACTAAGATATTAAAAAAATAGCCAAATGACCCTCCAACCTATCATTGGATTTCTAACTACACACTTATACTCAGGGGGGTTCTCTTTCCCCCTTGAACTATTTTAAAATGAAATAAATAATCCCTCAAGTGTTGAGTTGGCATAGCGAGTGCATTTCACTCTCTCATCTGCCTTTGGCTTTTTTCTTTGTTTTCTCTCTCTTTCTCATTATCTATCTATTTTTCATCTGAAATTTGCCATGCTAGGAGTTTGAAGATTTTCCGACTTCCCTTTTTGGAGCTCATCTCCTAATTAACCCTTAATCTAAATCACTTATCAGACTTTTTCTTCTCTTGTAAGATTTCGTGTCTTTATGGAACAGTGCTTTTAATTCTTTGAAGAAAAACAATTTTTCTACTTTCAAATATAAATTCAATCACTTCATATATCAAAGAGGGTTACATTGGATTTGTTTGTTGTAGAAGATTGAGCATTAATTTGCATTTAATTCGGACAAGATAGGAAATATTCTGGGGGTAAGTTTTTGTTGAATTTTTTGATGGGTATTGAATAATGGCTGCTGAAGAAGACGAAGTAAAATTTTTGTGCAGCTTTGAGCAGGTGAAGGAGGTGGAAGAGTTAATGGTGAAAGTGGGGGAGATGATAAAAGGCAGAGGTAGAGGGGAAGATGGTGGTGGTGGAGGAGAGGATGGAGGTGGTGGCGAATTCACGTTTCCCTGCAACTGCACTAGGCAATCAAATCTTCACCAAAAATTAAGTCCTCCGAGCCTCATGTCATCTGTATCAGATTCAAATTCCCCAATATTTTTCCCAAATCAAAGTTTTCACTTTTCACTTTTCACAAAGAATTAGGGTTGAGAAATGGTTGAAGAAGAAAGGAAGGAGGAGAAATTTACTAGAAAAAAGGATTAATTGGTGAATTACACATGTCAAGTGTGTGTTCACCACGAGACACGTGACTGATTATAGCATTTTAAGGGGTTATTTAGTCCGGGGGTGATAGGACCCATGTAAAGTATAAACGTGTAGTTGGAAATCCGGTAATAGGTTGAGGGATCATTTAGCTAATTTCTCAAGATATCATGAACGCATTTTTTGTATTCGAAAGAGTAAATCAGAAAAAGAACCCAGACAAGTTGAAGAACAATCCCAAAGTTAATTATCTCCAGGAATGAACTCAAGCCCAAAATGAACACACTGAGAGTTCAGCTCACAAACCAGTTTCCAACAGATATATAAGCCGGCCTAGTTCAAGCTAGCTCTTTGCTCGCATTGACAATCAAGCTCAGCTCGTAACGTAGATCTAACCTCCAAGGCTCTCCTTAGCTCGACTCACTTTTAGCTTTCCCTATAGCGTGTAAGAACATTTATGTTATAAAGATAGTCCTAAGAGATCAAAGTTATGGATTGCTTCTTCGATGATCTAAAATTCTTTTGAAAAGCTCATAGCAAGGTGTACACATGATATAAAATATTACTCCCTAGTTCCTCCATACCAAATTAGGTGGCACTGTTTGACTTGGCACAAAGTTCAAGACAAGAAGACTTTTGAAATGTGTGGTCTAAACGAACCCTTAGCTATTTGTGTGGCTATAAGTCATTTCATTAACGGTAAAAGGAGAATTTTAGAGTTAAGTTGTTTCTAATTATTGAAAAGTGACATTCTATTTGGGACAAACTAAAATGGATAGTGTACCACATAAATTAAGACAAAGGGAGTAATTATTAACCACACACAAGAACTACTGCAAGGTTATGTGTTGTTTCATTATATTCTGCTCTAATTTCTAAGAAGTATCTATACTCAGATGTAATTTCCACCACCAAAGCCATTCCTCTCGCCTTGTTCCATTCGCAATACTACTCTTTCTATGCACTTCTAGCTTTGCTCAATGTTTAGATTGTAGTAACCAGAACTTTCAGCTTACCAAAAGATTCTAAAACTCTTGACATGAAACTAGTCTACACATGATCCACCTCACTGAAAAAGACGACGCCAGCTTACTTAAAAACATTTCTGATAGATACAGACAATTGCCTTCCTAAGTCATCAGAGGTGTTATTCAAATACCTTGCTATTATCATGCTTGAGAAGAAGATTTATTATTTATAAATTACATCAAATTCACAAAGTGAAGTAAATCAAACATATCACCTTTGTAGTCATAGTAATTACTTTATACGGGGAAAAAAAGCATCAGGAGCTAATTAAACTTCCATGAATACATGAAAAATGAGCAGTTATAAGTTCCAGTCACGGAAAGAACTAGTCCTCTCATAATTTCAACGTGTTTTAGACAAAATCTAGATCTACATTTCTCTGGTTGACATCTAAATGCTTGTACAGCAAAGGTTTGATAGTTATTACAATATTATTCGATCATGGGAAGTATGGCAACTTCTCTTCATTATAACATCTTTGAGAGCTCGTCGCTTTTGTACCTTCCAACCTTAAGCTGTTACAAACTTGCTATAACAGTGGGTTACTTAGCTTCGATTTGTACCACTGTGGATAGCTCCGTATTTCGTATAACAAACTTGAATAACCCTAGTCCGTTTAAGGAAGAAAACTACTGAAAAGGAATCGATGTTTCTCCTACCAAACTCTTGAATTTAGGTTTTTTTTTCCTTCCTAACACCAGCTAGAACATAGACATACATACCACAACAAATACAACAAGTAAAGAAAACAAACGGACAGAAAAACAATTGAATCTGTTCATTGATGCACAAGAAGAACATCAGCAAAAGGACCTAATTTCTGCTGGTATGAGGAAAAGCTCAGATAGATTTTGCACATGAAGTTTTGGTACTTAGGGGGCATTTGACCTTGAAGTTTTGTACTTTTTTTGGCGTTGAACTCCGAAAAACATGTTTGTCCATAGCATTCTGGAATTTTGAGGAATTTGAAGAACACTAAAAAACTGTTTTCACTTCAAATTACTCTCAAAAATTCAAAAAAAATCCAATTTGTATTCATGGCCAAACACAACTCCAATTTTCAAATATCATTTTTAACTTTGAAAACAAAAACTTACTTTTTTCAAATACTCACAATTTTCAAGGCCAAACGCTCCCTTAACCTCTTGAGCATTATTTTATCCACAAACATAACAAGCATGAATCATTCCCGACAAGATCGTTTTTACACACCAATAATTTTAAAGCCTTATCCCCGAAAGGAAACGTGAGATCACCCACATTTATAAATACACAGAGCTAGAAAACTTGAAATGTATAAGTCAGAACAAATCTGCCGGATTCTCCGCCCAAAATAGCTGATATCTAAAACAGTTCTATTTATAAGAGCAACACCAATCTGCAACCTTCCAACAGCCAAATACAAAACAACCAGTACTATGCTTAAATGCAGTGAAAAGAGGCTCGCTTCCATGGGGAAAATAATATAATACAGTTGATGCATAGAGCTTAGAAAGGAAAGGGAGGTAAACGAGGAATTCTTTCGAAATCAGATATTTTCTGGAAGGACAGAAAAAGTAAATGCCTTAAATTTCCTACCAGTTGTTATAACTAGAGTACTACCCTTATTGGAGGTAACATGAACCAGAGGAAAACGTATAACTCAAGAAATATACCCCTTCTGGAAGCACAATAGTTATTCTCAACAACCTTCAAGCATCCATGTCTCATCGGAGCAGCGTATGCAACCATAATACCTGCAAAGTTTAAAGCAAAAACAGTGAGAACTGTTATCTTCTCTCTTTTTTTTCTGATAAGTCAGCTATAGTTGTAGCTCTTATACAATTAAACATTTAAAACTGGTAGCAGCACACTTTGAGCCCAGACACACAATTCTGTTATTTGCACCCCAATTTCAGTAACGATAGGATGCAAAGAAACAACAGGGGAAAAAAGAAGGCAGTAGAATTTCCAGGGTATTTATGTTGTACACATTACGTGAGTGTGTGAAATTCTTAATTTCATCAATCTCTATCCTTCCCTTCCTAACCGAGATAGGATTCACTTTTGCAGACATTTACAAGATGAGGAGAGTTGAGATCATTTTTATATTTATAAGGACATAGATGTGCCTTCCCTTCATTTAAAGTGTGAAGAGCGATTCAAATTTGAGAATTTCCCATAGCTGAACTCATGCTTGAACAAAAACAGGTTAGTTTTAGCCTCCAAAAACTATGCTCATCAGGTAAGATTAAGCATATATCCTTAAAATAATCCAAATAAGAAACCTTTTTCATCTCTAAAGTTCATAAACTTGGAATCCCAAAGAACCTAGGTCCAGTTAGGTCTTCAGATATATTGAAATTCCAATACAGCAAAGACTACAAGATTATAAGATTTTAATGAACTTTTCAGAGTTAATCAACAGATATAAAAGAACTTCAATCAGAGTTAACTATCAATTATCTATATTCACTTGGAGTCTCAGAGTTACATCCTCATTCATAGCTTCTAAAACGTCTTTTTTTTCAATTTCACATACATGTTGCAGTTTATTATAACCAGAGATGTCTTACTATATAAATATTTCCACACGTAGTGAACCTGCGAATCATTTGAGAGTCCGGTTTATACTTTTCATTTTCTACACAATATCTAGGGGAACTATCCTCAGAAAGACTAAATGCAACTAAGTCTAGGCCTAACTTAAGTAGAAGAGACAATAAAACAATAAAATTCCTGACTATGTTATCTGTGTAGCTGTCATGGCATCACTGAAATACACATTCTACTCTTTGAATGTACTAACAACTACTTGTTTCCCTAAAAGAGAGAACAGATTAAAAATTTGTGCTATTATCCAAAGATACACAACCACATTTATCCTATAATGTTCCCAAGTCCTCACGTGCTATTAGTTAAACTAATAAGGGCGCGAAAATACACATTGTACTCTTCAAATGCAATAACAAAAGTCAAAAGAAGATACATCTCATTTGCCTAAAAAAACAGATACTGAATAAGCATAAAGTACAAGCTAAACAGAGCAATTAGATGCAACGGCGAGGCCAAAAATATGAAACAGGCAATCTCTTTTTCGAATTCAATAACAAACTCAAAATTAGGTTTACTTCTTATTCGCATAAGACATATAAACCATGTGCTATCACATTTGTCAAACATAAAATATTTCTCACATCTACTCACCTGCAATTAGATACACTGCCGATATCGCAAAAATGAACGTGGAAGGAATGAACACAACCATCCAATAGTAATCCACAATCTCCTGATTAGTTAGGTAAAACGCACCAGGAAAACTATCCGAATCACCAGCAGTACTAGTAGCAGTACCACCACCACTACCTTCAGAACCACTAGCAGCTATATTAGTAAAATTAATCGAAAGTGGCTGAATACGATAGTCACCACAGAAAGGCCGGCGAGCAGGATCGACAGGAAACACTATTTTCAAGCTGATAACAGTACATACAATAATAGCAAGTGATATTAGGGTTAAACTGCAGATCACAAAGGGCCTCTGAAGACGATTAAATGCCTTGTCTTCCTCACGAAGACACTCGTATTCGTGCTTTGGCATAAACGCTTGCCGGAGTGCATCTCCGATTATCGCCATATTCTTTTTTTTTTCCCTTCAACAACTGTAGAAAGGCATGTACGAAGTGTTGTGAAGGGGAAGGAGAATTTGGAGAGGAGAAAATTGTGGAATCAAAATGGGGTTTGAAGGGTGGGAATGGAAATGCTAGTTGGTGCGAGGGGGTTTGGGGATGATGGATGGTATGTTCAAAGTTAGTTTGTTGCTTTTGCTTTCAGATTTAGCACGGTCACGCGTCTATTTGCTCCTCTTTTTTTTTTAACTTTTGTATTTATATCATGATGGCATGAATTTAATTTGTGATCTTATGCGTGAAGTATTGCCTATGTTTCCCAAACTAGACATGATTTTAGTGTGTTTTTTAGAAAAAAATTGTCAATTTAAAGTTAATCAGTTATTTAGTAATTGAAATTAACGTAATCATTAAAATATTAATTACATATTATAATAATAATTATTATTATTATAATAAATAATTATAAATAATCTAATTCTAGTCATGATATAATCATAATCGTAATCTAATCTAATTCTGTCGTAATATAGTTCTAATTCTAGTGTGACTCTAATTCTATAGCAATCACTACAACAAAAACAATCTCTAAGGAGGGAAATCTAGTCCCTAAAAGCTTAAATGTGGTCTCAATTGAGAAACAAAGACCAGAAAAATGTGGTCGCCACTCGTCCCAGATATTTCCGTCGCTAGTGGACAGTAAGGACGATGTAAGAAATCTGGTCCCTGAAATGTATTGGGATGGGGAAAAATTCAGGTCGTGAACTCTTTTTAGCAACTGCAAAACCGGTCTCAAATAGAGCATTTATATCTTGGTATTATGGTCGTCAAACCGCTTTTGGCGACCTTCCGCAACCTGATCCTAATAATTTTTTAGAATCGAGTGTATCAGCTGGTCCTTAAACACAGTTAAAGTTGTATGGGGTGGACAAGGTTGCATATGATTGGCCAAAGAATGTCATTTTGACACTTGGCATGTTGTAATTGGTTCTTGCACTCGACTGGGACTAACACCTCATTTGAACACGTGACGTCACCTTGTTGGTTTCGGATGCCTAGTCAATGTGACACGTGGCATGAGTTTGGGCTTCAAGGGGAAATGGACCTTGGATTTGAACTTAATACAATGGGCTCATTTATTTGTAAAGTTAATTAATCATTCAGCCCAATGAACATGGATTTAATTCAGTTTGTATGAATTTGATCCAATACAATTTATGTGTCTACAATACTATATCAGTATATAAATTTTATATTGATATCAGTAAGGACTTAAGGTTTCTTGTTCATACATTACTCAACGATACTATAAGAGTATATAATATCATTGGTTAGTGAGTAATTACTGAGCAAAAAACTTTAGTTTAACTCTTAACCTTGGATTTAACGAACAACTACGCCTTGCAATTTTGAATGTGCACAAGTAGACATTTAAATTTGTATAAGTTTGAAAAAGTAAATACCAGTGTGAGTGTCCTACATGTCAAAATACACGTATGACGTCATGTAGGACACAATGTTGTCATGTAGGACGAATGTGTCAATTCACTCAATTTTATACAAGTTTAAAGCCTCATTTGTTTGCACTTAATGAAGGTCTTAATCTTAATCAATCAGATTCACTTCATTTAGTGTGTTCGTTTTTTAGGACTGAATCTTAATCATTCATATTTAGTTCATTAAGTTTATTTGTTTATTTCCTCATAAGTCTCTTAGGCCTCATTTGTTTGCACTTAATGGAGGTCTTAATCTTAATCATTCAGATTTAGCCCATTAAGTACGTTTGTTTTTTAGGTCTGACCAGCTCATTAAGTTCATTTGTTTTATTTTTTTAAAAAAAATTAATGGGTCTGAAGAGGTCTGAACGGATCAGATCTGTAGGAGACTCTTAACAACATTCAGACTCATTTGATAACTTATCAAATAATAAATCATAGCTTTTCTGCTTTGGGCGTGCTATTTTATATTATAACTAAAAACTTTCTTTCTCACTTTTGTCAATCAAACACATTTTTTCTCAACTGGTAAGTTTTCATAAATCTTTTCAAGGTTTTTTTTTATATTAATAATTTTCTTGTATTGATGTGTGTCAAGACTCAAGAATACTGGTTGCAATAATATTTTTGTTGTATTGTTGTTTATCAAAGTTTTTGAATGAAAAAATAGTATTATAAATCATGATTATTAAAAATTTTAAAACTTTTTTTAATCAAAAGTGATATATTTTGTTGAAAGGAAAATTTTATGATATTTTAATAATATAATATTCAATTTCACTTCCACATCAGATATTGAAAACAAACGCATTAATTATTTAGTGTTCAGATTTGGATACCACATCTTAATATTTAGATGTGTATTGACTGATCAAAACACCTAGATCTTAATGCAAATCTTAATATTCAGACGTGTATTCAGATTCAGACCTCTTAATCTTAATTGAAACAAATGAGGCCTTAATGGGTCTGAATACATCAGAATGAATCAGATCTATAATACACTATTAACACCATTCAGACTCAAAAATAAGACTCCTATATTAATTCAACTATTTCACAATAACTCGTAAAAGTTTTTTTGTCTTATTTAATTAATGTTAATTATGTGCTTACCGTTATAATTTTCTTTATTCTTACTAACTAAATATACGTCCTTTGCTTTCATAAATTAATTAATATATTTGAATTGATAAGCATTCATGATATAATATTTAGCACGGTTTCAGAAAATAAAAAAATATTAGTTATTTGATCAATAACAATAACAAATATCCATTATAAAATAAAACGTTTTCATAAACATTATATTACTACTCTATAAACTATTTTACATGACATTATATTATATTCTCGAAGATTTTGAGTGCAAAGAATAGTCACATTAATGATGTAACTTAATGTTAAATTTTTAACAGATAAATCATATTACCTTGTTACTATAAAAATGTTCAAAATATTATTTTCTATATAAAAAAATTATTTTACTAAAAAAATGAGGTTTTTATAATATTTTATTGATAATGTTTAATTTCATATGCACATTCAGATATTGAAAACAAACAGTCTCAATAATCTGTTGCTCAGATTCAGAGATAACATCTTAGTATTTAGATATTTATTCAGATTTACCCATTTAGATCTTAATGCGTATCTTAATATTCAGTTGTGTATTCATATTCAGACGTCTTAATCTTAATGAAAACAAATTAGACCCAGTTGCCTACTTGTGCAAATCCAAAGTTAAAAGTCATCCTTATCAACTGACGTTAAGTTAAGAATCATGTTTAAACATTATGCCCTTATTTTAAAAGTGTAAGTAACTATTTTTTACTTATTAATAAGTTAGTTGAGTTATTTATTTCATTGAATATAAAGTATATCTAGACCAACTATGAAATGACAAAGACATTTTGAACTAAACTATTAAAAACATGATATATTTGCCCAAAACTCATAATACTTTATGGGCATATTCGATCTTTTCCATTATTATAAAAGAGCATAACGATAACATATTTCGATAATAATTCGTTTAATCGATCCAAAATTGTGACTTCACTTGTAAATAATTTATTTTCAAAGTGTACAATGACATCATATCCTTATTAGTTAAAACTGCAAGTAGAATTGTAAAAGCTGGTGCCTGTATAATAAATAATGCATGGTGACGCTGACCACTTTCAATGAAGAATCTTTAAAAACAAACAAATCCCCACCGTCCGTTTAATAAATGTCGGCCGAACATTCGGCCATCAACTAACCAACAATTCTATGACATAGAGGATTTTCACCGCCTTTTACTCCCATTCGTCCTCTTCCATTCCTTTCCTTTCAAATCAACATTTTCATTTTACAATGTAGTCAACTTTTTGGTCCCAATTTATATAATACTTTTTATATTTTAAGAGTTAAACAGTTAAAGTTTAATCGTATGAAATTTTAAATTTTTTAAAAATAAAATTTATATATTTAAAATATTACATAAAAAGTATTATAATTCATAATAATTGATATTTAAAATATTTAAATAATTTATGAAAAATTTATAATCAAAGATAGACTTATTTAACTCTTAAAATCCGAAACTTGACATATAAAATAAAACAGAGGAACTACTTTTTTTTAATTACCTCATACTTTTGTCCATGTTTACTCGTTTATTTTTGACTTGATACGTTTATTAAAAAATAATAATTAACATAGTAAATTTGTCACTGTACTTCTATTAATTAAGAAAAATTTAAAATCAATTTATTTATTTAAAATGTTTTATGTTTTTCAAAAATTTTCTTGATTTCAAAAATATTAAATAAACGGGATAAATAGAAAGTTAAAATTGGACCAATAAAAAAAATGGAGGTAAAATAATACTATTGACTTTTTGTTGCGCTTCAAATTTGGAAAAGACACCAAAAATAAAATATTTTTTAATACAAACAACTCTAGATTTGCATAATGTATAAGTTTGATCGGTTGGAAATGGGATGGAAAAAATAAATATAGGAATAATGTGATTTTTTTAATCATCAAATAAATTAGGCCAAAAATAGGTAGCCGCACAAGAAAAGATACTATAATACTTACAAATTATTTATTTTCAATTACTTACAATGATTTCCACATTAAATAGGGTAAAAAGTTATTACATATATTCTCTACTCATTTATTTTCTTCAAATTTAATACTAACATCTTTTAAAAAAAATGGAGTCTTAAATCATTGCTTTAATAATTTTATAATCAAATTAATTCTATCTTAATTTTTTGATAAAAAATATACGTTGAAATTAAAATTGTTTTCCTTAAATGAAATAAAAGGAAAAAGAATCCAAATAAATTGAAACTGAGCCAGTACAAAAATGTAAAAAATAATTTTATGATAGGGTTTCACACAAGTCATCCCAACACTTCCTTTTGAGTCAAAGAATGCAATAAATAATTTTTAATATATATTGAAGTTTTTAAAAATGGATTAAAAAAAAAAAAGGGAAGTCGAATTGAATTAAAATGGAGGACTAAAATATTCATATTTGTCAATGAAAAATTAAGTGAAGGAAGAAAAAGAAAAAGGTGCGATCGCAGATAAGAGAGAGAAAGAGCGCCGTGTGGTTCTACAAAACTGTTTGATTCATAAGTTCAGGGATTCTAGTGCAAATTGAAAATCTCGCCGGCGAATCTTTCTTTTGATATCGCCGGGGAGTTGACCGGTGGTTTTGATCGGAAAAAAGCTGGAGATTTTCTGTCGGAGGTGAACAGAAGTAACTAATATAAGGATGGTGAATTCAATGGTGGAAAGAGCAACGAGCGATATGCTCATAGGTCCTGATTGGGCTATGAATCTCGAGATCTGCGATATTTGCAATCACGATCCCGCGTATGCTTCTCTTTCCTTGCTCTTTTTAATTTACGGTTTTGTGTATGTTAAACTTTTGCCTTTTTCTCTTTTACTTTTTGTTGGTTTAGGTGACCTGAGAGTGTTCCAATGATATAGACTGAGTTTAGAACTGGTTTTCGAAGTTAGATGTAGCACTTAAGTAGTTGCTTGTTGAGTTGTTGATGACTTACGAAGCTTTAGATGAATGTATAGGATAGTGGCAACTGTGTTATTTACCAAAAAGGAAAAATTAATAGTATCTTTGTTGAGAATTTCATGAAAAAAGCTGTTAATTCGATGAGGTGATTGATTAGACTAAAACCTGTTTGGTTAGGAAGTCAGGGGAGTGCTAGTGACATTATGCGAAACGGAAGTGAGTGATTCTGCTGCTAGCTCCTGTTAGATAGGGAATCATTTTTGCAATGCCTACCAGTGAGCTTTAGTGTCATGCTTGTTAATTGGATTAGTCTCTTTGGGTTGTCGAAGTCTAGTTTAGGTTTGCATTTCATTTTATGTGGGTAAAATATCCTTGCGAGTTTTTAGCTGTTGTCATGATGAGCAAAATGACCTTTCTTAGTCCTGAGTTCATTTTACTTTGTATGTTATGCTGTCTGATGCATTGTTTTTCTTAAGAACTCTGATGAGCTGCTCCTCCGAATATCAATGATAATTCTGGCGTCTATGGCTTTTCTTTGTCAATTGAGTTTGAAAATAGTGTTGTATATTCTGTTGCGCATATGTACTGTATTGCATCAAATTCATCCTCTCCTTGTGCCAAGGTTGTGTGCAAGGAGATATAGCTGATCCATAAACTGAAACGGTTGGCTTACCAGCCCATTGTATTCTTATTATTATTGCCTTGTCTCAAAATCGACTCCTAGTATCCTAAAAGTTTAAGTCATTTTTACTTATCAAACCCAAAAAAAGGAATCTTTTTACTATGTTTTCTGATAGTGTTGTCAAAGGTGGCGTTTGAGCCCTAAATGTAACAAACTCTAAGGTGGTGCGTCTGTGAAAATGCCATCGACACATGCATCTTGGCAAAAGCATACGGCAAACCAATTAGTGTTTTTGAGAATGCTATAAATTTTCGAAGTTACATGAGTTCTGACTTGGAAAAGATGGCCCTGGATAATAAATGTAGCCAAAACTAAGCGTGGTATTAATCCTTAAGAAGTGCCAGAAATTAATAAGTCTCTGACCTTGCTGGTTTATGTACCTTTCTACGAGGAATTAATATGTGATTTTTCTCTTAGGATTTAAGACCAATTGCGTTTGGCAATCATCTCTATTTTTGCCCATATTGTCTTAGGCTCCGAACTTCACATCTTCATCAACCAGACGATTGGAATCACGACTGGATCAACATGTTGTTCCTGTGTGATTTCTTCCAATCGTGGAGATGTACAGAAATTGTCTCCACGTTTTTCCCTTTTGCAATTTTTCTTTTCTCTGATTTTCAGCTTTTTGCTCTAAACGTGGTCTTCCTCCACACTTTTTGATACATTTATTCCCTCTGTTTCCTTTTGAGTTCATAGACCTGAGACCAACAAAATAAGTTAGTTATGCTGTTAGACCTTTACTTAGAGAGGCTACAATTCAAGTAATAGACGTCAGTTCCCAACTAATCAACTCCCTCAAGCTTAAAATTTTGTTTATTCTCAAACAAAGAAAAAATTAACATGAACGTTTTACACATTAAGTGCTCAAGTTTCTTATGATTATGGTTGCTATCAACAATTTACTTCGAATCACTCGCATTCTCAACAAGTCCCTTTTTGTACCTTTCCTCAACTAGGTGGACTAACTTAATGAAGAGCATTGGTTTGATCTTAACTTCATCCATTTAACCGTGAGTGCACCTGAAAAGCTTACCATCCCAAACAAAATAAAAAATCTTGATTGCATCTAATAGTGCAGCCTATTTAAATGATCTTAAGTATGTCTTTAGCTGTATCTGCGGTACACGTGTTCCATGTTTGGACACCATTTCTGGTTTCCAGGGAGTTTCATCATATGCACAGTTGATAATTTTATCACCCCAATTGAGGATATATTTTACGTCCATTAAATGGAAATCGGGGTATTGTGGATGAAGGAACTGAAGATGCTTTGAAAAAATGACTTTCTGTTTGTCAACTCAAGTTATGGTACTTAAACTTTCTGTTTTGTTGGTCAAGATAAGAACCCGTGAAAGGTATATTTTCTTAGTCTTCTGGTTAACTGACAGTGACGCAGCGTGATCTTTAGGCCTTCTGTAAATAATCTGTAATATTTCTCATATGTGGTTCTTCAGAGTATTATAATAATATATAACTTTCCCTTTCACTGGAAAGAAAAACATCAATAGAAATCCAATGAACTAGACTGTAATTGCATCATGTAGTATTGCTCACTAAAATTTCCTTTCTCTTCTTCTTTCCTTCTTTTTAAATTTTCTCTCGTTTTAGTGGCTTGCCAATATGGATATGTGCTTTTACCTTTGGTGGAAGATTGTCTAAAGTTATTATTGATATTTATGTTCTTTTGGGTTTACGGTTTACCAGGCAAGCCAAAGATGTCGTGAAGGGAATAAAAAGACGTCTTGGTAGTAAGAATCCCAAAGTTCAACTTCTTGCTCTGACAGTAAGCTTCTTAAGCCGTCAAAATTGATGCCTTAATACTTCATTCATATGGACTGTTAACTCTTCAACTTTTGTGCTACTTTGTCTTTCTTTCTTTTATGTAGGCGATGTTCGAGTGTTAAATTTATGCTACCTCTTTAGTCAGTTATAGTAGACTAGGAATCCAGAAAACTCCGTCAACTCTTTCATGTTCATTATTTTCTCTCTCTCTTATTAACTACATATATGGTCATATATGCTATATGATCATTAGTTAAGAAAAACCACATATACATTATCATGGAGTATCCTTGAGGTGGAGTGGTGATATATGGCACTGTGCATCTGAAGCAATCTCTAATCAGGTCTTCGCGTGTAGCTTATTGTATAAAAGACAACTATTAGAGTGATGTCTAGTCTTTCTGGTGACACACAAGGGTGCATCCTATGCTTTCTTAGTGCTAGGTGCTTTCTTAAATTTGTAGTTGATTAGATAATATGTTTGAAAATATGGATGTTTAATAAATAGTTCTTACACCCAAAGATGTTCCCTAGTGGTCGATGAGGTGGAATATCCCTGAGGCCCCGGTTCAACTTCAGCGGAGGCAAAAATCACTAGATGAATTCTTCTTATCTGCCTAAGCCTTAGTGGACAAAGTTACTTAGGTAGCAAGTACCCCATGAAATTCGCTAGGTGTACATAAGTTGCCCCAAACAGTACGGTATTAGAAAAAGATGTACGGTTCTTGTAAAGAAATTACAAAAGGGTGTTAAATGACAACGCTCATCTACAATTTGAATGGATAAATATATTATTTACGTTGTTGTACATTCTACTTTAGAGTACTCTATCAGTGCTACGGCTTCGTCCTTGTCATTGGGAATTTTCTTGTTTTATTTGGTGGTTGTTACCCTATAGATGTACCTTGCCGAACTTGCAATGAACTTACACCAATTAAGAATGCTACAGTTGTCCCTCATAGGTTGTGTTAGGGTTTTCCACCTTCCAAAAAGGTTTATAATTATCCTGAGTTACTTCACCCGTTGCTTTAAGGTTTTGAGTTGAATGTTTTGATTCTTTCGCCTTGTAATAGAGTGAAACTTTGGTGAGCCCATTTCCACAATTGCTTCCTCTCTAGGCTTTTCCTTTTCTCAACTCAGCTCATGGAGCTTCTCAGGGTTTATACCTCTCTCAATTAAGTCCATCTATCCACTTACATTACTCCAGGTCCACTCATCACCTATTGAGCCTAATCTATCTCCCTCGAGGCCTGCTACTGTTGAACCTATTAAGCCTAATCTATCTCCCTTGATTCTAGACCTGCTACTGTTGAATATCCTTTCGAAAAAGGGAGCAAAAATTCACGTGCAGAAGGTGTTGAAGGTGTACTTGTATCTCATTGATTGTGTAAAGGTTTCCAATATGATCTCGAGCTACTTGACTCATCTCCTTAAAGCTTTGGGTTGAATGACATGAGCCTGTTTGGATTGACTTATTTAGGTGCTTTTAAACCATAATGGCTTTTGAGTAGTTTTATAGTATTTGGCTAAAATAAAAAAGTGCTTATGAACACTTGTTTTTAAGCCAAAATAACCAAAAAAAAAGAAGAAGTCAAAAGGCATAATTTATGGCTTTTGGCTTATAGTCATAAGCCAAAACCCAGAAAGCCAAACAGTCTCTAAATTCTTTCGCCATAAAAAAGTTGAAATATAGTAAAAAATGTTCAACCCACCGGGATTGACTTCTTTACTGAACAAAATAGTTCTGAAACCAGTAAATGAGAAATTGATTGAAGTTGGTTATTTTCTACAACTAAATGAAAATTTTTAAGTGAGCCAATATATAGTACTAGGAAAGAAAGTTTCAGCAATAAGAAATACTCCCTCCGTTTAAAAAGGAATGACCTCCTTTCCTTTTAATCTGTTTCAAAAAGAATGGCCTCTCTCTTTTTTTTGGTAACATTTTAGTTTCAGCTTTCCACGTGGCATGTTTAAGGCCACAAGATTAAAGGACAATTTTGTACATTTGACATAACTCTAATTTAGGACAACAAGATTCAAAAGTCTTCTTTATTTTCTAAAACTCCGTGTCAAGTCAAACTAAGCCACTCTTTTTGAAACGGAGGGAGTGATTGATTGATGAAGATAAGTCTGGTATCTTGGTTTCACTTGATGTTTGAAACAAAGGTCAAGTAACTTAATATTCCACATTTATATCATTCTTACTTTGATACGGATGCCCCTCTAAATCACATTCAACTATTACAAGTTTTTTAATTAAATGTACTCCTTGCTGTTATGCATCTTGTTGAACTCTTGTGATGCATTAAAATAAAGAAAACTTTACCATTTGGTTGGGTTTTAGAATTGTTCAGGACTCCTTTCAGTTATTTTTACTACCACCATTAGATTTATACACTTTTCCCCTTTCTGTTAAGATCTAGTGGGCAAGGAAATCATGATTTAGTAGATTCATATGGAAAATCTAGAAGTTCACTTCTCATCAGCTCCTAGAAGAGTTGGACAAAATATTGAATATTCATACAAAAACTGTATATCAAAGTAGGTATGTCTTGGAATTCAAATAGATACATATTTTCACTCAATCAACTTGTGTTCTTTAAGAGTCTTCGGTTGCCTAAATTCCCCTTCATTAGCAGTGTGACCCTATGAGAAAGACTGAATTTTTTGATGTTATCTTTTAAGATTCTAAAAGTCATGAAGGATACTGATTGATTTACTGTTGCTTTAACATTTTTTTTATAACTTTGAACTCCAGCCTATCAAATTAATAAGTTGATTGGACATTATAATTGAGTTTACATTTTTCAGCTGTTGGAAACAATTGTCAAGAATTGTGGGGATATTGTCCATATGCATGTTGCTGAGAAAGATCTTCTTCATGAGATGGTGAAAATTGTAAAAAAGAAGGTGACCTCTTGCTGACTCTCAAACTCCTTTATGTCTTTTTTGAACCTTTTTCTTTCTTCACAAGTTAAGGCATCTTTATGTACTGTTCTGTAACAGCAACCTGACTTGCATGTCAAGGAAAAAGTACTAATTTTGATAGACACGTGGCAAGAAGCATTTGGAGGACCAAGGGCAAGATATCCACAATTTTATGGTGCATACCAGGAGTTGCTTGTAAGTCTTTCTGCTGGTTTTAATTTGTGTATCTGCATGTGATAGTTATTCATGTCTTAAGTATTCAAAACAATTAAGTAAAGAAACTGGGTCTATTGGTGATAGTTCAGTTTTCTAACCTATCATCCAAAATCAGCTACTAATTAGTATAGGGTCCAATTGCAACATAGCACTTGTTGGATGAATGCATATCACCAAGCAGTTCAATGGTTGCTAATGTTCCAATTAAGACGCTTATTGAACCAGACTTCTAGCTTCCACCACACGTATTTTGTTCATTCACAGTTGTCATGTCATGTCATTCCTTTAGCATTTTGTTGCTTCTCAAAAATGGAGTTTTAAACATACTGCTTGACGTTCCAGCGCATTGGAGCTGTTTTCCCTCAGAGAGCTGAGAAAGCAGCCCCCGTGTTCACACCCCCCCAAACACATCCGCTGACTTCATACCCACAGAATCTGCGGAATCCTGAATCCGGTCAGGAAGCAGCTGAGTCTTCTGCAGAGGCTGAATATCCGGCCTTGAGGTGAGTCTTACATTTCTAACTCTTGAAAGAATTTAGACTTTTAAGTCATTTACTGTGATTTCTCTCTCTTTTTTCTTGTCCTGTTGTGGAGCTGTCAGCAGGTGCAGTTGGTATAATTGATGTGCAAAAGCAAAAATGGAGAGCCAGTCTAGGAGAACTTCTCCTAGCACAACTTTTTTGATGACTAATTTCTTAGAGCATGCCTTGACATATTTGATGGTTGAGCTCAATGCCTCAACCAAATGTAAATTTAGGCAGGTGATACAATACACATGTTTAAAGTCAACGGAAAACCATCATTTTGATGACAGTGAAGAATTGAAGAGAACTTGGGATTAATATCCTCCATCAGCAATGATACTCTCTTATTGGCATTGCCCAAAATGTAACGGGTGAATAACCTTAGGACTGGTTGCTGGTGTTTTTTTTTTCCTTTTTGTGCAATATCTGTTTGAACTTCCATGGATCTTGATCCAAGTTCATTGAGTCTATCCAAATATCTGGTAGAATTGAAAAGTGGTAGGATCATAGCAGGCACACTGTAGGATCAGTAATGGATTTTTAGGATCAGTAGTCTCCTCTTACTTCGCCAATTATACTAGTTTTCTTCATTTTGATGTATTTTATGAGTTTGACATCTAGATGTTAGGTCACGCAATCCAAGATTAATCTGCTCAGCTGTAAATAGAAATAATAATATATATATGAAAATTCATTCTCACGTCTTCTTTTTATTTCAGCACTTATCTTTGATATGTTATATGTTATATGTCTATGATTGGTGTTGATATCTCTCTTCTGAGATGCATTATCATATCTAGACTTGATGTTACTTGTTTTGACTAATTTGAACTCATATATGTTGTCCTTTTAGTGTTAATATATTGTAATTGTTATAACCTGAAACAAGATGAATGATTTGCAGCTGCTGGTGAATGTCATTTAATACCTGTACCGCTTAACTATCGACTGTTAGGCTTGCTGTGGTAGTTAATTCTCATTTTCTTCTTTTTATGTTGCTAGCTTGACAGAGATCCAGAATGCACGTGGTATCATGGATGTCCTTGCTGAAATGTTGAGTGCATTAGATCCTGAAAACAAAGAGGTAGAGTCTTGCTTATAGAATCTGTTGAGGGCATTTTTCAACATTAAGATATTCTTACTTCAATGCAAACTGGGCAGGCTAAAAGTTTTGCGGTGTATTGTTGTCAGCTCACGTAGTTGGTTCTTAGATACGTATTTACCCTAAGTAGAACAATATTTGGTGTTGAAATTTCCTAAATTTGATTCAGTTCTTTTGTGTCGAAATCTTTATATGTTATTTTGCTGAGTTAATTCTCGTTGTTCACTGCGATAATATATTTGCTTGTTGGTTTGCAGGGGCTGAAACAAGAGGTGATTGTTGATTTGGTGGAACAATGTCGTACCTACAAGCAAAGGGTAGTACACCTTGTAAACTCGACTACGTAAGGCCTTGTTTTACTCAGATTACTTCTCATTAAGTGCTATTCCTGTAAAATCTTGACAGGTTTATCAAAATTTATTTTTTGGGGTACTATATTCGTATTGATGAAGTGGAACTGATGAGGAAATTAGGGGCCCATTTGGATAGTTCTGATTGAAACCTGGAAGGTTTTTATTATTGTTTCGGTAAATGAGATGGATACTCATTAACATACACTAGTGCATGTCACATAATTCTATTTAAAGAGGAACGCGTGTGCTCTGTTGACCTGGACGCTTCAAGTAGTCAAAGTTTGTTGTGAGTGTTACTTGCTTTAGATGGTCTGGAATAGTTTTAATTTTTAGCAGTAAGACTTAAGGTTTTGAATTGGTTAATAGAGCCTTGCCCACCGTCTGCATTTGCAGTTTGGGATGCTTTGTCAGGAAACTGAGAGCAGGAGGGGGGAATGCTTGCTATTTTTCTCTTCTGAATTTATTGATTAGTGTCTTTTAGATTCCTTTTTATTTATTATGAGTTCCATAGCTACAGAATTTTTTTTATAGTGGACGAGGGTAAGTTAATTAGTTGAAACTTGAAGCTTCTAATTTGTGTCATGTTTATAAGTCAATTGTTGGGGAGAGAAGTAAAGGCTAATCATTTTTAATTCCATCGGAAGTTGTAGTGATTCAGTAAGGACAACAATATCTTATCAAGCAATACAAATATGCTGGACTGGCCATGATATTGGAACTTAAATCGAATCTCTTATTCTTAGTCTGAGTCTTTGCTATATTTTCTATCTGCCCTGCCATATTTATTATGCACCATTTGGTTGTGATTCCTGTGGGATCCTTACATTTACCTCATACAGGGATGAATCACTGCTCTGCCAAGGGCTAGCGCTGAATGATGAGTTGCAGCGTGTATTGGCCAAGCATGAATCTATTGCTTCCGGAACTTCTGTTCAAGTGGAAAAAACAAAATCTGAACCACCTCAACCTCTTGTAAATGTTGATGCTCCGCTTATTGATACCGGGGACCACAAACAATCAGACCGAGGGTGAATAACTATTATCTGTGTCATTCTCTTATTTGCGCCCCCCCC